>NC_046331.1:7740535-8050803 GCF_009819535.1 Lacerta agilis | reverse complement strand
AGGCAGCTTCATTCTCTTGCCAAGGGGGCTTCAGCTGACTATGGGGCTCTAATTGCTTCTTTTGAAGGAGCTGGAATCGGTTTTGAAAGCAGCACAGCCGAACAGTTGACATGAGATGGCTTCAGACTGCTTCCTGCTGATATATGTGTGTGTGTGTGTGTGTGGAGGACTTGAACACAAATATATGTAGTTTTGCTGGCCTGTTCAACCAGCGCAGAGCAAGGACCTGCTTTTCCAGTGTTTTGGAGCGTGGGCTGGTAAACTAGGAGAGGGAAGGAACTGGCAGAGATGGCTTATGATGTGTTTCTGAGCTGGGCCTCTCCATCTCACATGGGAAGCCTTCGTGGTCAAAGGCACGAGAGCAATTCTTAAGTTTCACACCAAAATCTGCTGACTGTTGTGAAGCTACGGAATGCCATCCGCAATAATGTCCTTTCCTTCTGCAGAGGATTTATACGATTTACTGACTTATTTATTTATTTTGGCATTTGTTTTGCTTTTCATGATGTGGTCAGTAACATTGTACACCATGGCAAAGCAAGCAGGCAGGCGAACGAAAAAGAGCCTTCCCAGCATTGCAGAGACATGGGGTGGTATATTTGTGTGTGGTGCATGTGGCCTTGGGTCGATGCATTGTTTCGCTCTGATTGGCATGTCAGTTCAAGGGGAAAGAACAGCTTTGTCACTCCAAGGCTTTGCCAAAAGGTGGTTTCTGTCATGGCTGGGTTTCTGCTGTTGCACTAAACTGGAAAGGGAAGTTTATCCTAAAAAGAGAGGTCCATGACTCTAGGCTTGTTGCTCCACAGTTGTTCTTTTGGATTATTTTGATTCTGGCGTAGGGTTTTGGATTAGCAAAGATTGACACAGGTCCTGTGTGGCTTCCCAAGCAATCAACCTTCCAGGCAGTGAAAAAACAAACAAAACAAAAACCCTCTTCACTGAAAAAGGGGCCTTAACTTGGGTTAGTGGTTTAAATGTTGCTTTGTGTTTGATTCCCAAGATTGCGCCTGCTGCTTGGAAATGTTGCTTGTGTGTAGATCAGCAAAGCTTTTCAATTTGCCGTGCATTCGGAAATGCAAGCGCAGGAGGGGATTTGAAAAGGACAAGACATGAAAATCTTTCAGTTTCTAGACAGCGCCTACCTAACCTAAGTCAGACGTCATGGTTCAAAGAGGTTTGTCTTGAAACAAAGCCTGTTTCTGGCAGAGCCACTGCAACCTTCACAGGGAAAAGGTTCACCAGCTGAATCTGGAATGGAAGAGCAGTTTCTGCAGACTTGGCTGGACAGAGTTTGGGACATAATTGACCTAATTTACTCTCTCTTATATAAATGGTAAAAGAGTCGCAAGAGCTGTCTGGAAAAGTTGGCAGCCCTAGGCCATCCCTAGGGCTCAGACCATCCTTTGCCCATTGTGGTGCCCTGCAGGTGTTTTTGGACAACAGCTGTTATCAGCCGTAGCCAGCATGACACAACTGCCTTGTGTGGCTAAGCCTTTCATGATAGGCTAATCAGTACCGTGTTTCTCCTAAAATAAGACACCGTCTTATATATTTTTTTCCTCAACAAAACACAGTATGGCTTATTTTCAGGGGATGTCTTATTTTAACCGCATCGCATCAGTACGCTGCATAGCCACGCCTCTCCAGGCTGTTTTAATGGGAGGTGCCGCACCACTGTGGCTTATTTTCGGGGTATGGCTTATTTTCGGGGAACGGCTTATATTTCGCAAATGCATAGAAATCCTGCTATGGCTTATTTTATGGCCATGTCTTATTTTAGGAGAAACAGGGTAGAGTTACCTGGATTAATCTATGTGGGGCAGTGTATATAGATGTCTCAAAGTCTCAAGCTATGTATGAGGTGACACTCGCTTACACTGATAATTGTTGTAAGTCAGGAAATGGCACAGTCATTCATAAATGTATTTTGAACTGTGAAAATAATGCTAAGCATAAGGGTCTGTGAGCAGAAGCTAGATTTGAAGTCAATGCAGGAGGCGAGACTTTGCTTGTGTACAAAGATCTATTCTTTACTCAGGTCATCGGCTTTTTATTACTTTGCCTTCAAAATAGTTTCCGCCCACGTTTTCCTGTACGTTTGCCTTCATGGAGAGAGGACTTTACAAGATGCTTGATGTTAAAATCTTATGAAACCATTTTTGCTGGTTGCTTTTGCATGGGGGAAAAAAAGTGAACTAGGCTTTCACTGGTTCACACTACCTCCTTGCAATTACTTCATTACTTTTATTTTTGGAAGTTGCAAGGGTGAGGTGCAGCCCCCACCCATGGGTGTTTTTCTGCTCATTATTTGGAGTAGAGGCCTCACCTTTTCCCGGGAAAATGCATTGTGTGGTTGACTAACAGAATCAACGCCACTCAAGCCAACTGCAGTGTCAGCAGACAATTGTGAAGTTTTTTTTTGGGGGGGGGGGCGGGTTGCCCAAAAAAACCCAGGGTTTTGTGCAAAGAGCACAAGTGTACAAAATTTAGGCAGTTGAGATAGGATGGGAAGTGATGTGGGGCGGGGGAGACACTTTAGAGCCCAAGAGAATTGGAAGCTGACCTGCTACTCCCTGTTATCTGCAGTGTTTCTGTACAAAGCAGCATGGAGGAAGCCATTTTGTCTCCCTCTCACTGTCAGAGTTAAGATCACATCCAACATGGCTATGCCTTTATCTCACTGTACAACACCTCTGATCATTTCCATCTGTCTCCTCCTCCTTAGGTAGTAGAGAAACGAGTTCCCTTGGCTGGATGCAGTCCCATTGATTTAAAGCAGTATTCTTGAAGCACATTCTTGGAAGTTACAAAGAGTGTGTGTGTGATTCAGATATTCCTTCCTTTTCACTCAAGCAATTTATGGTTTATGCGTCTGCTGCTGCTGCTACTACTACATGCAATGGGGCTTAATGAAGACAAGAGAGTACCATTATAAAGTACTGTATTTAATTTGGGAATTGTTTTCTGAAGCTCACAGGTTTTGCCCATAGTTTTTCAGATACTGTACAGTATAGCAGTTCTATATTGATCTGATTAGGTTTCATTGAGTTGGTGATTCTCAACTTGCTTTTTGTCATATCAGAACAAGAGCGTTGTAAACCAGCGGCTATTTATTATGGATGTTTTAAGAGTGTGTTGTGTGCACACCATTCATTTAATGGAGTAACAGGAACTCAGGCCACAGTAATGGTTTGATTAATTTCAGTTTTACGAGTCTTTTGTAAATTTATTTCTTAGTATTTGTGTGTCAAGTGGAAACAGAGCACCAGGGCAAGGCCCTGTTTCGGAAATTCTTCCTTCTTCAGCTGCAACCGACTGTGGGGTCAGCCTGCGGATGGGACGGCTGGTAATCCTGGAGTCCCGCTCCCACCGCGCTGTGAAAAAGGGGTCCGCTGGCTAGAATCTGAAGGTTACGCTTGTGAGTTCGTAGTGTTGATGCCTCAGAAGTTTCTGCGAGCGTCTGTGTGTTCCAAAAGGTTCCGGAAAAGAAAATGAACTAACCTAAACGACGGCCAAAACTAAACGGCCAAATAAAAGGTTTTAAAGTAAAAACGAAAATGAAATAAATACAACGGAGACTGCAGTCTGGTGAAGAAGCATACCGCTACCCTGCGTGGTTGGTTTCAGTTTCTCTTTCTATCTGTGCTTGCCACGCAACGATGTTCTTACTCGGCTTGCCTCGCGCTTTCTCCACACCACAAACAGGGAGCGGCCGCTATTTATTAAAGGGTCAACCAACGTCATAACAAGCATAACAACCAATTACAGTCCTGTTACCGTGCTAAGTTTAGGCGGGAAGAAGACTAACGACCGTTACCTTATTTAAAGTTAGAGCACCTTTTTTACCAGCGGAGGGATCCATGCAGTGAACTGCCCGTCGGATCCCTTTTTTACCCTTCCTTCCAAGGCGGAAGGATATTACCAAGTAAACATAAACAAGCATAAATAAACATAAATAACCAGGTGCAAGGGCACCTACAAAACATATTCCCACAAGAGACCCTATGTAAATTATCGCCACAACAGTCCAAAGTTATCTAAAAATTATATAAACAAATATATGAGATATATAGAGAAAATTATATAAAGAAAATTAATCTTACCTAATTAAGTATTGAAGTCTTAAGGTCTACGTGTACCATTCATTTAAGGCACGTTACTTCTTCCCAAAGAATCCTGTGAACTGTCGTTTGTTAAGGAGTCTGGGAATTGTAGCTCTGTGGCAGGGGTAAACAACAGCAATTCCCGATATTCTTTCGAGGAAGTCATGTGCTTTAAATGTACTTTTAAATGCAAGCTGTGTACAGAGCAAAAGCATTGCTTAAAACTACTGAAATGTATAGGACATAAGTTTCCTTAGCAGTGACCCTGATAACTTCCCCATCTTCCTTTGCCCTCCCAACATTTACGTTTCTGGTGGATTGAAGAATTAAGCAAATGCAGGTCTTGCCGAGCTTTGACTTCACCTGTAAAGATGGGTGGGCCTTATAATGGGGCAGAAGTTTGGTTCCTCAGTCTCAAAAGCTGAATAGGAACATAGGAAAGCTGTCTTAAACTGAGTCAGACCACTGGCCCATCTACAGTTAAGTAGCTCATTATTGTCCACAATTAGAGGCACTGGCTCTCTAGGGTTTCGGTCAGGAGACCCCACCTCTCTAGGGTTTCAGGCAGCTACAACACTTACCTCTCAAAACCATTGGTGGAGCCTTGTAGGGTTAGAATACCCATCTCCTCCTGAGAGTTATTTCAATGGTAGTAAACAATGGCACTCAGGTTTTTTTGCAGGGGTGGTCATCTACCCCCCCCCCAAGAGTATACAGAGGAAAATGAGGTTTCTGTGGCATGGGCCGAGTAGCTTTTAATGGGAAAAATGCAGGAAAAAATATATTTTCTCCCCTTGGGAGTCCTTTGTTTGTTGCAGTCTCTTTATGTACTGTACCGGTATGTTGTGTTACATTATAATTTCACTTAAGACTTGCAAAGTCTTGGAAGAGATAAGGTCAAGAGCGAACTGAGAGGTTTGAGTAGGGTGTGCGCAGAAGGCTGCATTTGGGACCTTTCCCCTTTTATACCTGCCAGGAAGGAATCTCTGAAAATTACGTATTATTATGATGTAATTAACCAAAAGCCCTTAAGGAAGAACTTGTCCTTTTTGGAAAGGAATGTTCTTGTTTTTTCCTTTCTTTCTGAAAATGGGAGGTCTTGAAAGGAAGAAAGAGAAAGGGGGTGGGGGGAAAGAAAAAGAGAAGAATTTCATGCACCAGTTTTCGGATTCTAAAGGAGTTTGATACCTATATGGCCGCTTGCAGAACACATTATGAAAAGAAGCTGTAATTGCTTTTCTTGAACTGAAACTTTCCCTTGACAGCTGCAACTTCCAGGGAGGTTGCCCTTTTTCTCTGGTTTCAGCAAAAGCAACTTAGGTTGCATACACACCATATATTTAAATCACACGGCCCCAAAGAATCCTGGAAACTTGTTGCTGCCCCTCACAGAGCTACATTCCTCAGCAACCTAACAAATCACTTTTCCCAGGGTTTTCTCGTGGGTGGGATGGGGAGACGAGCTTTAAATTTTTGGTGTGTGTGTGTCGCCAAAGAATCTTGTGGCACTTGAAAGACTTAATAAAATTGTCGCGCATTAGTCCCCATTCTTACTTGAAGGATGGCCTATTTTGGAGGTGTTGGGGCTCTAGAGCAGAGCTTTCCAAACTGTGCGTTGCAACACATTAGTGTGTTGGCTGCAGTGTGTAGGTTGAGTCAAGTGAACGTTCCCTGCACTCCTCCCAGGGCTGGAAAGGGGTTACCGTAGTTTAACCTCTGGCTTGCTAGTAAAATGGAACTACTGTGTCGTGAAATGATGCATGTCTAGAAAGTGTGTCACCAGCTTGAAAAGTTTGGAAAGCTCTGCTTTAGAGGCTTCTAAAATAGGCTGTCTTCAACTCAGAACAGAACCTATAACTCGGCCCTCCAGATGTTTTGGGACTACAACTCCCATCATCCCCAGTGGTCAGGGATGATGGGAGTTGTAGTCCCAAAACATCTGGGGGGCCGAGTTTGGGGGTGCCTGACCTAGGGGATATCTTAGTGACTAGTTTCTAAGGCCAACTCGCTTAACACTATTGTTTAGCCAGTACATCCAAACTAATTTCATCCCTCTTGAAGGGGGAGAGTTGTTTTTCTCTCTCCGGGAGAAGGAGGGCAGGAATGAGTTCACAAAGTTACAAAGCAGATTGAATAGTTAAAACCTACTCAACCTTCTTTCCTAAAATGCCAGTGGTCTCCCACCACCCTACCTCCTTGTGTGCGATGGGTGATCATTGAAGTGGCTTGGAGACTATTTGTTTTAAGAGCATGGTTTGTTTCAGCAACAAGGAATGTTGGAAGGGAAATGGATCTCTTCTGGGCAAACTCACTTTGGTGCAAAGCCCTGTAGAGGGAGCCCTGCCCTGTGTGGCCTTAGCTATGTCTGTTTGCTCATGTATTCCTGTTCTGCTTACAAACAGCCTTTGTCCTGGGCGCCGGACAATGAACGCAAGAACATTTGGGCCATGTTCAGGAAGACACAGCTAAACTCGAGCTGAATGTAAAAACTAGCGATGAGCTTCACTTCTGGGTAATGCAACAGATCATTGTAGTAAGTCCTGCTTGCAGTGCTACACCGAATGAGGGCTGGTGTTTTTTTGTTTGTTTTTTTAACCCCTCTCCTGTCAATTGTGCACATTAAAGCTTTGGGTTTAGGGCAGTAGCGACTGAATGGCAGGGCTTGGAGCTAGCAAAACACCCTAAATCTTTCCAGGACTGCTCTGGAGCAAATACTCCGCATTTCGACTTTGTGAATTGACCGTGCTTTCAACACCCAAAGCACCTGACAAAGTGGGCTCTAGTTCACCACAGCTGATGCCGAAATAAAAAAGTGTTGGGTGTTTAAGGTGCCATGGGACTCTTTCAGTAAGGAAGGGAGACTTTCTGAATTGCTTACAACTTGCAGTTTGTTTGGTTGAATTTTGTGAGTTGCTGAAGCATTCTGTAGCTTGTTTACATTTATATCGAGTTCTGCTCGTGTGTCCTCATTTTAAAAAGTATATGTTTTCGAACCTGTTGGTGAAACAAAAAATTCAAACTGAGAACAACTGTAGCCATATGACTTGATGCAGCTAAAATACACTTCAAGGTGGAGTTTGCAAATGCCCTTTTTTTGCATTTATTCTCAGGTTGGGAATCTTAAATCCCCAGCTCCTCCACCATTTTGCCTGTTGCAGTTGGGCATAAAGAGCTTCTCCATAAAACCTTTTAACTGTACGTTCCTTCTAGGCGAGTGAAATCTGCCTCGAGTTTGGCATAGTGCTTGAACGTGTGCCGGTTATCTCGGTTAACCGCATATCATATCTAGAGAGAAGGGCAGTGTCCTTGTACAGTATCTGTGCTGCCTGAAATAACAGCAGCTCCCAAGAAGCCTGCAAGTTTCTCTTTGAAATGGCTGGAGCTTTGGAGGGTGAAATGGTTCTCCACTGAGCATGCTCACTCTGTAGAGGGAGCTTTAATCACATGAGCAGCAACTGAATGAGGGATCTGGTTGAGTCTTCCTCAAAATAAAGAAGACATTTGCTGTGTTGACAGGTACAGTATCTTGTCACTTCAACCCTTTCCTTGTGTGCCATCAGTAGTAGATTCATTCCTCTTGCAGGGATACTGCCAGCTGCTAAAAGAACGCAAGATTTAAAAGATGATCATGGCTGGATTTAGTTGCTGTATTTTTGTACTGTCCGTTCCCCTACTCAAGAAATGAAACAGCAGAGCAGAATGCTGCCTCTTGCAAATCGGCGCAGGATATTTTAATGGTGTCTGGGACTTGGGTTTGGGGGTTAAAGAGGATGGGGTGTCTGGAGAGTATCATAGTAAAATTACCTGCTGGACTTTTGTTGCTGCTGCTGCTGTTCAGTAGAATGGTATTTATGGTTCAGTGAAAAAGTGCCAGTTTTAGAACGGTTGTGCTGAAATTCCGTAAATGATTGCGATTTTACGTTTCCCTGCCTCATTTAATGTACATTTGTGGGGGAGAGGGTTGGGAAGGGGTCAGTTAACAGGAAGTTATAAACTATTCCTTAAGCATGTTGTTTTTCACTGGGATGGGCAGTTTTGCCCTCAAACACTTTAATACACACACACACATGAAGATAATGGGAGGTTTGAGTCTCTTGGAGGGCTGGGGCAGGGAAAATGGCCAGTAGTTTGGTTTTCACTTGCCTGATGTGAAGTGTTAAAAAAAGAAATAACATTTCTTTGTGTCAAGAATACCCACAGTTGTGTGTTCAGAACAGCGTGATGTAGACCTGGTGCCTTTGCTTTGAGAAAGAGCAAGCTGGGTATCAGTGGGGCTTGCCTTCTCTGGGGCAGGTGGCGTGATATCTCTATTCAAGGTGAAAGGCCCAAGCATAGAGAGCTATGTACAAGGTGTGACCAGAAAGTTCAGTGAATGGTCACAGAAATCGGACAGCGAGAAATATTCGAACATACAGTCGGCATTGGAAACCCACGAAATGCTCACAATTGTGTATGGAGATGAAGCTGTAACTCGAAAGACAGTGTATGAGTGGTTTAAGTGTTTCTGTGAAGGGTGGCAAACCATCGAAGATGACCCTCAATCTGGCAGACCGTCAACGAGCAGAACGGCGGCAAATGTCGACAGAGTTTGTGAGTTCTTGATGTCGGATCGGCGTTTGTCCGTCAGATTGGTGGTGGAAGAATTGCATATTCCGCGTGAAATCGTTACTGAGGTTGCTGAGTTGTCCCACCCGCCATATTCTTCTGATCTGGCCCCACCGGATTTCTTTCTTTTTCCAAAACTGAAAGCTGCACTGAAAGGGCATAGATTTTCCAACATTTCACACATCCAAGCTGCTGTGGCGAGGGAACTGAAAGCAGTACGAAAAGAGGACTTCTCCAGAAGCTTCCAACAGTTCTATGAATGTTGTCAACGGTGCATTTGTATTAGAGGGGACCTACTTTGAAGGCCTATGTAAGGTGTGTATGTTTGAATATTTCTTGCTGTCCGATTTCTGTGACTATTCACCAAACTTTCCGGTCACATCTTCTTTAATGTTGATGTGAAAACAAGCCTCATTTTCAGAGCCAAGACTACATTTTGCCCAACAGAGATTCCCAAACTGTGGTCTGTGGATCACCAGAGGAACTTGAGCTGCATTTAGGTGGTTTATGCATATTGTTTCTGAAATGGGAGGTAAAACATAGCCATCTTGGCCAGTAGCAGTTGACAGCCTTCTCCTGCATGAATTTGTCTAATTTTTTTAAAACCATAAGTTGGTGGCCGTTGCATGTCATTGAAAGTTATTTTCAGCAAACTGGATTTTCTTTCCAGCTCACAAAATGGAAGAGAAATGCAAACTTCCCAGCTGTTCTTGTATGACTGGGAGTAGTCTAAAGGCTTTGGGTTTTGGAAATTTAAGCTGGTGCTGCTTAGTGGTGAGGTAGGGTTCCCAGCTCCCCACCCACCCCCAACTTTGCCATTGTTAAAACTAAAGTGACACTCCAATTTACTTTAGTGGAAGCAGGACTTAGAATCATAGAATCGTGGAGTCGGAAGGGACCCTGGGCACCATTTAGTCCAATCCCCTGCAATGCAGGAATCTCAGCTAGATCATGCATTACATTTGGCCATCGAGCCTCTGCTTAAAAACCTCCAAGGAAGGAGTTGTCCACCACCTCTTGTGGGAGTCTCTTCTTAAACAGCTCTTACTGTCAAAAAGCTCTTCCTGATATTTAGTTGAAATCTCCTTTCTTGTAACTTGACTAAGGCTGGGCAATATCTTGATATACAGTCCAAAACCGGTTTGAAGTCCATATTATATCAGTTTCATAATTTTTGACCTGGAAATATATCACGAATCATGACGTGTGTGTGTGTTTTCATGCATTGCCAAAACCACAATGCAGGAAAAACTGAAGCCAGGCCAATACCTCTACATTGCTCCATCCTTATTTCAGACATCACGATATACTTCTGTTGATGTAGCCTAGAATAGCATTTTTTTTGCTGCTGCTGCATCACATTGCTGACTGATGTTATGTTTGTGGTGTGCTAAGACTCTAGATCTTTTCCACATCAGGCACAGGTATGCTTCCTAAGTCTAGAACAGGCATCCCCAAACTCTGCCCTCCAGATGTTTTGGGACTACAGTTCCCATCCTCCCTGACCACTGGTCCTGTTAGCTAGGGATGATGGGAGTTGTAGTCCCAAAACATCTGGAGGGCCAAGTTTGCCTGGTGTAGAACCTGAGATTTGTCCCTGTTGAATTATATTCTGTTAGTCTTAGCCAAGTTCTCCCATCTGTTAAGATCATAAAGGACCGCTTAATCATTACACTTTTTACCTCCTCATCTTTGGTTTCCCATTCTAATAAGAAATTAAACATTTTCTTTAGAAGTTTGGTATTCTCATCTATTATTTCTCTTTGAAATCTAGATATGGTGTAACTAAAGCCTTTCTTATGTCTTCTTTAAAAACCTCGTTTATTTGACGATATTGCAACTAATCATAAACAATCTTTTAAACTCCTTAAGCTTTTATTTCCCTTCTCTCTCATCTAGTAGATCCCTATATATGGGTCATTCTCTTTCCCTATTTATTTTTTGAATTGAGATTACTTATAATGGAGATACCCACCATGGAGTCTTTTGTTCTTTGTATTTTTCCCATACCTTTAAAAGTAACTTCCTAATTATATAATTGTAAAACCCTTTATGAACCTTCTCTTTATTATACCATAAATACACAGGCCATCCAAATCTGTTATCATGTCCTTCCAGATCTAACAAATCTGTATTCTCTAATTTGATCCAATCCCGGATCCAAGTAACACAGGACGCTTCATAATAAAGTTTAAAATCTGGAAGGGAGAATCCTCTTCTATCTCTATTGTCTGCATGTATTTTGTATTTTACCCTTGGTTTCTTCCCTTTCCAGGTGAATTTTGAGATATTGAAAGCATTTTTGAAAGCATATTGTACAATTTATAACCAGTATTGTCTGGAATAAAAACATTTTTGGCAATGCTTTCATCTTTATTGCCGTAATTTTACCTATCTTTATAATTTTGAACCTCTTGTCATCCAGCAAGGGAAGCAGTTGGTTGTTTTTTTTAAATTGTCAACCAGAAGAATTTAAGAGCTATGTGAAATACAGTTTGGAATGGAAAAGAACTTCAGCATAAGTAAATTGCCCTTGAATATGATTTTTTTTTCTTAGCTGGTTGCTGGTCCTGGCCTAGGACCATACCTGCAGATGCATTTGATGTTTGTAATGCTTTTCATGAAATGAGCTTTATTACTGATGACTCTTGTAGAAAATTTGATTTGGTCATATTTAAAAAAGTCCATTCCCAGTGACTTCCAATGGACAAATTATTTCATTTTGCAGAACTGAATGGAGAATGTTGAATAACCACAATTAGAAATAATGCATTTACTGTTAATTGCACAGTTAAAAGGTGTAGTTAGTTATCTTTATGCTACTTTCCATTGGTTTTGGCAGCAGTGTGTGAGCTGCACAAGTATAGAAGAAAATATATATTTCAGTGTATAGCAAATAATGCACTTAACTTTTAAAAACAAGTTTCTAATCTAGTTTCTCAGCTGCTTATGTGGTGTGTGTGTATGTATGTAATGGATTGTGAAACCTCTAAAGCAAGCAAGGAGGGCACTTAATAGAAATTGTAGTGAGCAGGGTCACATTGCTCTGTGTAACTCCTTGCTCCTGCCTATGGCTACCAAGCAGTTTCAAATCCACCTTTTCTTGGCAAAGAGCATGGATCACTGCCACAGAAGTGTAAACATGGCCATTGGTATTTAATTATCAAGAAAATCTTGTATAGACCACCTTTTGAGGCATAGGTTGCTCATGGTTGATTACATAGCTGAAAAAATACAATACAAAAACAATAACATCAGTATTAACAACCACCATGATACTGGTGTGCCTTCCTTGGCTATCACAAGGATTACTGAAATGTATGTGCTTTGAAACCTCGAAGTATATGTTAGGGATAGACAATACATTAAGGATCTTAATAATAAAGAGAAAACACAAGTATAGTACCAATATTTTTTATATTTTGAACACAAAATTAAACTGGTATTCTATTAAAAATGTGTCACTTATGTGAATTATATATTTGTTCATGCTTATCCAAAAATAATAATAGTGTTGCAGGACCCCCCACCCCCCCGCCATGCTCCTAGACATTCTATTTTGGCGCCCACAACCTAGCCTTTTCTATCCCAGTTTCTAACACTGCCATCAAACTTGTAACTCTTATAAAAAAAAAGAGAGAAAGAAATGAGATTTGTCTAGCATGACTTGTTTTTGAGAAACCCAAGCTGGGTCTTAGTAATCAACAGTATCCTTAGAAAAGTGCTCACACCCTGACTGCTGAATTATCTGTTTCCTGGTATTGACTTCAAGCTCACCTATTGGTAGTTATCTGGGTCGTTCTCCCCCCCCCTTTAAAGATGGGGGCTACATTTGGCTACCTCCAGTACTCAGATACCTCACCTGTTCAAGATTTCTCAAAGATTATAGACAGAGGCTCTGAAATCACACCCGCAAGCTCCTTTAGTACCCTTGGGTATAGCTTATCAGGCTCTGGAGATTTGAAATCATTTAAAGTAGCGAGGACTTCCGGCTTAGCGCGCTAAGCGTTGGGGTGAGCGTTCGTTTGGTTGAGCGGACGAGAGCGCAGAAAAGCGAGTAAAGGACAAGCGAAGGAGACGCAAATCCCTAAAAAAGCTTAAGAGGGGGTCTTAAGCACGGGCTGGATTAAAACGGCAGATCTGTGCGGCACAAAAACGGGCTTCCCAAGCGCTCCAGCACTGAGCAAAGTAATGTCTTCCCTGACTGCGTGATGCCTCGAAACCGAAGCTAGTGAACGATAAGCCTCTCTGGAATCAGGACTTAAAATTAACAACTTTGCTGTGAAACAAAAAAGCAAAAAGATTTTTAAAGGAAGTATGTAAAGAGAACAGCATTAAATTGGGACTCTAAAAACTGGCGTGGGGGAAGAAGATAACGAGGTCACCTTCAACGCGCGCGGAAATGTGTCTGCCGAAAGAATGTTGCAAAAAGATAAATTCAAAGTATTAGAGGCTTAAGGCATATGTAAGAAACATTTGAAACATAATTTATTATTTACAAAACATCTTCAGTTGAGACTGTTAACTTCCCCCGCAGTCTGGGTAAGGTAAACAAGTAGAATCATAGAATCATAGAGTTGGAAGAGAGCACAAGGGCCATCCGGTCCAACCCCCTGCCAAGCAGGAAACACCATCAAAGCATTCCTGACAGATGGCTGTCAAACCTCTGCTTAAAGACCTCCAAAGAAGGAGACTCCACCACACTCCTTGGCAGCAAATTCCACTGTCAACCAGCTCTTACTTTCAGGAAGTTCTTCCTAATGTTTAGGTAGAATCTTCTTTCTTGATGGGGGAAATAAGTAATTGCATGTAAAAAAGTTAACTGACTTGAGGGACAGTCTTTTACCTGTGTTTCACTGGGAAAACCAGAAGTGGCGATGAAGAGAAATAACACAGTGGACTAGACCAGACAAGAGGTCGGGGGAGGGGGGCTGGTCAGGCAAGCTTGGAATTTATATGTGTAACTTTGATGGAGCAGTGAATTGATTACTT
The DNA here is from genome assembly GCF_009819535.1 of Lacerta agilis. Lineage (NCBI taxonomy): Eukaryota > Metazoa > Chordata > Lepidosauria > Squamata > Lacertidae > Lacerta > Lacerta agilis. Next base: position 8,037,103 of record NC_046331.1, on the reverse strand, counting down.
GATAAGGGGTTTGTGGCGAACAGGAGCATTAAAATAAGAAAGATGGGAGAGGAGTGAAGAGACAGTGCATAAAGATGGAGTTTGTACTGTAATTCAACCCCCCCTCCCCACTTCCGGAGACCGGTGACCGGTGACACTGATTAAACCAGATAGAGGAGGAGAGAAGAAAAGGAAAAGAAAGAACCATACAGCAGAGACGTGTCAAGGAAGAATAAGAATGCATAAAAAGATCAGCTGTCACTGAGAGCAAACTAATGGGGGAAATAAGTAATTGCATGTAAAAAAGAAAAAAATCCCTTTTACTTCTCTCTTCCCCCTTTTTCTTACTGCTCTTGAATCTCCTTTGTGTTGTTTGAAGAAATAACTTATTTTTGATAATTATTGTATTTTGGGGATTTTAAACTGTTAGATTTTAAACGAGAGAAAGGGAAATAAGAGCAGGAGGAAATTAAAAAGGGGAGGGGTGGAAGGGAAAGAGTAAATCAGTGAAAAAGAATAGATAAAAGAAATAGGGAGGGAAGAAAAAGGAATAAGTGGAGAATTGGGGAAATTAATTAAGGAATAAATTTAAAAGGAGTGAATATAGGGAAGGGAAGGGAAGGGGTGAGAGGGTAGGAACTGAAAGGAAAATTAAGCCTCCTCTAAACGATATTGGTTAAGGAACAACCCCTAATATTGAGTAGAAAACGAGAGGAATTAAGAGATTGAACAAATTGAAAATATAGAGGTCAAATATAGAGTTGGTAGTTCATACAAGATGACAACAAAAAAGACAACAAGCTCAACTCTGACAGCAGGGACTCAAGCAAGAAGAGCACCAGCAATTGACCTTGACCCGAATGTAGACATTAGAGATTTGATCTTGGGGATGAAAAGAGATTTGAATGATAATATTAAAGTGTTAGATGAAAAATTGGATGCAATGGCCAATAAAATAGAACAGAACACCAGGCTAATAGTAGATATGTCAGACTTATCTATGAAAAGTAAAGAACTAGACAAATCAATGCAAGAACTTAAAAACAAAAACCGCTAAACAGGATGAAACAGTGAAGAAAGTCCAAAGTGATTATAGAGAAATGAAAAAAAAATCAAGAAAAAGTAAAAGATGAAATCACAGAATTTTAAAAAACTCAGGAAGCAACCTGGGGTGCTCTCACAATTTTGGAAATGCAACAACGAGATCTGACATTGAGATTTAGAGACTTGCCAGAACATCCAGACGAGAATATCAAAGATAAAATTATAGAAGAATTGGCTAAATGGCTAGAATTACAAGAGGAGGATATCACATTGAACTTGGAGAAAATATTTAGGGTTAAGTCGAACCGAGCCAAGGCAGATAAATGGCTTGGAGATTGCTTGGTACTCCTTAAATCCAGATTACTGAGAGATACGATCATAAAAAAGTAATCAACAAAGACTCAGAATAGAAGAAAGAAATATCATATTGAGAGAGATCCCTGTGCGACTGTTGAGGAAGAGAAATAACTACAAGTTCCTACTGGATGCATTAAGAAAAAAATCCATTGTCTATAAATGGGAATTCCCAGAGGGGATTTCTTTTTTGTTTAAGGAAAAAAGAAGGAGATTCAAAACAGTGGACGGGGCTGATAAATTTTGGCGAAAGTATTGGAAAAGAGTTGGGTGGGGAAATTACACAAGACAAAGGGAAGGGAAGAGTAGACTCAACAGGACCTCAAGAGGATTGAATAAGAGAATTTAAGGTCAAGGGTTTACTGTTCAGGAAGGTATCTGCCTTTTTTCTTTGCATTTTTTGGTATGTTCGTGTATTGAAAGAAATATTGAAATAATTTATAATTAAATGATGATAGTATTTAAAGATGATGAAGGAAGAATTGTAGCAGTTCAGCTAATAGCTCAGGGAGAAAAAATAGTTGTTATAGGTATATACAGTGGTGCCTCGCTAGATGAAAATAATTCGTTCTGAGAGTGTCTTCGTAGAGCGATTTTTTCGTCTTGCGAAGCACCAATGCAAACCGCTAGTTTTCGCTAAAATGAGGCAGCCCCATTGACTTTTTTGTCTTGCGGGGCAGCCTTCCGCTAGCGAATGCCGTTCGTCTAGCAAGTTTTTCGTCTAGCGAGGCATTCGTCTAGCGGGGCACCACTGTATGCTCCAAACGAAAAGAGAGCAGAATTTTACAAAACACTTAAGGAAAAAAATAGTATTATTGGGAGATCTGAATGGAGTACCCTCATTAGAGTAACAACCAGAGAGAAAAAAGACCAAAGAAGGAAAACTTCCAACAACCTTTTTTTTCAATTAGTAGAAAATTTTGACTTACAGGATATTTGGAGGAACTTACACCCCAAGAAGAAAGAATTTACGCATTATTCAGATCCAAAGAAATCCACGCGGAGAATTGATGCGATATGGGTGTCTAGCAGCCTAATTTTGAAAAACAAAACCAACCAGAAATTCTACCGAGATTAATCTCATATCACAATCCGGTTACTTTGGAATTGAGAGGTAGAAGGAAAATAAGACAAAGATGGGGAATGAACGAAAACATCCTGCATGATGAAGAGATACTGGAAAAAAGCGCAAAACACCCTAAAATGGTTTTTTGAAATTAATATAAGCATAGCTGTCAACTTTTCCCTTTTCTTGCGAGGAATCCTATTCGAAATAAGGGAATTTCCCTTAAAAAAAGGGGAAAAGTTGAAAGCTATGTATAAGTGAAGAAATGGATATAACTACAGTGTGGGATGCAGGAAAGGCAGTAATGAGGGGTTTTTGTATACAACAAAACTTTATTCAGAGGAAAATAAAAAAAAAGAAAATGGAGCAAATTAAGAAAGCGATTACTGTACAGTGATACCCCAGGTTACGTAAGCGATCCGTTCCTGGTCATGGTACATAACGTGGGCGGGCATATCACGAACGCCCCAAAAAACCCGGAAGAAGTGCGATTTGAGCGCTTCTGCGCATGCGCGAAGTGTGCAGAACGCTTCTGCACATCCAGGGGTCGCGCGCACTCCAGAAACACTTCCGGGGGGCGGCCGTTCGCAACTCGAACGTCCGCAACACGGGGGGTACGTAACCTGGGGCTCCACTGTAGTACTAATAACAAAGAATTATAAAAAATCCAAAAAATAAGATGGCAAAACAAAACATCAAAATACTACGAATGCAACTTTCTATACTCATAAATCAAGAAATTGACAAAAAGCTTAAGTTACTAAAACAAAAAAAGTTTGAATTTGCCAACAAACACGGAAGATTGCTTGTTGTTGTTCAGTCGTGTCTGACTCTTCGTGACCCCATGGACCAGAGCATGTCAGGCACCCCTATCCTCCACTGCCTCCCGCAGTTTGGCCAAACTCATGCTAGTTGCTTCAAGAACACTGTCCAACCATCTCATCCTCTGTCCCCTTCTCCCTGTGCCCTCCATCTTTCCCAACATCAGGGTCTTTTCTAGGGAGTCTTCTCTTCTCATGAGGTGGCCAAAGTACTGGAGCCTCAACTTCAGGATCTGTCCTTCTAGTGAGCACTCAGGGCTGATTTCTTTAAGAATGGATAAGTTTGATCTTCTTGCAGTCCATTGGACTCTCAAGAGTCTCCTCCAGCACCATAATTCAAAAGCATCAATTCTTTGGCAATCAGTCTACTTTATGGTCCAGCTCTCACTTCCATACATTACTACTGGGAAAACCATAGCTTTAACTATACAGACCTTTGTCGGCAAGGTGATGTCTCTGCTTTTTAAGATGCTGTCTAGGTTTGTCATTGCTTTTCTCCCAAGAAGCAGGCGTCTTCTAATTTCGTGACTGCTGTCACCATCTGCAGTGATCATGGAGCCCAAGAAAGGAAAATCTCTCACTGCCTCCATTTCTTCCCCTTCTATTTGCCAGGAGGTGATGGGACCAGTGGCCATGATCTTAGGTTTTTTGATGTTGAGCTTCAGACCATATTTTGCGCTTTCCTCTTTCACCCTCATTAAAAGGTTCTTCAATTCCTCCTCACTTTCTGCCATCAAGGTTGTATCATCAGCATATCTGAGGTTGTTGATATTTCTTCCGGCAATCTTAATTCCGGCTTGGGATTCATCCAGTCCAGCCTTTCGCATGATGAATTCTGCATATAAGTTAAATAAGCAGGGAGACAATATACAGCCTTGTTGTACTCCTTTCCCAATTTTGAACCAATCAGTTGTTCCATATCCAGTTCTAACTGTAGCTTCTTTTCCCACATAGAGATTTCTCAGGAGACATGGTGATCTGGCACTCCCATTTCTTTAAGAACTTACCATAGTTTGCTGTGGTCAACACAGTCAAATGCTTTTGCGTAGTCAATGAAGCAGAAGTAAAAAAAAAACCTGGAACTCTCTAGCTTTCTCCATAATCCAGCACATGTTCGCAATTTGGTCTCTGGTTCCTCTGCCCCTTTGAAATCCAGCTTGCACTTCTGGGAGTTCTCGGTCCACATACTGCTTAAGCCTGCCTTGTAGAATTTTAAGCATAACTTTGCTAGCGTGTGAAATGAGCGCAGTTGTGCGGTAGTTGGAGCATTCTTTGGCACTGCCCTTCTTTGGGATTGGGATGTAGACTGATCTTCTCCAGTCCTCTGGCCACTGCTGAGTTTTCCAAACTTGCTGGCATATTGAGTGTAGCACCTTAAAAGCATCTCCTTTAAAATTTTATATAATTCAGCTGGAATATCATCACTTCCACTGGCCTTGTTGTTAGTAAGGCTTTCTAAGGCCCATTTGACTTCACTTTCCAGGATGTCTGGCTCAAGGTCAGCAACCACACTACCTAGGGTGTACGAGACCTCCATATCTTTCTGGTATAATTCCTCTGTGTATTCTTGCCACCTCTTGATGTCTTCTGCTTCTGTTAGGTCCTTCCCACTTTTATTATTATGGTAATATTTGGACAAAATGTTCCTTTCATATCTCCAATTTTCTTGAACAGATCTCTGGTTTTTCCCATTCTGCTTGCATGGCAATTAAAAAAGAAACGAAAAGAATGGATTATAGAGAAACTGGAAGAAGGGAAGTTTATGGATGACCCAGAGGCCATAAAAAATTCACAAGTTGTTTTAAAAAATTATACCACTTTAGCTAATGGGGCCTCCCGCTGCGCGATTTCTGTTCTCATCCTGAAGCAAAGTTCTTAACCCAAGGTACTATTTCTGGGTTAGCGGAGTCTGTAACCTGAAGCGCCTGTAACCTGAGGTACCACCGCATTTGGAACCCATGGTTGACGAACTCTGTGTTAGGGCAAGGGATATAACTCAGTGGTGGAATCCATGTTTTGTTAAGCAGAAAGTTCCAGGTTTGGTCCCTGACATCTTCAGTTATAAGGATTGGGCAGCAGGTGATGTAAAAGACTTATGTTTGCCTGAGACCATGGAGATCCACATCCAGTGAGGCTATGTACATATTAGCAACTGGAAACGCTGTGAGATTTATTCCCCCCCCCCACTATATTTCAAGTTGTTTTTCTTTACATTGCTGCACATGTCAGAGAGGCGGCAAGGTTGTCTTCATCCAAGGAGTGTTACCCTATTCGTTTCCTCGTGCCAAACCTCTATTTGCTGAAGCTGGCACCTGCGCAGGTACACTGGCTGCCTGAAATCCACACACCTCAGGGAGTGCATCAAAGAGGAATCCTGAAGAAGCTTATGGGAGACGGGTAACCCTGTGTGAAGAACTTGTGTGTGTGTTACACACGCTAGCAATTTTGAAATTTCATTTGTACAGATTTGGTTGCCGCTAATCGCTGTGTTTGGATTGCTTTAAGAGGGTGGCAGATTCACTGTGCCTAACAGTCTCCAGAACATACGATAATCTGGTAAATCCCCCTGATCTAACTGCACAGTATATGCCTGCACGAATGTGCTTTAAAAAAGAAAAAGAAGAAGAAATCATTTGCACAAACTATATATGCCCTGAAAATTTGCTTGCTTGGAGGCGTCCTCAACTTTCTCCTATTGCAGACAGTGCTGCTGATGTCCAAATTATTAATGCCCAGAAAGAGGAACCAGAGTGGTGCTAAGAGGGAATTAAATGGGAAACCCCCCCCCCCAATGCATCTTACTGTATCTTTTTTTCCACTTTTGAGGGGATCTGTGCGTTCCTCCCTTTCGTTTGGGGCTTTAGTTTAAGGTAATACTTGGTAGGCAGGTGGGTTACCTGAGCCCAGAGGAGATGGCTCTTGGCTATCCTTGTAGGGCTTTTTTTGCACCATCCACATTGGGGATGCCCTCTTTTGTTTGCCAGTGCCTCTTGCAGACGTGTGTGGGCTTGAATTTGAAGATGGAAGTAGCTATTTCGCTGGGATTCAGCAACTCCATTTGTCGAAGGGAACTAACACATAGGCAACCCTTTCTTCCTCTCTCTACTCCCCCCCTACCCCCCCAAAGAAACCCTCCACTGGAAGGCATCAGGGAGGATTGGCATTCAGTCACAAAGGAAAATGCCACTTGGAAATCTTGCATCCCATTTCAAGGGCAGTTCCTGCAGGACATGTTTTCTACTGGGCTGGATTCTTGCATTCCCTTTTCTTCTTTTTTTTTAAGAGCCCAAGTGGCATTAGACCTGAAAACGTGGAACCCACCCTGTTGTTTCTGAGCTGGTGTATATATCAAACAAACAAACAAACAAACAAACAAACCACCAACTCAGACCAGGATCTTCTCTGCTTTTTCAGAGAGAGGTGCCTTTCTAAATTGGGCTGGGGGTGTTGAACAGAGAGAGAGAGAGAGGAGAGAGAGAGAGAGAGGCTCTTCTCACGTTGCAAACACTAGCTGCTTCTGGCAAAAAAGAAAGAAAGAGAAGGGGGGAAAATGGTAGGTTGTTGTATGTCTGTAAACAATGCAGTTATGAAATGGCAGTCCTCAGCTGAGCCGGAGCATGCTCACAGAGCAGCCTGTAGGGGGAGGTGATCTGAGAGGAGATGATCTAATTCAGAGCAATTTTGGGGATTGAAGGGAAAGGCCAGGCTCCATCCCCCATGACAGAGCAGAAACGAGAGTTCTGGGAGTAGGGCCTTGTAGGCTGTGTCTGGGAGCTTTAAAGGGGTCTGCTGCTCTTGCTGGGGTCTTGGCTACTGGGTGGTGAACATGCCTTGTTTTTTCCTTGGGTTTTGTTTGCTTGTTTAAGTGCTTTTCCAAAAGGGACCAAGTCTTAGCTGATGACTTTATCTGGGCTTAGTGGGGATATAGACCTTTGGGTGTACAGTAGTTCCTTCCTCTTGGTCGTCCCCCCACCGCTTTTCTCTCTCTGTTCCTCATGCTGAAACCCTCCCCACCCCCACCCCCCTTTAGCTAGAGTGCATGGTTTACTGTGGCCTTTTCCTCCACTGGCTGAGAGTCATTTTGGACATTTTTTCCACTCCTTGGTGGGAAGGCCTTTCACACTCCATTTCACAAGCACATGTTTGGGGACAATGGGGATGGGCACCCATGATTGTGTTTTATCTCATACCTGTGTCTGAATTTTCACCATCGAATCTTCTGAAATTTCGAATCAGTCAGGTACAGGGGAAGGGAAGGATAAGGGCAGTTCTGATTATTTGGGGGGTGAAGGGGGGCAACCTTTATTCAAAATGGTAACTTCTGGCAAGTGAATACTGTGTGTGTGTGTGTGTGTGTGTGTGTGTGATCTCTGTCATCTATCTCTCTATCACACGATATATTCTCATATTCATCATTTCTATTTCTATGGGCCAACAATCCTAGTTGGGTTTGCATTGCCTCTTCTCTCCCTTTTTAATAATGCTTTATTCTTGTTACTCTTGTAGGTCTTCTAGTGGCCTGAGGTTTTCGAAATGGACTGTTTCCTGCCATCAAGAAGGTCCTAGTTTGCGAGACAGATCCTAAGCATGTTTACCCTTAAGTAAGTCCAATTTTATATCCTTGAGACTTACTTCCAGGTAAGTGTGCTTAGGATAGCACCTTAAATGCTCTTCTTTCATGTCCCTCCTCCCTTCCTGATGTGTCTTTCCCCTACCCTTAGGGTTATGAGACCAGAAGGTCAGGATAATACTGCAGTATTTTTTTGTGGGGGAGGGTGGCAATGACAGCCTGAGCAAAGAGACATTCTCCCTACTGTGTGTTTGGGCATGGAGTTCTGCATTGACCCTTGCAATTAATGCTTAATAGCTCAAAGGGCTTCTGTGATTTCTTTCCTTTTGTGTGTGTGTGTGTGTGGGGGGAGATTTAATAGCTGTGCTAGACGAGAGGTATTGTCTTGGTGAGCTGGCCTTATGAAATGGTTTTGAATATTAAGAGGCACACCTGAGAACAATAGGGAGGGAGATTTCTTTGTTTGATTGCTGTGCCCCTCCCCTGCAAAGGGCCTCAACCTGCAAAGAGGCATTGGGGGAAAATGATGATGATGTAAACAAACAACCTCCCCCCCCCCTTTTTTGCATCCGCCATTTTTTTCATCTTATTCAGCAATGTGCAGTATTATTTATGGGCATCTTTGGTGTGCTTGGGATATCAAAAAATCACACCTATAAAATGCTTTTCAAAATATCCTCCTCTGGAACTGCACCTTCATTTTAATTATTTTAAAAAATAAATCAGTAAAATAAATACTGGTTAATACTGGTTAATAATTGGCAACGGAAACACCTTGCTTCCTTGTTTCTCTTCCTGCCCTGCCAGTGTTAAGGAGGCCAGTTAAATAATAATCATCAAGGTATAAAGGATGCTGCATTGTTTCAATCTCTAGTTGTTGGGAATTGCATTATTAAGGGCTTTCGCCTATCAGTTTTGCCTCTTGTACATATTGCATGCTTAGGCTATTTTTCCACAGTACGTGAATAGTTTCTTTGGCGAAACAAAATCCTGGAGTACGTGATTAGAATGCGGTGGGTTTTTGTGTTTGTGTGGGGTTTCTTTTTACTAGAGATGGAGATGTGACTCTAGAAAGCATTAGACCCTTGTGTTGGGTGGGATGTGAGGCTGTGTTGCAAGAGATGGGAAGGGCAGCCCAGCTCTCCTGAATTATTTTGCTCCGTGCATCTGTGCTTCATAGGCCTTTCAGAACCATTCTTCTGGTTGTTGTTGTTTTTTGGGGGTGTGTGTGTCCCAATTTCCTGCATGCAGATTTTGCTCTGGCTGGGTACAGTATTTTTATACAGTACTAGCATGGCTAGATGTTAGCCTCCCCTTGATTTGTTTCCTGCATGTCTTCTGTGGGTTGACCTATTTCAGTTGAAATAAGAAGGCGTTGCTTCTGGGTTTCCCTTTTGTGTTTGTTTGTGTGTGTGTGTGTGTGTGTGTGTGTGTGCTTCCAAGTGATAATTTTAAAGCAACATAAATCAATGAAACCACAGACCAAGAGAAGCCCAGTTAAGGATGGCACCTTAGCATATTGAACACTTCCTCTGTGTGAGGAAGGGTGTGGGGGAAGAGTAGGAGGAGTGAAGGCCGAAGAAAGCTGTGCTGTGCTGTTGAAAATGCATGTGTAGTGGTGCCTTTTAGTACGTTCTCATTAGATAGATGCAAGTTGCTCCAGGATAAGGGTATTGAGGCTTTGCTCTTAATGGATCTGGCACAGTGTTTGGAAAAGATGCTCATCTTTGGGGTTTGGGGTCTTCAAGAGCATTCATGCACCCTCTGTCATTCCAAGGTAGCAGCAGAGAACAGGTTTCAGAAATGGAATGGAAAACCATCCCTAGCTTGAGCTCTTTGGATTGCCATATCCCCCACTCCCTTTCTTTAAAAACAAAAACAAAAAAGCCCTTACAAACGGGCCTCACCAGCTCTAGGCTTTAAGATGCAATGATTTTCCACTATGTTTCTCTGTGTGTGTGCATGTCATATAAATGCATATGTATGCCTAACCTTTGTGATGAATCTCCAGCAGCCGAAGATTAATAATCACTCTGTTGTGGGCAGGGAGAATGGAGGAAGACAGCTGTAGGAAAAGGGAGGGAGGAGAATGATTAGGAGACTCTTATTCTGAAGCAGTCTTTGCTTGGCCGTTGGCTTTTGTTTGGGAGTGCTGTTAGAGCAGACATTTCTCTGCATGGGAGGGTTGGGTATAAGATTTCTCTGCCAATCAGGAGCCGACAGATTGGGGCATGGTGGAGTGTGAGCAGAAGGGAAGTTTGCTTTGCATTTAAGTGGGTGTGGGAGGAGAAATGGAGGTACTGTCACAGTTGTTGGGGGAAACATGTTGGGGTGGGCTTTGGTGGGTGTTTGGAAGGAGCTGGTTGGGCATTGCAGTCTGTGGCTGATTTGTGGGGAGCAGTGTGTGGCTCGAGTGTCGTCTTTGGGGCAGGGTGTAGAGTTCTCCATGGCTCTGCTTTGTGAGAAATACCATTCAGGCTTGCAAACATTGATTGCAGTTCATATTTATGATTTGATCAAGGTGGAGGGAGCCCTGCATCCTTGGCATTTTCATGGAGTTGAAGCAAGTGCCTCCTTTGGTTAGTAATACACTTCAAAACCTGTCGTCCTCCCCCCTTCTCCCTACAAGACAAAGAGATAAAATAGTGCTCATTTAAACACCACTGTTGGATTTGGGATGTTGTCTTTTGGTGGAGTGAAACTTAACTTTAAAAGAAAATAAGGGAGGCTTTGGAAGAATGGCTGCAAATGGTGCTCAGTGCATACAAGGCTGGTAAAAAGTGTCTAATGGGATAGCTGTTTTTGTAGTCCTGGAGGTAGGGAACGTGAGCACATTGTGCATTGTCTTTGAAAAGCATTGTTGCATGAACTTTGTGGAAGTGTTCAAACTGTTGGTTATGGCTTCGCTCTGTCTTCATAGCCTGCTCTGTTGACTACCTGCAGAAGCCTTTGCCAACTCTGTTGGCTGGAGCTGACGGGAATTGTGGTACAAAATACCTGGAGAGCACAAGTTTGGTGAAGGCTGCTCTACAGTGTGTTCTGGTTTCCCAGGTACTTCTTCAGAGAACTCTGAATTTCCTCCCTGTCCCTAAACAATACCTACCTTGTTTGATAGGGGTGTCTGTTTCAAAGATACTCAAGTATAGCAGTCAAACCAACCACCTTGAACCCTGTGGCATTTTGCTGGAATTGAAGCACACAAATGAAATGCCCGCCTGCCAGCTTTTATTATGGGGCTGGGGTAGTGAGAGAAATTGCTTTTCGTGAGCATAAATGCAAAAGGGCCATAGCCCCGTGTTAGAGCTCAGCATGCTGATCGCCCCAGGTTCAATCCCTGGCACATATCCATTTGGAGCTGAACATTTTACCTGCCTGAAACCTTGGAGTGCCTCTGCCAGTCAGTGTCTATTCAATACCAATGAGTCTGGCTCAGTATAAGGTGGCTTCCCGTGTTCCCTATTTTTATACTAACATTGAGTGTCCTGGTTTTTCTTTTTTCTTTTTTGCGGCTTGCACTTTGTTCGCAACCCTGAAGAACACCTCTTAACAGATGAAACATTGGCTTAGTTTCTAGGATTCTGGGTTTCCCTTGAAAGGGAGCTGCTTCAGTATATGTTGCAAACCTGATTCATGTTTGCTCACCTCCTGATGCTGCGCCTGCTCAGTGTGTCCCAGACTGACACTGGGACTGGCAAAAGGGGGGGGGGGCTCTTGTCATCTTGGAAGGCAAATTCACGGAGGACAAGGGTAGCTGCGACTACTGGAGACATTGACTGTGTTCCCCTTCCGCTGGCGGAGGCTTCATGCCTCTGAGTGTCAGTTACTGGGAGTCGCAAGAGAGAAGAAAGTGCTGTCGTGCTGAGGTCCTGCTTGCAGGCTTCCTATTGGCACATCTGGTTGGCCACTGCGAGAACAGGGTGCTGGATTAGACGCAGCCCTTTGCCTGAACCAGCAGAGCTCTTCTTAACGTTCTTATCAAGGCTGAGCTTCGCTTGGGACGGAAGCTGTGGATTGGCTGGTGCAGAAATAGTGAGAGGGAAAGGCGAAATGCTCACTGACTGTGGCAGGAAGGATCTGGGGTGCAAAAGGAAACATACCTTCTTGTCTGCAAGAATTCATTTAACACAGTGCACTTGCTTCTGAGCACAGCCAAGCATTTTACTCTGTAAGGAGCATAAGAAGCTGGCTTTTGCCAGGTGGACCCATTGGCCCACCTAGCTCTGACCTCGCCCAGCCCTACTTGTGACTGCCTGGTATTGAACCTGGGCCTTTCTGCAGGCTAAGCAGATGCTCCAGCACTGAGCTGTGGGCTTTTCCAGTAACCTATGAAGCAGCGTTATACAGAGTCAGACCATTTGTCAGTCTTAGCCCAGTACAGTGGTGCCCCGCTAGACGAATGCCTCGCTAGACGAAAAACTCGCTAGACGAACGGAATTCGCTAGCACAAGGCTGCCCCGCAAGACGAAAAAGTCAATGGGGCTGCCTCGCAAGACGGGATTTTTTTTTTTTTTTGGTGTGAAAACCTCCGCGCTGCATTGCCGCTTCGCCAGACGAAAAATTCGCTCTACGAAGACACTCGTAGAACGAATTATTTTTGTCTAGCGGGGCACCACTGTATTGTCAACTTGGGCTGGCAGCAGCTCTTGGGGGTCTTGAGTGGAGACAGGTTCATTTCCCACATTTTGCTACTTCATCCTATTTTTAAAAAATATTTTTTTGTATAAACACACAAAAAAACTGGTTGATGCCAGGGATGGAACTTGGGTTTTTCTGCATGCAAAGCGTATCGTATTCACCACCACTGGGTTATAGCCATTCCCCCAGATCTCGGGGAGCATTACTTACATTATTTATTTCTTCGTAACGTCTCTTTGCCATAAGGTCCCGAGTCGGTTTGCAGCAATGGAATGTACAATTACAAAAGCAAATGAAACAATTGCAATTATAAAACACACAAATGGAATGGAACAATACAAATTCAAGCAGAAGAGGGGGTTCTGCAAAACAAAACGCGTTAGCTTTTGAATTTGGTTAATAGTTGCATTTTGTTTTTCCAGTGACAATCTTCAGCTCAAAGCAGCTCACAGTAATAGCAGTGACATTAAAATTAGCCAGCATTACAATAGCCCACAACCATGTCATAAACACAATAGGATATAAATAAGGCAGAAAGTGAATGAAGTAAACAGTGCAATTCAATACAAACTCAATAAAAGAAATGGCTGGCTTTTGCTGCACTGAATGCAGAAGCAGTGCATGTCCAGGCAGCAAAGACCTTTCATAGTTGTTCGTCTAGACTTCTTTTTCACCTTCGAAGAAAGGAATCAGTTGCTTCTGTGTTGCTTTGGGAGGAGTGGAGCAACAGGTTCCGAAGAGGAACCAGATTGTCTGCCTGTCCATCAAAAAACGATAAAGGGCATGGAGTTTACTCTGCAGTTCACCTCTTAAGGAAAAGGCTGCAGTGCCTGGGACTTTGTGGCTTAGAGGAAAGACAAGTAAGAAGTGACATGGTAGAAGTTTATGAAACTTTGCAGGCCATGGAGAAAGTGGATAGAGAAAAGCTTTTGTCCCTCTCTCATAACACTGGAACTAGCGGACACCCAATGAAGCTGGGCGTTGGAGGATTCAGTACAGACAAAGGAAAGTACTTTTTTTTTACACAGCACGTGGAACCTTCTCTGGCAGGAGGAAGTGATGGCCACTAACTTGGGTTGCACAGATTAATGGAGAATAAGGTTGACCAGCGGCTGCTAGCCATGATGGAGGCTGTGTTCTGTGGTTGGAGGTAGGGATGCTTCTGAATGCTAGTTGCTGGAAACCACAGGACAGGGTGGGTGGGCTCTTGTGCTGAGGTTCTACTTTAAGGGTTCACACAGGCATTTGGTTGGCCTCTTTGAGAATGTGATGCTCTACTAGATGTGCCATCAACCTGATTGAGCATGGCTCTTCTTAACAGTAATTACTTGGAGGTTTTGAGTTGCATATGTTACAGTATTTTTAAATAAAAGAAAAAAGAAAAAAAAATTCCTTCCAGTAGCACCTTAGAAACCAACTAAGTTTGTTCTTGGTATGAGCTTTCGTGTGCATGCACACTTCTTCAAAGCTCATACCAAGAACAAACTTAGTTGGTATCTAAGGTGCTACTGGAAGGAATTTTTTATTTTTTATTTTGTTTTGACTATGGCAGACCAACATGGCTACCTACCTGTAACTAGTATTTTTAAATAATAGTGATCTAACTTGTTTAGATCGCCAGGAAGGAAAAATACGAACATTTACTCTGCTGCACTATAGGACTTAAGTGATTATTTTTACTGTTAGCTTAGTCTTGCTTTTTTGGGGAGGGGAATATTTTTTGTCCCCCACCCCACCCCCACTGGATACTTCATTTCATTTTTATGTTCCTATATTCAGCCTATTATTGCCTGTATTCCTAAGTACATAGACCGGGGGGAAAGTTATACGTATGGAAACGTGAAGCTGCTTTATTTGTTTATTTCTGGGTTAGATAATTGGTTTACATAGCCCAAAACTATCTGCTCCTTGTGGGAGCAGCTTTTGAAGACCCCAGACTTCTTAGCAGAGATTCTGTTTACATCCGGGGGGTAGGAAACCACAGACCCAGAGGCCAAATGTGGCTCTCTAGGACTCTCTGCCTCACCCGTGGGAGCCTCCTCAGACCAGTTTTTCTGAACCTTTATATAACCAGTGGTCTGCAGGTGAGTTTCTCCTGCAAATTCCAAAGATCTCAGAAGCCCCACTCTCTGCAGTAATTTGGAGCAGAGCTTTTGAAGTGGCTGCCCCCATTGTGTAGATTAGCATTCCTAATCTTCACTTTGCAAAAACAGTTTTGCTTCTTTCTGTTTCCCCAGCTGGATAAATGGATCTTTGCCACATGTAACTAGTTTATATTGCTTTTGTTTTGTTTTAAATGTGTCGGCTGCTTTTGTGTACTTTTAACTGTTTGTTTGTTGCTTTTATTTTGCATCACCTTCAGACAATAGCATAGAAGGCAACTAATAACGGTGATAATAATTTGAATCAAAGTTTTATTCTACTCCAGACTCAGCTCTCTTAACCCAGCAGTGGGAAACCACCAACTAACTTACCTAATTAGTCCCACCAAGCTTCTCCATGTGGCCAAGCCATGCTCATATATGATGTCAGGGTTGATGGGAGTTGTGGGTTTTGCACAGTTGGTATTTGTAAATGTCAACAATCAGCTGGTTGCTGTTGCCTGTATCCATTCTCCAATGATCATCTGGTCAAGTATATAACCACTACACTTCCTTGTAACTTTCTGGCAGTTTCTTCTTACAGTTACTTGGGAGTACATTTTATTTTATTTTTGCCTGTGGAACTCAGCTCTGGTTTAGGGAAGAAAGCATGTCCTACTCAGCAGTGCCTCTTGCTAATTTATAAGCATATAAGAATCTTAATTTCCTCTCCTCCCTTCTATTCCTTTTAGTGAGGTCTAATGAGTAAAGGAGAGACCAGAAGAGAGATCTGTATGAAGACTGAGCTGTTGAAAGATATCACCAACAGCAAGGAAGAAGGTAAGCAATGCATTCTGCGTGGGGCTACCCTTGAGGCTGCCCTTAATGGGCACCCTTTTCAGGCCAGGACACTTGCACTTCTGGGCCCTCTTGTAAACCTTAGGGTGCCTGGTGTTTAAGGGAGGAAAACCTTGCATTAAAGCAAGAATGCAGGCAAACAACCATGATATTTGACTGGGTGAATTCGTTCTCGGCATATATTCAGGCAGTGGGGAGAAAGCATCCCAAATAAATGTAATCAACAACACAATCCTAAGCGGGTCAACCCAGGAGCAAGTCCTATTGAGTTCAGTGATGCTTATTCCCAAGCAGGTAGGATTGCGATCTAGGTCTTGGAGCTTTGGAATGGGTTTAAAATACACATTTTATTTCCTTTCTGAATCTCATTGGTTAAAAAAAAAGTTTTGGATCTGCACTGGTCAAGTCCCTAAGAGAGGACAAAGCGAATGTAGATCTTAGATTTTTAATTGTAGCAAAAATTCCTTTAGCAGGGGTGTTCAACCTCTGAGTCTTACAGTGCTCTTCGTCAAGGGAAAACCATTTTAAAAAATGAATATAAACTACCACAGGTATACACACAACTTGAAATGTTTATAGTGTTTATTTAATAGCTGCAATACTCTTGCAGTTCAGTGACACAGATATCTATCAGAGTTCCCCAATGAAATGTGAATTTGAAGAAACCACCAGAATGTTAGTTTTCTGTTGGGAATGCCCACCTTGTTTGTCTACTTACAGTTGCCTCCTGTCTTAAATTTGAGGCAGCATGTGTGGAATTAGCTCATTTTATATCCTCATGACCCTGTTGTGGGAGGGTAGACTTGCCTGAGATTAATCTTGAGGGGCAATTTGAGAAATGTCCTTTCTTATAAGCATAAGAACTCCCATGCTGTAAGGTGGACAAGAGTGTTGGCTTTGAATGTGGGAGATTTTGGTTGAGCTAGTTTCTGGTCATCTGCAGAAATAGTGTCTGTAGAAAAGGTGTGAAATTGTTGAGAATATTTGTGCTCATCCTTGTACTTCATTGACACCCCCCCACACACAAATATACACACACAAACACAATGAAGATCAATATAGTTATGAGCAGCACCTGGTGATAAAACAGGCTAACAAGACCCTGGAGTACGGGCCATAATTTTTGTAATACTGCACTGTTGTTGTTTTTTAATGAAAATGAGGATTCTAGTGCAGAAGGTGTGTGTGTGTGTGTGTGTGCGTGTGTGCGCGTGCACACCCCCTGTATACATAAGCGCGCGCGCACACACACACACACACACACACACAGAGAAATAGAGAGAGTGTGTGTATTGCAGTAGAAAAGTAATACTATGTTTATTAAAATAATGAGTTGCTTTATGAACTTTGTTTTGTAGAACAAATAAAATAAAAAAGTTGATTAAAACAATATCTGCGAATACTGTATACAATAAGTAATCCATATTGTGGGAAGCTGTTCTTGAATAAAAATATCTTCAGTGGGTGCCTAGACAAGTTTCCCCATAAATTGGTATAGTTATCAAAGGAGCCAACTAGTTGGTGGGTTAAAAGAATAAGCAAGTGGAAACTATGACCAGATTTGCAAAAGGCAGAACACAGAATGAGGCAGAACCTCTGTGTTAAAACTTGGAGTTGTTATAATACTTTCTAAATTATTGTAACGTATGGATAGATTTGTGGCTCGCAAAGCTTTACTCTACTTCTGGAGGCGGTATTTACACACAGGTCTTGCTATCTGAACACAATGCATTCTTGGGAAGTTGTTTGTTAGGTGAGTGTTTGCATAATGAGTTAACAATTTTCATTGATTCCATTGATATCCATTGGGAAAACCCTGCAAAAGTCAAATAAGGAAGGGGGTGGGAAATGCTCTCTATTTGTCCAGTCTTTCCCTACCTCCCACCCCCTGGTTTCTGGTGAACAGCTGCTGCAGACCAGTAAAATTTATTTTTAAAGTACTACATGCAGATTTGGATATCTTAATTTCCTGTGTGTATAGTCTGATTTGGTTACTAATTCCTTGTGTTTGGATAAATGAATTTTCATAAAGTGAGCTCTTGGATAGTGGGACCTGCACATAATTGATTTATTACCACCACCACCACCAACAACAACAACAAATAATTAAAAGCCGTTCCATATGTAAAACAATTCAAAACTAGTCCATATACAGGCATTTTATATTTTGATACCAGGATTCTGAACTAGTTGGGGCATTGTTGTTACAGCTGTTGATCTCCTCTTCCTCTTCTTCTTCCTCCTCCTCCTTCCTCTTCTTCATAGCACTTCATAGCCTAAGGCCACCAAAGATAAAACAGAATAACACAAAATTTATAAAAATAACACAATCATTTTAGCAAACTCTAAATACAAAAGCACTGCCTCTACAAATTCTAAGAATAATAAAATAAATTCTTCAGATGTATATCTGAGTTGTTGCATAAATGACTGGGGCACACTTTGGGGAAGTGTATATTTAAAATATTTCCAATTTAGATCCAGATTGGAATATAAAGGTCACTTATAAGAGGCTGGGTGAAAGAGGAAGGTCTCTGGTAGGCACTGATAGAGACAGCGCCTGTCTGACATTAAATGAAAGGGAGTTACAAAGAGTAGGAGCCATCTCCTCCAGTATGCTGTTGGAAACCAGTAGCTGGGTGTCATAAATGGGGAAAGTGCTGTTGCACCAGGTGCTGCTTTCAGACTTCCAAGAGTCATCTGATTACTTTCTTTGAGAATTGGATGGTGGACTAGATGTGTTTTTGGCCTCAACTAGCCAATGGTTTCCTTATGCTTTGAAAAACATAGGAAGTCACTGTGTATTGAGTCGGATCAGTGGCGCATCTAGCTCAGTATTTTATACACTGACTGGCCGATGGGATTGTACCAGGAGTTGCTGGGGATTGAATCTGAAACTTTATGCATAGAAAGCAAGTGCTCTGCCACTGAGCTGTGGCCCGTATGTTCCTTTCAGCCTTCACTCCATCTACCCCCCTCTTTTTCTGCCTCCAGGATTTAATGCTATGGCAGCAGATGAAAATGCCATAGAGAAGCAAGTTGGGGAGCCAAAGATGGCCCCCGAAGGCGAAACCAATGGCTCCTATGAAAGCAACGAAGCCAAGAGCCACCCAAATGCAGCTAAGAACACTCAGGACAGTGTAAAAGTGAGCCAAGGGGACTCCACTGCGAAACTGAGCAGAGTAGCGGAGAATGGCATTTCTGAGAGAGACGGTGACTCTGGAAAGCAGAACCACATAAAAGCAAACGATTTCATGCATACTTCGGTCATGGGGAGCAATGGCTACATTTTACCGAAGCAGATGGCTAAGGGGCCGCCCAAACGGACTTCTGGCGGGGCTTTTGCCACGAAAACACTTCCCGCAGGAGGAGGCAAGGCGAAGGCGATGAGCCCCTTCTCCCAGGCACAGGCTGCTCTGCCAGCTAAGTCTGGGGAGGGTGGGAATGAAATGGAGGCTAAGAAATCAACAGCGGTGCCTGCCGCCATCAAGATCCACAGAGCTCGAAAGACGATGCCCAAGCCCTCCTCTAGCCTGGTAAAGTATACATAAAGTAGCTGCTAAGGAATCCTGGGGCGAGGTGGGTGTGTACAAGTTGGGTGTGTGTGTGGGCCAGTGTGAGCTTGAGGGTGTTGTGCAGCACTTATTCTCTCCCCCCAGGTGCCTGTCAAACTTGAATGTCTCTGTAGAATTATGGGGGTTCCCAACTCCTGATAAGAATGACTTCTGAGGCAAGCCCAGTCTAGAGTTGCTTTATCTGTAACTTTGATTAATTAGAAAAAGATTTTGTGATCTTCTAGGACAGGAGTTGCCAATGTGGTGCCAGTGAACACAGCAGCAGCCTTCAGGTCCTGCCCCGGTTCCCATTCTCTGAACACACACATACACTGTCCCCTTGGTCATGACGAGGTGAGGTGGTTACTTCTTTCCTTAGTTGAAAAGTGCATAGAGCTGAAGGGGGAAGTTAGAAGAGGGGCACTCCTTCCCACTTCCTCTTCGAGCTCTATGTGCTTTTCAAGGCTCGTGTTAACAGGTACCCTTGGAAAAGGAAGTGTGTGTGTGTGTGTGTGTGTGCGCGCGTGCGCGCGTGCACGCGTGCACGTTTCTCTCTCTCTCTCTGCCTATTGTTAGAGGAGCAGCTGCTGATTCGGGGTCAGCGAGACAGACGATCAGAAGAGTAATATCTGTGGTTTTCCCTCAAAAAATCCAAATGTGCCAACAGATGTTGCAAAGGTTGACAACCCCTGTTGTAGGAACACCTTGACCAGCAAGTGTCCCTCGGGGTGGTTTTTTTTTTTTTTTTTGCATTCACCCATTCATTTCCTTCATTAGCTTGTATACCTCGAACATTGTGTTTTCATCCTGTGACAAGATCTCTCCCTCCTGCTTGGGAAGGGGATGATACCCGTGTTTCTCCCATTGCTTGCAGACAATGCACAAGGAACTGGCTTGGTGGCTTCATGCCTTTAAGATCTGCTCTGGTGTAATTGTATCTCTATTTGTATTTTTTATATACAAATATCTATCTATCTATCTATCTCTAGAAGATCCTGTGGCTGAGCTTTACACTGCCAGGCACCCAAGACATTAATTGATAAACATTTCCACAATTACACATGTGTGATTCTTGCATGAAGCTCAGGTCTTCTTTAAGCTTGCCAGTAGATTCTTGGTTCTTGGATTTATTGGCTCATCAGCAATCCTTCCACATTTTTCCAGAGCAGCTGCCCTGGGGCAGACTGAAGATATCTGGCATTGTGTTCAGGGAAGCTTTGCTCAGTGTGCATAAACAGCTCTATAATTCTTCCATCTGGGATTGATTTTTAAAGGCTCCTGCACTTGCACTTGTGTGGTGTTAACAGCGACCTAGGACTGTGGTGGAGTGGTTTACCTTTCAGAAATATGTGGTTCCAAAAGCCTTTTTCTCACCTGATGCCTGGCAGGTGTATTTAAGCTGCAAGAAGGAATTGCTTGAAGTTGTATAGTCAGAGGGCTTTTTAAAAATATAAGTCATTCAGGTAAAAGGCTGCTGAAGATGCCTTTATTCTTGTATGAGGGTAAGCAGAGAAACTCACCAGCATTGAGCCAAGGTTTAGAATGGAGAAAGGCTATATATTGTAGATGTTAGTCCAGAGGTAGAGAACCTCAGGGCTGGAGGCCCTTGAAGCCTCTCTTTCTGGCCTCCAGAACTCTCCCCAGGCCACACCCCTCGCTGATACTACTTGCACCTCCAGTGTTTTCGTTTATCTGGAATGTCTCCTTGAACTCTCATCATGTCTCCTGCTTGCCTGGATGGAGGGTAGAGAGGGATGTGTGTAGAAATTAGCTTACTGTACGAAGGAACAAATTTACATTCATGCCCTGCCCACCACTGGCATATGGACCTCAGCTGAAAAAGGGAACTCCAGGATGGAATGCAGTGTTTGGACAGCTGCCAAAATCGCCCCACTGCCTTGTTAGCTGAAAATAGTGGCAGCTAGGGATTTGTGATTTTTCTCTTCCCTGGAACAGTTACAGACAGCCCCGCACCCCATTTATGCGCATTCAGTACACGCACGACCATGTATATGTGAATCTCACTGAACCTGGAAGTGACCTGGAAACATCATAAACACATCACTGAAACATCATTTGGTACATAGCTTATTATGTAGAGCCATACCTCGGGTTGCGTTCGCTGCGAGTTGCGTTCGGCACAGGTTACGAACGTGCTGAACTCGGAAGTTCCGGAACGGGTTACTCCCGGGTTTCGGCGCATGCGCAGAAGCGCCAAATCGAGCCGCGTGCGTGCGCAGATTCGGCGCTTCAGGTTGCGAACTGGGCTCCGGAACGGATCCTGTTTGCAACCAGAGGTACCACCGTATCTGAGTTTTTGGGTATATCCCCTTCACCAGCAACTTGTGAGTCTGCAGCCTGTTTTGAGTTACATGTGTCGAAAGCCTGTTGGTTTTCATAAGAATCGCCCGTTCAAGTATTTTTAGGCTGCCTTTTGAAGCAAAGGCACTGTGTGTAAACAAAGGGTTGTATCAAAATGTTCATTAGCTTCAGATTAGACCTACTGAAATAAATGTGCTTTTAGAAGTGTCTGACCCAGCTGTGGATTGTCTTATTCTTTCACATCTTGTAGAAGAACAGGGATAATGTGCTTTCTGCAGCTAAAGCTTCTGTCTTCGGCCACTGTCATCATTGGAGGTTAACACTGAACCTGAGAAGAGTTTCACATTTATATTTTCAGCCGCAGATTTCTGATGGTAAAGAGGGATGGGAGGAAAAACCCTGACTGAAACCCTGGAGAGCCATTGCCAGTCAGCGTAGACCGGCAGTTAGATGGTTTGATTTGCTATTAAAACACTTTATTATCTTCCTAGAATGAACTGTACTGTTTCAGTTTCGCAGGTGCGGATCAGATTTTTTAAGTTCTCACTGTGTTAAAAACACGCAACACGTCTCCAGTAGGTGGAAATGAACAGAGCAAGGGATTTATCTGGTTATCAAGAAGTTTTCTGGTTCCTTCATCCTGCGGGTTTAATACTTGAACTGTGAATTAGGCTGGAAACAAATGAGGCATCAGATTGTCTGGTTATGGCCAAAATATTATGCGTGATCTTTTTCTTCTACCGCATTTGATTTCTGAGCCAAATTAGCTGATAATGGAATTATTATTATTTATACACCGCCAATCTGGCAGGGTTGCTACTTAATTTTTGGTGCCTGAAAAAGTAGGGTAGTTAATTCATTATTTTCACCCCTTACTTTTCTGCTTTTGACAACTTTCCTCTGTTATCTTGAAGGGTTTCCTTGGATGTTTATTTTACCGGCAAGCAAATTGCCTTAAAACACAGATGGGGAAACTCAGGCCTGGGGGCCAAATCCATCTCCTTGAACCCTCTATCTGGCCCTTGGAATTTCCCCCAGGCCACACCACTTACTGACACTGCTCACGCCCTGAGTGTGTTTTGCTTACCTGGAATGTACCCTTGAACATATCTGGATGAGGTTTAGGAGAGCAGTGTGTGCAGAAGCTACTCTACTATATGTAAAATTGCTCCAGCCACTTTTGTCTCTGGCCCTACCTACCCCTGGCATGCAGCCTTTGGAAAGTTGCCAATAAAGAATATGGTCCTAGAATTGTAGTGTTGGAAAAGGGACCCTTAGGGTCATCTAGTCAAACCCCGTGCAATGCAGGAATCTCAACTAAAGCATCCACGACAGGCGGTCATGATCTTGCAGGTTTACTTCCTTTCTGTTATATAAGGACTATCTTTTTGTTTTCAATCTGGGATTTTTTAGTCCCTTTGGCATCTCTTGCATTTACTTCTTCCTGCAAAATATAAGTCTCCTTCCATTGGAATTGTTGTTGTCACTGTTTCGGCTCTGAACTGGCAGCCAATTTGAAACTCTTAGTTGAGAGCAAGACTCCAGGAAAGCACTCCAGGGACTTTGTTTAATCATTTCATATAAGAGACTGACATGGGTGAGTGACCCAGTCTTGTCCCAGGCTATTGCAATGCTGGTGGAAGACAGCTCTGTTGTTGATTTTGTTGTTTATAATATAATATAATATAATATAATATAATATAATATAATATAATATAAATTGGTCACTTGTTATGCAAAAAGGTCTCTAAGTTAGGGTTGCCATATTTTAAAGAGCAAAAAAGAGGACACATTTGATAATTAAAATAAAAAATAAAAATGGGGGGAGGAGTGGCATTTATGAGATACCAGTGAAAGTAGAGTAAGAGCAAAAAGAAGATATAGCTAAAAGAAAAGTGTTGCCCCCCCAAAGAGAAAGAATTAAAACTAGAAATAATAAAATGGAATTATTGTTTTTAATAATAATGAAAATAACAGCAACAACAACAACGATGATGATGATGATGATAATAATAATAATAATAACCCAATATATATTTGTAGAATAAAGAAAAAGAAAAAAGGGGGTAGGGGGAAGGGTGTGTTTTTGTATATATAAATAACATATATCTGAATGAAATCGAATTGTAGGGTCCAATCGATGTCAAAAATCAAAAGTTTTTAAAAAAACAAAATAGAGAATTATAAGGTCGAATTAATGTTAAAGATCAAAGGTCAAGGGAAAATAAAAATAAAAAATAGGCATAAAATTCAAACCCAAGGGTGGTCCAGACTGCAGAAGCAACAACAGCAGGCTTGTGGGGCTCAGCCATGTGTGAGAGAGTTTTGGGGGTGGTGGCAATCTTGGGGAGTGGGGTTGGGTTAGAGTTCTCTCCTCTGCCCTCACACACAAACGAGCCACCGTGGTACAGTGGTACCTCGGGTTACAGACGCTTCAGGTTACAGAAATAACCCAGAAATAACACTTCAGGTTAAGAACTTTACCTCAGGATGAGAACAGAAATCGCGTGGCGGCAGCGGGAGGCCCCATTAGCTAAAGTGGTACCTCAGGTTAAGAACGGTTTCAGGTTAAGAACGGACCTCCGGAACGAATTAAGTTCTTAACACGAGGTACCATTGTACTTGCTTCCGTCACGGGAGGGCTCTGCCCCATGGTCCTGCCCCCCCCCCCGATCCTCTACAAGCAGCTGGCATGAAGCGGGAGAAGGAGGGAAGGCCTCTCCGTACCCCTTTTAAATGTTGCTCAGAGGCTGCAGCTGTGTGGGGGCCTCCTTTCATCATTGCCCTATTCCCCAACGCTTGCCCCCGGCCGCGAAGGCCACTGATATCACATTTGCGAGTGGTGCCCGGGAGTGCTGCTTGCCTGCCGGTGTAGTAGTAGTAGTAGTAGTAATAATTAATTAATTAATTAATTAATTAATTAATTGTACCCCGCCCATCTGGCTGGGTCTCCCCAGCCACTCTGGGCGGCTTCCAACAAATATTAAAATACATTAAAATATCCCAGATTAAAAACTTCCCTAAACAGGCCTGCCTTCAGGTATTTTCTGAATGTCAGGTAGTTGTTTATCTCTTTGACCACTGCTGGGAGGGCATTCCACAGGGCGGGTGCCAGTACTGAGAAGGCCCTCCGCCTGGTTCCCTGTAGCTTTGCTTCTCGCAGTTCCCTCACTGCGAGAAGGCCCTTGGCGCTGGATCTCAGTGTCTGGGCTGAATGATGGGGGTGGAGACGCTCCTTGAGGTATACAGGACCAAGGCTGTTTAGGGCTTTAAAGGTGAGCACCAACACTTTGAACTGTGCTCGGAAACGTACTGGGAGCCAATGTAGATCTCTCAGGACCGGTGTTATGTGGTCCCGGCGGCCACTCCCAGTCACCAGTCTAGCTGCTGCATTCTGGATTAATTGCAGTTTCCGGGTCACGTTCAAAGGTAGCCCCACATAGAGCGCATTGCAGTAGTCCAAGCAGGAGATAACTAGAGCATGTAACACTCTGGCGAAAACAGTCTGCGGGCAGGTAGGGTCTCAGCCTGCGTACCAGATGGAACTGGTAGACAGCCGCCCTGGACACAGAATTAACCTGCGCCTCTATGGACAGCTGTGAGTCCAAAATGACTCCCAGGCTGCACACATGGTCCTTCAGGGGCACTGTTACCCCATTCAGGGCCAGGGAGTCCCCCACACCCGCCCGCCCCCTGTCCCCCCAAAACAGTACTTCTGTCCTGTCAGGATTCAACCTCAATCTGTTAGCCGCCATCCATCCTCCAACCGCCTCCAGGCACTCACACAGGACCTTCACCGCCTTCACTGGTTTCTGATTTGAAAGAGAGGTGTAGAAGCAGGCCCTTGCTGGGCAGCAAGCTGGTCTTACCGTACCTGGAGGTGGGCCGAGGGCACCCCACAAACCTCTCTCCTGCTGCCTACCTCTCGGTAGGTGAAGGTGGTGGTGCCAGGCAGAAGCGTGTAGGAGTTGCAGCGCTGGCACAGGACGGCCTTGCGGTTCCAGCCCCGCATTGACAGCAGCTCTTTTGGCCACAGCCGTTTCCATCTTCAAACTGGGCACTGCTATAACCATGCAAGTGCAAGAGGGTGAGAAGAGCTCAGGGATGAGGCTGGTGTGACAGAAAGAGTGTGCAGATCTTGCCGGGGGGGGGGGGACGCAGGAAAAAGAACACACAGATCGAGAACAAAGGTGGTAAAAAGAGTGCGTGGATCAGGCGTGGGTGGCTGGGAGAAAGGTCCAGAGGCCCATCTAGTCCAGCATCCTGTTCTTAAAAGTGGCCAACAACACACCATGACGGAACGACCACAAGCAGGACATGCCTTCTCTTGTGCTGGCAGTGGAAATTCTGCCTGATCACCTGTGCCCTGTACCCTTCAATATCAAAACACAGTGCAGGGTCATAAGTTCTATTCATATGGTGCAGTAAGAAATGTTTGTCCCAGTATTCACTGCCTAGGACTATTTTCTAATGGAGGGGTGTTTTAAGTAAAATAAGTCTGAAGCGTATCATTTCCTATCCCAGTACACGTGTGTTCCATTAAGCAGACATACTGAGTACCTAAACCTCTGCCAGTAGAACCATCACCAGGCACTTTTCATTATTGATGGCTGCTTTTGGATGAGTGCCTCTTAACTGCCTCCTGTAATTTCACTTTGAACCTTCATACATTTTTTTTGTTTTAAAAAAATTAAAAAGAAAGAAGGGCACCTTATGTGCCTGAAAGAAAAGTTGGGGACTTTAGGTGTCTTTACTCACCGGCTGTGCTCAAGTGTTTTGCTTTGGATGGGGGTGGGGATTCCATCTCTCTTTGTGCAAGAGAAAGGTTTGGGAGCCAGGTGGAGATTACAAGAATATGTGCTTTTATAAATGAGGATTAAACATGTTTCCTTCCTTCCTTCCTTCCTTCCTTCCTTCCTTCCTTCCTTCCTTCCTTCCTTCCTTCCGCAATGTTTTCTTAAGCTAGTTGCCTTTCATATATAAAGGGTTATCATATATATAAAGGGCCTTTCAAATATAAAGGGTTATTTTTTATTTCTCTTCCCCAGCACACAAGTAAAGACCCCAAAGAAACACCCAAGGAAGATGGAAGAAGGGAGATTTTGGAATTTGGGAAGCCCCTCTCTTTGCCCCCTGTTCCTGGCCTTCATTCATCTCTACCTCAGAACCAGAGCTATGTGGCAGCATCAAAATCACAAACAGGTAAAAATTTAACAGTGTACATCCCCCTTTTTATTTTATTTTTGTGTGGAGGCAAAAGGTTAATTTGGAGTCTGCTGGCCCTTTCTGTAACCCAGGGTTTCCCAAATTGTGGTTTCCAGACCACCAGTGGCCCATGAGCTTCACCAGGTGGTCCACAGGGTGTCCATAAAAATAAAATTAAAAATCAGACCACATCTAGCACAGGGCATTATAATTGCTAAAACGGGGGTGGGGTGGGGGAAATGCAAGTGGTCTGTCAAGACCCTCAGCAATTTTCAGGTGGGGTGGGGGAACCACTGTTGTGGCCAATTCCACTACTGCCATCTGCCCCCTTTGATTGTATTACCAGCCCTTGCAATTTAAGGAGAAACTTAGATAACATTGTGGAGGTGGAGCTGAAGCTTAAATGAGGGACAAATTTGGCTTAACACACCAATAATCAGAAGGTCTTAAATTTAACAGTGTGTGTGTCTGTGTATTTTCAAATGAACCATAGCATGCAAGAAGGGGAAGCGTAAACCCTTCCCTCCCCAGCTGAGATGCTGATAAATAAGAACTGCCATAGGAAAAGAAGCAGAGACCTGCGGGATGAAGCCCAAAGCCCCTTTAGTCCAGCATCCTCTTCAAACAGTGGCCAGCCAGATACCTTTGGGAAGCTTGCAAGCAGAACTGACTGCAACAGTACTCTCTTCACACTTGCAGTTCTCAGCAGCTGGCATTGGAGGAGGGGTGAAAAACAAGGCACATCTAATCCTGTTACATAATGCTTGTTTCTTTTTACTCCTCCACCAACTCTTACATGTGTGTTTCCCCAGGAGACAATCAGTTTCCCCTTTCCTTTATGCAAGTGGCAGAGGTGCCCCAGCAATTCTCAGAACCCTTAACAAACTACAGCTCCCAGGATTCTTAGGGGGAAGCCATTGCTGTTTGAGTTGTATATTAGTGCTTTAAAAGTATGATGCAGATACAGCCCTGGATTCTAAGGGCCCATACATACCTCACATTAATGTGGACTGTGAAGCTTTTGTGTCTCCTTTAATTGCCTCTTGTACATGGGGCATTCTCCTCCAACTTCTTGGAAGGAATTCAGTGGTCTATAAACCACCGAGACTCTTGGGCTTGCTGATTGTAAGGTTGGCAGTTCGAATCCATGTGACTGGGTGAGCTCCCACTGCTTTGTCCCAGTTTCTGCCAGCCTAGCAGTTTGAAAGCATACCAGCAGGAGCAGATAAATAGATACCACTGCGGTGAGAAGGTAAACGGCATTTCCGTGCGCTCTGGCTTCTGTCACGGCCTCCTGTTGCACCAGAAGCGGTTTATTCATGCTGGCCACATGACCTGGAAAGCTGTCTGTGGACAAACGCTGGCTCCTTTGGTCTGAATGCAGAGATAAGTGCCATACCCCGTAGTTAAATTCTACGAGACAGCTGTCCAAGGGCCCTTTACCTTTACTCCAACTTCTGCTGTTCCACTCTTTCTCCTCCCTAAATCCAAAGATTCCTTATGCCAGTGTTTCTCAGACTAGCTAGCAGGACCAGTGGTCAGGAATGATGAGAGTTGTAGTCCAACAACAGCTGGTGATCCAAGTTTGAGAAACACCATCTATGCTTTGAAAATCTTGAGAGGAGAGCTGCATCAGGGAATCTCTGGATTTGGGGAGGCAGCAAAGTCTTTGCATCACAGCCTAATTGCTATTCTGCATTGGGGAAACTTTTTGGTGGTGTGGGAGGAGTGAAACTGCCATCGGACACAGCCTGCATCTTTAGCCTGAAGATGCTTGACCTCACCCCCAAAGGTGCACTCCTCCATTGTCTGCCAAGGCAGATGGATGCCAACAGCACTTTGAATGTATAGTGCAGATTTGCATTAGTTGGATGTTGCCTTTTAATAGCCTTTAATCAGTTGCTTTGCTTGTCCTCAAGGCCCTATTTACATAAGAGTGCATTTAAGGCATTGCGAGATCACTTTTAAGCAGTCATTACTTCCCCCACAGATTTCTGGGAACTGTAGTTTCTTAAAGGAGCTGAGAGTTGTTGTATCTCACAGAGCTACAATTCCCAGAGTGGTTGAATGGTCTTTTCCTCTTCCAAAGGGATTCTGAGAATTGTAGAGGGGGAATGGCAAGATCAGTATAATGCAAATTATGTGGTGGAAACAATGCAGGGCTCCTGACCTCCCCACTTGCCCCCCAGTCTCCTGGTAAGCAGCTGCAGTGCAACCAAACAGAGGCCAGGTGAGCAGTGCAGCTCCACCAAGCGCTCTGCTTCTGCTTATAAATAAAACAGGGGGAGTGAAAAGGGGACTTTGTGTTTGATTGTGTGTTCCTTTGTACTTAATTAACTGTTTACTGAATTAACTGTTGGATGCTGCATCTGATCCACCCACCCTCAGGAAGGCTCTTATACCTTCTTGTGTTTCTGCACCCTACTTTCTGCCCCCTGATTATTTTCTCTTTTGTCCCTCCCGTCCAGCTGCTTCAGTATCTAGGAAGAAGAAGCGAAGAATGGGAACGTACAGCCTGGTTCCCAAGAAAAAGACCAAAGTTTTGAAACAGAGGACTATGATTGAGATGTTCAGGAGCCTTGCCCATTCCACTTCAGGTGGCAAGGTGAGGGCTGTGGAAGAGAGCGAAGTGGATGAATGGAAGGTGGTGTCAGCCACTCTTGCAGCCGGAGATGGTGGTTACAGATCAGCAAGGAACTTCTCTTTGTGCAGTGTAGCTGTATAATCCAGGGAATTTTGTGTTTTAGAAGAAATGTGACATATCGCAACAGGTGACAGACTGTTTATGGGTCTGCTTCTTTCTTAAGAATGCATTGGTTCTGCTGGATTGGACCAAAGGCCCATCTAGGCCATCATCCTTCCATCTCACAGTGATGCCCCAATGGGAAGCTTGCATGTGGTTTGTGAGGGTTAACAGCCCCTGCAGATATTTGTGGAGAAGAGGAGACAGGGGAGCACCCATGGTCAACCCATAAAATGATTATTTATTCAGTAAGCCTAGTTATAGACCTCTTCATTTTTAATTACTTTGCTATTGCATTTTAAGCTTACCCTTTCTCCAGTTTGCTCAGGACAGTGTGTGCGGGCCCCGTCCCGACTTCATTTGTTCAATACAGACAGGGTAGGGGGACCTCTGTGGCCCTCTGCTTGTCATTAGGCTCCAACTCCCCATCAGCATCAGTTATGTGGGCAGTGGTGAGGTGTGATGAGGGCCCACTGACATTCCCTGCCTCTGGTTTACAGGAATGCAGCCTGAAATAAGCAAACAAGGAGTGGGAAACCTTTAGTCCTCCAGATGTGGTTGTACTCCAGTTCCTATCATCCCTTGCTAGCTGGGGCTGAAGGGAATTGGAGCCAAACAACATATGGAGGACTAAAGGCTCCCTGTCCCTGGTTTAATGCAAAGTGGAATCTGCATATATTTGTAGCAGGGGAGGGAAACCTTTACCCTGGTGGGCAAATTGAGCCCTCCTGACTTTTCTGCCTGGCAGCCAGGGCTCTCTGCAAGACATAGTCCTCACCAGCTCTGCTCCATGCCTTCCTCAAGTACTTTTGCCTGGCTGGAATGTGTCCTTGAACTGTGGTAAGGCCTCTTGCTTCCTGCATGGAGAACTGTGTGCAGGGGTGTCGCATTCTGTTTTGCTGTTTGAAGCCACTGCGTCTTCACCGTGGCCCTCAGAAGGTTCCCAGCAGTGAATGTGGCCCTCAGCCTGAAAAAAATGTGTTTACTTCCCCTTTTGATTTAATTGTTTGTCCACATGGGTGCATTCAGGTTGAAAAGGGTGATGCTAGCCCTCATGTGAACGGGGAGAGCTTAGATGCGGATTCTGAAGAAGAGGACTCAGATGAACTGGAAGAAGACAATGAACGTGGAACTGAGCAGCAGGCTGCCTTCCCTGCAGAGGAGAACAGAATGGCTAAGGAGGGAGTTGTTGATGGCAGCCGTGCCAGAAAGGTGATTTGAATGCTTGTTTGAGATGCTTCAGGACAACTTTTAACTTCGATAAATATAGGTGGGAGTAAAGGAAGTGACAAGGTGAAGCAAGAGTTTGTGGTGTAGCACAAAGATGTTTTCCACCACCATCCTGAAGGGCTCAGGTGCCTGAGTGTTTTCCAGCTGTTGTTATATCCAGATGTTTCAAGGAGGAAATGGGAGCTGCAATATTATGTCAGTTAATTGGGTTGATGGGTCAGTTAAAATACTTTGTTCATTCTTTTTTTAAAATCTTGGATAAATTGGAGCACAGGCTTGTTATTTTTAAATATTTGTTTTAATTGCCACGTTAAAAAAAACAATGTTTTATTAAAGATATATATTAGCTTTGCAAGCTGCATTTCTCACCCCCCCCCTTCATGCCATCACTTACTCCTCTGTATAGTCGTCACCAGTCTGATTAGCTTAAAGTCCTAGAGATTCACAGGGTCATAAATGACAAAAACCAATCTAATAGCCCTTAAATGTTTCCAAAACAAATGCACATTTGTAAATCATCTTTGTAGATGGCAGCTGTCCATCTTCACATTGCTTCGTTTTCACAATGTATTCTGTCCCTCGAGGAGAAAGCAAAAGTTTTCCCTGGGTGGCTTTAAAGAAATTTAAATAAAATGCCAGAAATTTGTTTCTACCTTAAAAAAGAAGCTCTTATACAGGAGGCAGCGATTCTTCTCTGAGAATTCCAACTGCAATATGTGGGGGCATTATCTTAAAAAAATAAATAAATTACAGTCGTACCTCATGTTGTGTTTGCTGCAGGTTGAGAACGGCGCGGGTTACGAACGCACTGAATCAGGAAGTACCGGAATGGGTTACTTCCGGGTTTGGCAGTTTGCGCATGCGCGGACGCATCAAATGATGTCATGCGCAGAAGCGCTGAATCGCGACCCGTGCATGCGCAGAAGCAGTGCTTCGGGTTGCAGACTGCTCATGATGCGAACGGGGCTCCGGAACGGATCTCGTTCTCATCCAGAGGTACCACTGTAGAAGCTGAATGATTCCACTCCCCACCTTTCAGAATTTCCAATTTGCATGCAAACATATGCAGATTTAATCAGCGAAAACCTGTACAATAAATTGAGAAAAGGCTTCTTTTAATCAGGAGGTAAAAAGTTAATGGCAGATTTGATCTGTCTCTCTTTCTCTCTTTCTCCCCTAGCCACCTTCAGTTGGGTCTTTTTAAAATTTGAAGCATAAAGCAGTAAAGAGAGATGCATTGGTGATTATTGGTTCAGTTGGACCCAAATTTATTTACAGTCATACCTCGGGTTACGTCTGCTTCGGGTTACGTATTTTCGGGTTGCATACACCGCAAACCTAGAAGTGTTTTTCTCTGCGTGCATGGTCCGTGCATGCGCAGAAGTGGTCTGTGCAGTTCGCGTGTGTGCAAAGCGCGATATCGCACTTCCGTGCATGCACGATATCGCCACTTTAGGTTACGTACTTTTCGGGGTGTGAACGGCACCCTGGAACCAATTAAGTACGTAACCTGAGGTACCACTGTACTCGTTTATTGCATTTATATCCCACCTTTCCATTCCAAGGAGCTAAACATGGTATACACTGTTCTCAACCTCCTTGTTTTTTATCCTCACAACACCCCTTTGAAGTAGGTAAGGCTGAGTGAGCTTCACACTTGAGTGGATATTTCAATCCTAGCCAACCCAGATCAAATTCCAGCACTCTAGCCAATACAGCCTCCCAAAGGAACATCCATTCTTAACCACTGCAACACCCAAAATGATCATTCATTCCATGCACCACAACATCTACGATGGAGGTGAAAGGGGCAGAAGGCTCAGTGCCGATTCCTTCCCCTGGTTTTGTTAGGGGGAAGGGAGGAAAAATGACACCCATATACTCACATGCAATACCAAAACGAAAACAAAACAAAGCTCATAAAACATTACAGGTTTGTTACTGTAGTTAACCTACTTTTAACCTAATACAGAGTTTATAAAAATGAGTTTCCAAATACCGTTAAATGTGTGACAGATGTGCCCAGTAAGGGGCACAACTTGCTACCCGGTCCGTGGCATTCTGTAGCAGCTCTGGCCTCTGGGCTTTTCTGGCTCCATTATCTAATCTCTGAAGACCAGCATACAATGCAAAAACACAGCTGCCCGCAAAAATGCAACATGGCTTATTTTGCAGATGGGAATTAAGCGTAAAGACCACATCAATACTACTAACCTGTTGCTGAGATAAAAGCTTCTGCCAGCAGGAGTGAGCTTTGAGGCTTGGTGCTTCTGTGTAGGAGTTACTCTGGCGTCTTCCCTGGAATGGAATCTCTGCCTTGGGAGTATCTGCGGTTTGGTTTCTGGTGTAAACTACAGATAAAGGGAGGAAAGCAGCCCCCCCAATTAGAGCAGCAGTGTAGATAATTCGTGGATGCCACATGCCACATAACCCTGAAGGCACATTCCAAGCTGTGTGCTGCTGCTATTATTGTTTAATAATTTTATTATTTACGGCCCACTCATCTGGCTGGGTTGCCCCAGCCACTCTGGGCTACATATTGCACATACATAATAAAACGTCAAATGTTAAAAACTTCCCAATACAGGGCTGCCTTCTCAAAATTCTTTATAGTGTAGTTATAGTGTAGTTTTTTATCTCCTTGATACCTGATGGGAGGGCATTCCACAGGGAGGGTGAACAAAATGAAAAAAATAAATACCTAGGGATCAGAACCAGGGACCATGAGCATGTATTTTCACATGTGCAGTTTAGGCTTGTAGCCAACTAAGCTCTATGAAGACTCAGTGGAACTTAGTGGATCTACGTTAGTCAAATGCATGAATTTCAGTGAGTCTTCTCTGATCAGGACTAAACACAAACACAAGTAACTTCTATTGCGTTTGTCTTTCAACCAAAGCAGAACAAAGCAAGGTTACAATTTTATTTTTTAAAGGGATTTATTGGTATTTCAACAAAATACAAAAGCAAAACGACTGAACAACAACAACAAAAAACAAAAACAAAATACACACAACATACAAACTGCAGAATACAAAACATAAAAAACTAATACAATACATAAAAGCACTACTAAAACAACACCAAAAAACAAACCTTACATTCAAACACCTATTTTACTATTTTAATCTTGTTTATAATCTTACTTGGGGGACTTCCTCACGCCCTCTCTTCTGCGTTCATTTCAAATATACTGTAGTAACTTTGTAACCTCTTTAACTCTTCTTTTACAACTAATCTTAATCCTTATCTATAAACTTATATCTATCACCTTATTCTTAACAGAAATACTAAAAATAGAAAACTAGAAACAATCACAAATCTAACTTCTTATATTCTATTTTAAACTAACATTTTAATACTATCGCCTATAATATCCACTTATTTCAATTTCAGATATCTAACTTTTCACGTTGTTTCAAATTTTCTTTAAATTTCTTCCAGTCTTCTTGCACCTTCTCCAACCTCTGGTCTCGGTGTTTCGCGGTCAGTTCTGCGAGTTCCATATACTCAATTAACTTCATCTGCCAGTCTTCCACTGTTGGTAGTTCTTCAGTTTTCCAGTTTTTTGCAATTAAAATCCTAGCAGCTGTTGTGGCATACATTAAAAATGTTCTATCTTTGTTGGGGATCTCATGATTGGTCATGCCCAGCAGAAAGGCCTCTGGTTTCTTAGTAAATGTGTTTTTCAAGCAAGGTTACAAAATTTAAACCAGGTAACAGAATTTACATAAACTTAAAAAAACAACTCTATTCACTATTTAAAAGTAGAGCTTAATAAAAGTAATAATTAAGACTAATAAAATGACAACATATTCCTATTGT
This sequence comes from Lacerta agilis, assembly GCF_009819535.1. NCBI lineage: Eukaryota > Metazoa > Chordata > Lepidosauria > Squamata > Lacertidae > Lacerta > Lacerta agilis. The sequence continues at coordinate 8,002,816 of NC_046331.1, read as the reverse complement.
AACATGTTAAAACACATTTTAAAAAATAAAACACTTTACTTAATTAGTATAAAATGTAACTATATTAAGGTGTGTTTTTCATAATATTGGATACAGCTGTTGGCTTGCTGCATCCAGCAAGCTGCTTCTGAGTCAAAAGTGGACAATTCTGTGCTAGGTGAACAAATAATCTGACCTAGCATAAGCTAGCAGCCTTGGTTCTTTAAGTGGGTGACAGCTTTACTCGTCTGATACACTTTCTTGTTCACTTTCCTTTGGCCACCACAGATTGTCCATGGTGAGTCGGAGGAGGAGCAGGACTCTGCAGACTCCGGGGAAGATGAGGAAGATGGTGACGAGTCTGACTTGGTGAGCTGTTCCTCCTGTATGCCTTCCCACCTCAGTTTATGTATGCAGCAAGCGTGATGGTGAGAAGCACCCATGCAAGGCTCAGTGTTCTTCCTGATAATAACATTTAAAAATAATAATAATATATATATATATTACCCAATTGCTCTCCCTGCTTTTATGGGTTTCAAACAAGCTGCTGATTTTCACCTTCTAAACAGTTCTGTGTTACAATAAAAGTTTATTGATTTCTTGTCAGGCCTCAGCAGGGGTCTGCCCTTGCTTGCCAGATGCCAAGACAAGGGCGTGGTCCAGACAGGCATGGTCGAGGCTGGAGCAAGCAGGACAGAAGCAGGGGCGTAGTCCAAACAGGGACTATCCAGGGCCATCTTTCACGGGAGGCAAGGCAAGGCACCGGGAATCTGCTGCTACTGTTGTTGTTGCTGTTGCTGCTGCTGCTGCTGCTGCTGCTGCTGCTACTGCTGCTCCTCATAGTGACCCAAATTGCTCAAACTGATGAGGGATGGCTTTTATTGGCCTCAGAGAGCCAGAATTGGCCTGTAGATGATCAGCTGATGCTTACTGCAGCCTAGGGGGTAGTACCCTTGTACTGTGGCACTTAGACAAGTTTGTAGGAGAGGCATAGCACTAGGGATGCAGGAGGTAAGGCTCTGGTTCCCTACGACTGGGTGCTGCAATTCAAGACACAAACGTGCCACATCACAGGCACTGCACTATACCGCACCACACCCCATACTTATGCACACTTTCCCCATGTGCTTTTCTTACTTGTGTTTCAAATTCTGCCTTGGCCTTTGATTCAGCCGTTTTCCCTTTCTTCGCCTTCTTTGCTGATTTCAAGCGATGGGAGCTGCACTGGAACCTGCAAGCATAAAGACTTTTGTTGGGTTTGAATACAGGGGGTCCCAGGTTTGAATGCTTGCTCTGACACAGAGCCTGTTTGGCTTGCATTGGGCATGTTGCTGTACCTTGATAAAATCAGTGGTAAGGCATATTGGTAGATTTATTGCAAAGATGAATATTGTCCTGCTTGCCTCAAGCCATAGTTTGCAGCTACCAGTATATCTGAACCAGTCAACTGTGGTTTGGGTATGGATGTATGTCTCCAACAAAATACTGAGAATGAACTTCTGGATATGATTTCCACAGTGCAATCTTACGCGTGCTCCCTCAGAAGTAAATTCCATTGTATTCCTTGGGGCTTACTCTTAGGAAAGCGTGCACAAGCTTGCAGCGTTGTTTTTTCAGTTAATTTCTTTGTTTGATGTAGTGTTAATTCAGGCACAAAAGGCATTTGCTACTCAGTGTTTGTAACAGATCTGAGATCTGACAACTGATTCAAGAATTCTTGGTGAATCAGTAAGCTGGTTTTAAAAATTATTAATTTGTGACCTCCTAAAAATTTGATCCTAAATATATTAATTTGGAAAGCAATAAATACTTTCGTTTTGCAGTAGGATATTAAAAATGAAACGGCATTTGTTTCCATTAGTTGCAAACAAGTTGAACTGTTAAAATGTTCTCGCATTGAACTGGTATTATGTTACCAGAATCTAATCCACTAGCTTAACATTTCCAGTTCCATGGTTTGAAGGATCAGACCTGAGACCAATCTTGGCTTACTGAATAGTTTAAACAAGCCCTCCAAACCAAAATGGCAAGCCAGAGTTTAGAGGACTCATGGAAAGCAGACTTTACAGGTTCTGGTGTAACTGTAAACTATGGTGTGATCAAATCCTTAAATTATTAATTAAGCTGAGTAAGTGATGGGAGGAATGAGGCACACAGACACAGGGCTTGTTTCTTGTCCTCCTAACCACAGCTGAATGATCTCCAGGAGTTTTTTTTTACCTTTTCTCTCTCTCTGTGTTGAATGTGCTGATTAATTGAGTGGTGGGGTGGATTTTCACCTGGTATTAAAAGTCTTGCTGATCAGCCTTGTTGATTTTAATCAGTGAACTCCTTCAGCCTTCCTGGCTTAGTGAGATGCACAAGTATGAGGGCTCCCAGAATGCAGTTTTCAGCCACTTTGCTCCTCTCTGGACCTTTCTATTGTACTTTGCTGAGCTAATCCAAGGTTTGGCTTAACATGTCTCCTGAACCTGGGGTTTGTGGTTAAACGCTCTCCTCTCAAGAACAAAACTTGGCTGCAGCTCATGATTAGCAAGCCAGAGACCTTAGCCAAACCATGGCTTGGCTCAACATGACATGGGAACCTGAAAGGATCAGAGAGAAGCAGAACCAGAGGGGTGTGGTTGAAAAGGAGATGTGCCCTGGGGAGATTCTCAAGGGCCAGATGAAGAGGCTTGGAGGGACACATTTCAAACCCCAGGCCTAAGATTTGCCACTCTTCATTTAAGAATCAAAAGAAGTTGTAGTCAGCCCACCCCAAAATATTTCTGCTTCAATCCTGCACAGACCTGGGCTTTCTTTTTTAAAAAACAAAAAACTATTCAGTGGGACTTAAGTGCATATAATTGTGCAGCAGGATAACACCTTGTTCCCAGGAGTTAGCTGACAGATAGTTAAGGGTTTTCTTTTTTTGGTTTAGCCTTGTTTTAAACCTCCTATCAGTCACGGTTATAAATGCAGATAGGATACCTCTGGATACCATATTGTCTTACATTGAATGTAACCAAAATGCTTTATAATCTGATCAAAAAAAGAGAAACATTGCACATTCTTTTGTAACTCATAAAATATTTAATAAAAATTATTATTTAAAAAATAACATAAATGTAGAAAAGAGATAAATGTCCTATTTGCAAATTTTTGTTCCAATGGAGCAGAGTCCCTTGCCCTTGTTACAGAACCTCAAGCTTGAATTTCTCTGGAAGGGCGAGTTTTGCCTATTAGTAAGTTGAGCCAGACTGTCCAGTATTGAATCCCTGCTGTACTGATGATCAGGCTGCAGCTGTAGTCTTCCTTTTCAGGACAAAGCCCAGCCTGTGCTCATAAATACGGGCAGGGATAAGCAGAGCATAGATTAGGATCTGCTGGAAAATAGCTGGGTGATCTGCTGTACAATAACAACAAGAGGTACTCCTCTTACATTTTAAGAGATTGTTATTTCAGTGTTCTTTTTGCCTGGGTGGAAACCATCTGGCCTGTTCCCGACATGATGATCCTGGCTTCTCAAACTGTGGTTGGGAATTAATAGGGGCCTATGCACTCCTCTCTTGCTCACTGGCTTTAGTGCTGGGATCCTGCTTAAACTTCATTTCCTTGTTGCATTAAAACCAGGGATCTGTGGTTTAATGGTGGCTTACCAGGATAAAAGATCCCTTTAGGTGCAGGTAGGTAGCCGTGTTGGTCTGCCGTAGTTGAAACAAAATAAAAAATAAAAAAATTTCTTACAGTAGCACCTTAGAGGCCAGCTAAGTTTGTTATTGGTATGAGCTTTCGTGTGCATGCACACTTCTTCAGATACATACCCTTTAGGTGAATCAACATTAAACCACAGTTTTGGGTATCAAGACTTAATTGAGAACAGCAGTTAAAGGAGACATGGATCTAAATGCTGAAGGTGATAAGAGGTAAGTGAATAAACCATGGTGCAACCCAGTATGGCCTGGTTAACACATCATGCTAAACCATAGCTTTGTGTGTATGCGCTATGCACAGACACAAATGAGCCACAGTGACTCCTGGGCTTACTCTCCTTTACTCCCACACACATACAAGGGGAGCAGTTCAGAATCTTTCTTTTCTGCTTTTGGTTAACTGCTGTTTGTTGTATTGTTTCGTTTGACAAATTGTGGTTAACATTTACTGTGGCGAGTTTAAAACAAGCCAGTTTCAAACCATGGTTTCTGAAGCAAGCTTTTGGAAATTAACCAATCTAAAAAAAAAATTAATGTTAATCACAGTTCTGGGTTAATCATTGTCACGGCAAGCTGGGGTTCACCAAAAGTATGTGCATCTGAATTTTCTGGAGGCTCACTGTGCCTTATTCCTGCTCTTGCACATTTTGCTAAATAATGAACAGAATAAGACAGAATGTCTGGATTTGTTGCTCTTTGGTTTTGCTCCTTTCTTGTGCTTTGCTGATCGGCATTTTATTTGTAATGATTATATCTATCATCTATCTGTGATTACTTTCGATTGTTAGGTGCTTTATAAAGTTCTTTTTCAGCAGAAGAGTGGGGCAAAAATACTTTTAAAGAAACAAATATGTGGCTAGAAACCAGAAGTAAAATGCTTTTATACCAAGTGCCTGCCCTGAATAGTAAAGATTACATGATATAATAAAATGCAAAATAAGTGAGGTTGGGCAAAGTTGCCTACATCACATCATATGGATCAGGCCAGTGGCCCATCTAGTCCAGCATCCTGTTCTCAAAAGTGACCAGCCAGATGCCTCTGGTAAGCCCACGTGAGCCTTACTTCTCCGGATCCATCACCATCCACTTCTCAGCCCAGGTAGATATTCTCCCAAACCACCTTGCAATCAAAAATCTGAACAATCATAAAGTTCCAAGAGATGTGGGATGTGTATAGTGGAGTCTTCATAGTGTCCCTGACAGGTGGAGCTGATCTTCTAATCAAGAAGTCCCTGATAAGATTCTGAAGGACCTCAAGACGCCACAGAAAGCAGTTTTAGAACTTAAGAAAAGCCCTGCTAAATCAGGCCAAAGGCCTACCTAGTCCACCATCTTGTTCTCACAGTGGCCAACCAGACTTCCCCCTCCTGTGGTTTCTGGCAGCTGGTATGAAGAAGCATACCACCTCTGACAGTGGAGGTAGAACATAGATGTCATGGCTGGTAGCCAAGTTTGGCTACAGAGGAAGCAGAATACAGGAATGAGTCTGAGACTAGTGATTTCTTTCCAAGCTTGCGGATTTACTTGTACTACCTTGGCATGTGGTGGCAGTTCTGTGGTATTTTCATGGAAGGTGCTATATTATGCAACACAAGACGTGCCAGTCTCTGTAGCTGACCTAAAAATGGTGAAGGGAGAGGCAAGTTTAATAATAATAATAATAATAATAATAATAATAATATTGAATACAGTCAGGCCAAGGACCAGCTGGACGAAGCTCCAAGGCCACTGTGTGGTCCTTGGGCCACAGCTTAGGAACCCCTGATCTAGCCAAGAGTCAAGAAGCTCAAGCTTTCGGATAGCCCCTGGTGGCTAGGGGGGAGAGTAGAGGATTGTATTTCTGAAATACGTTGGGCTTTTTAAAACCTCAGGTACTTTTGAGAGCCTTGCCTCTCTCCTGTTGCCTTCTAATCACAAAGAAAGGCAAAGGGCATAGCTTAGGATCAGTCAGGCCACTGCTTTCCTGAAGCAGATGCCTCCTGTGGTTTTTGCAGAGTTCGGAGTCCAGCCTCAAGAAGAAGGTGATGAAGAGGAAAGGCAAGATGGACAGTCCCTGGCTGAAACCCACCCGGAAGAGGAGGCGGAGGAGTAAAAAGAAACAAGCTGGTGCATTGGGTAACAGGATCAAATGTCTTATTTTCTATCCCTTCACCCCAATAGTTTTTGTTCAGTGGAGACTGAGGCCCCAGTCATACTATACATTTAAAGTAGCACCATACCACTTTAAACAACCATGGCTTCTCCCCCAAAATTATCCTTTGAACTGGGTGCTGGGAGTTGTTATTAAGGGTGCTGGGAGTTGTTAGGAGACCCCATATTCCCACCAAAGAGCAGTTTTAACAATCCATTCCTCTTCCCGGGTAACTAGGAATTGTAGCTCTGTGGTGGGAACAACTCTCTGCCCCCTTAACAAACTACAACTCCCAGGATTCTTTGTGGGAAGCCATGACTGTTTAAAGTGATGTGATGTGGCTATAAATGTATAGCACAGGTGGGCTGAGCAAGTTCTTTCCTCCTTCATTTCCTTTGCAATGGGAACACAAGCAGATTGTTTCTTCACTTGGCTTAGGATAGGGGATCCAAAACGTGAGACCACATGAGGAATACCGCCTGACTCCTCAGTTTCCAGCTAAGATGCTAGAGTAGTAATGTTCAGAAGGAGTAGGGGTCCAATTTGGGAAGATGAGATGAGACTCAGCCCTTCCCATTTGCCATTTCTCCTGTCCCCAAAACTTCAAAGGTGGCTTTCTAAGCAAAGTAGTTGCTGCTCTGGGACTTGTGCTTACGAGCCATGGGGTCTACTTTTTCATTCTTTTTAAGGAACATAGGAAGCTGCCTTGTACTGAGTCAGACCAATGGTCCATCAAACTTGGTATTGTTGCCTACATAGACTGGCAGTGGCTGTACAGAATTTGATGCAGGGAGTGTCTCCTAGTCCTAACTAGACATGCCAGGGATTGAACCTGAGACCTTCTGTGTGCAAAGCAGAGGCTGTTCCACTGAGCTAAGGCTTTTGCTTCCCAAATAGTGTTGCTTTGACTTTCCTCTCCTGGGCTGAGAAGGGCAACTGGTGTGTCCGGCAAACCTTTGCTTATAGAGAAATGATTGGAAGAGGTAGTATCCTCCACGGGTGAGGGCAATACTCTTCTCCCAAGAGGCTCAAGATCTTACAGGGCTTAAGGGAAAAGTTCTGCAGGCCCTCCTCAGTCTGTCTCTTATCCTTGCACCAATGCTTGGTAAAAACCACTTTGGTTGTTCAGTATCTGATCGGTTACCCTCAAGTAGCTCAGAGCATTTCTTCCCTCCTCATACTGGCTCTTGGACAATTTTAGGAGAAGGAAGAAGCTTTAAAAAAAACAAAAACAAAAAAAAACACCCTGCAGGGTTAATGTCTGGCTCTAGATCTCCAGACTGACTAGGCTGGCATTGTGCTTTGTTGGAGGGAGGAGGGCAAAATTATTTTGGGGTGAGGAGGGGAGTGTGTGCGCACACACTTGTCTCTTGGAAGGAGCAAATGGGGGGAAAGGCATGAACTAAATCCCTGCTAGAGGTTCTCACATTCGTTTTCATTAGCAAACCCTGCTTTGCTCATTGAGAGGCTGCACAATTGGCTCTGAACACTCCTTTTTTTTTTTTTTTTGCCTTGAGCCAGATGTCTCCTGTCCCCTTCATCTTGTTTTCTACACCATTGGGTGTCTTTTTAAGTATTGCTGAAATCTAAAGTCCTTTTACATCAGGGTGTGTAGGGTGAGTCAAGGCAAGCCCAGGTCCTTCTCCCTTCCTCTTTCTCATCTACGTTTCTGCTGCTAATGCAGTGCAGCAGCAGACAGATGTGTCTGAAAGGGAGGACCTCTCCTCCTGGTAGCTGGCACCTTTTTTTTTCCTCTCCCAAAAAACAGTGCAAGGGTGGGGTGATATCTGCCTTGTTCAGGCAGAGAGAGTAGGAAGGAGGGCTGAAAAGATCAACTGGCCCAGTTGTTGCATTTTAATTATTCTATTAGCATCTGTATTTGCTAGAGATCCATCAGCCTGTAGCCTGCATACAGTCTGCTAGAGATGAATGTGGCCTTTAAGAGAGAGAGGGAGAGACACACACACATACATGCATAGTTCTTTTCTTTGCTATATAAATATGTGTATATTTTAAACCCAGGTTCGGAAACCTACAAGTCTTCCTTAGAGAGTGGAGAAGGAACTGGGGTGGAGAATAACATGGAGTACATGGAAGTCTCCCTGGATTCCTTGGATCTCCGAGTGAAGGGAATTCTATCTTCGCAATCAGAAGGTGAGTGTCAGCGTTCTAAATATGGCCATGTACCATTTTGGTTCTTTGTTTCCTTGGATTTCATTTCTCTGTATTAAGATGATGCCCCCTGGTGGCTGCTAATAGGAGAAGGAGAAGAGGCCAAAAAGGCATATCAATGGATCAAATGGAGAGTGAGACTAGAGCAAGGGAGAGCAGCTAGTGGATCACCTTTGACCCAGCAGTGTGTGTGTGTAATTGTGTGGATGCTGCATGAAATAATGCTGCATTGGCCTGGTGGGAATATCCTGGGGAGCATTAAGGCTTTAGAACACTTCTGGGTGCAGTTGTGATCTAAGACAATTTGACTAGTCCCTGTGGCTTTGTCCACTTGGTCATGCTTTCGTTTTTTTTGCTTTCTATTTTCCCCTTGCCAAGAAAAGAAGAAGAGCTGTTCTCCCCTTCCAGTTTCCTCCAGTGCTGCTCCCTGTTCTCAGGCAAGAGGCATGTGACAAAATTCCAGAAGGGCTCCTTCAGACAAGTAGAAGGTGGCACGCAGCTGACGCATGCCAGAGGACCGCTTTGTAGAGCAGATGGGAGATTCCTGGCAGTCTGGCTGGGGCGTCACTGAGCCACTGCTCAAGGCAGTCTGGCAATCCAGCCTTTTCATCTGGGCAGGAGCTGTGCCGTTCCCGCATAGTATTGGCTGGGTGCCACCTTTTGCATTTAAGAAGGTCCGTGGCTCTGTGATACAGCACCTGCTTCTGGACCAGTGGGCTGACTCTGTAGGAAGCAGTTTCCCATGTCCTAAATTGCAGGACCTGAGTCAACAGGCTCAAATTACAAGTTCACAGCTCCGTAGAAAGGAATGCACTTGCTTGTGTCCCACAAAAAGGCCGTAGTGCTGCAGTAGAGCATCTGTTTTGCATGCCAAAGGTCCTGGATTTAGTTCCCAGCAGGGCTAGGAAGCAGCCCATCTGAAATCCTGGTGAGCTGCTGTCAGTCAGTGTAGACAAAAACAAGATGGACAAAAGGTAAATCTTACTGGGTTTGTTTGGAGAAGTGCAGTGTTACCCCGGGTTACCGGGTCACGGTACGCAACGTGTGTGTGTGTGTATCACGAATGCACGGAAAGAAAACAAAACCCCCCGGAAGTAGCACAATTTGAGCGCTTCTGCGCATGCGCGAAGTGCGCAGAACGCTTCTGCGCATCTGGGGGTTGCACGTGCTCCAGAAACACTTCCGGGTTGCAGGCGTTTGCAACTCGAACGTCCGCAACACGGGGTGTGCGTAACCCGGGGTACTACTGTACAATAACTCAGTGAGTAGAACATCTGCAGACCATGCAAGAACGTTCCCAGTTCAATCCCCAGTACCTCCAGGTTGGGCAGGAAGAGAACCCTGTCTGAAATCCTGGAGAGCTGCTGCCAGTCAATGTAAACAAGAGGTGGACCCAGGAGTCTGACTTGTTTATAAGGCAGCTTCCTATGTTCATAAAAACTTAGGATGGGTGCAGAATTCCATTTGGACCTTCACCCATATGTTTCCCATGTTCTATTGTTGTTCATGGCACTTGCTTGTAACCAGTTCACCCAGTTAAGCTGCAGTAGGCTGAGCAGACTCTTAACGATGCATGCTCCACAATGCTTTTATGCTTAAGAAAAGTGATTCAGAAGAATCTTCCCTCTCCTCTCCTCCCCCCTCCTCCTCCTTCCTGCGGTTGTTACCTCTGGAGAGGAGCTTGATGAGACAAATAACATTGATTTCAAGAGAGGTGCTGGCACCAACACTGCGACCAGTACATTGATTTCAAGTGGCAGCTGTTGATCCAGGGAATGATGGATCGGTTTAACAATTTATTTATTTAATGGCCTTGATTTCTGTATCATCTAACTGCAAACGTAAAGAGTCCTCAAAAACAAATCTAGTTTTGAGCATTGTTCGGATTAGAAAAAAAAGAAATAAAAGGGGAAAGAAAGGTTGTATAAGAACATAAGAAATAGCCTTGCTGGAGCAGGCCAAAGGGCCAACATCCTGTTGTCTCACTGGCCAACCTGATGTCTCTGGGAAACCCATAAGCAGGACCTGAGTTATCTCATGCTGGCACTGGAAACTTTGCATGGCTGTAGGCATTCTGCAGAGCATGAGATTGAGTCATCAGGCCTATTTTTATAGTGTAGGTGTGTTGCCTGCGGGTAAAGCTGTAGCTCAGTGAATCATAGCTCATCTGCTTTGCATGCAGGAAGGCCCAGGTCGAATCCTCAGCATCCTCAGCACTGGGAATATTGGTTGTCTGAAACCCTGGAGAGCTGAGCTATATGCACCAATGGTTCTGTCTTGGTATAAGGCCACTGTATAATATAAGGCAACTTCTAATGTTCTTCCTGAGCCAGCAAGCAGGACCTGGTTTTTGCTCCCTTAACAACTAGTATGCAGGGACATACTGCCTATGATAATGAGTGTAGTATGCAGGTATCATGATTGTCAAGGCCCTTGACAAGCCTCATGCTTCATGTGTTTTTCCAACTTCCCTTTTAAGCAGTCTTGGCAGGTGGCCATCACTGAATCTTGCAGGAAATTCAGTTCAATGGTGAATATTGAAGGAGAATAGTTTTCCCCACTGGGTTGCTTCAGGTATCCAGACTTTGATTGAAATAGGCTAGAGTTTGAAAAACTGTAGAGACTTAAGTAGAACCATAGAATTGTGGTGTTGGAGGGGGGTCCCAAGGGCCATCTAGTCCAGCCCCCTGCAGTGCCAGAATATCAACTAATGCATACATGACAGATGGCCATCTAATCTCTGCTTAAAAGCCTCAGTCAAAGGAAGGAGAGTCCACCACCTTCTGAGGGAATCCATTCCACTGTGGAACGGCTCTTGCCGCCAGAAAGTTCTTCCTGATCTTTAGTCACAGTCTCCTTTCTGCAGCATGATGCCATTTGTTTGGGTCCTACCAAAACTTGACTTTTTTCTTAGGGAGCTTATACACCTAATCCAAAAGAAGTGAGTATGAATCCACACTGAGGGAGGCAGATTATGTACACCCATACACCTGTGTAGGTCAGAGCTGCTTGTGCTAGGCTCCCCACAGGTGGGCCACTGTTGCTTATCACAAGGGAGAGACGGCAAGAAGGTTGGTGTTGTGCAGGTTCACCAACAAAAGCTCCAGATTATCTCTGCCTGGTGCATTTGCACTGCACTCTTCCCTCACTTAGTTTTATATATCCTTTCCATCCTTTAGGTCCGGGAAGGACTGCCAGCCTGCCTTTGTGAAGATGCAGATTGAAAGAATTGCAAAGCACTTGGGGTGTCTTGCCTATATTGGGCCTTCAGAATGTCAGACATTCTTACACAGCCTTGAACAATTTTTTTTAATTATTATTTTATAAAAATGAAGTTACCAGCTAGTGACTGTTTACAACCTGTGTTACCATTGTGCTACGGTTTCTCTACCTTCTCAGTCTCCTTATGTGAATTGCAGGAGAGTTGGGTGGTTTACTTATTCTTTGTGTGTGTTGCTTTTTTCCTGCAGGTCTTTCCAATGGCCCTGAAGCAATGGAAACAGACAGCCTTCAGGAAGCGCCTCTCTGTAGCTGTCGAATGGAAACTCCCAAAAGCCGGGAGATCACCACACTAGCCAATAACCAGTGCATGGCAACCGAGAGTGTGGACAAGGAGGTGATGTCACCCTTCTCTCTCTCTTTTTCTGTTGATCATTGTAGTTGGCACTTGGCACCCTCCATTGAAGCGTCATCTCTGCTTGGCAAGGGACCTGGTTGGCATGTCCTATAAAGTCACATGCTTGTCCTCTTCAGTTCCTCAAAATAACTGGTGCTTGCTACACACAGACTTGAAAACAGTCCATACGTGGGGCTTCTTCCCTGGCTCAGGTTCTGAAGTGTGCAGCTCATCTGCAAGGACCAGGGTGGGTGGGATCCCAGGCGGAAAGGGCATTGAAGTCTGGTTCCAGTGAGTGGGGTTTGGCATAGGATGTGGAAGAGAGGTAACTGTTATTGGGGATGGAAACAGTCCATAATATCCCAAGATAAGCCCTGCCAGAGCTGGCCAAAGTGCCTTCTAGTCCAGCATCCTGTTCTGGCCAACCAGATGCCCCAGATGGAAAGCCTTGCAAGCAGGACTTGAGTGCAACAGCACTTTCTCCACCTGCAGTCCCCAATAAACCATTCAGAGGCACCTCCAGCAGTGTAGGTATTACACAGGGACAGAGAAATCTGCCTTATATTATCAGATTATTGATCCATTTAGCTGAGTATCGTCTACACCAAGCATAGGCAAACTCGGCCCCCCAGATGTTTTGGGACTACAACTCCCATCATCCTTGACCACTGGTCCTGTTAGTTAGGGATGATGGGAGTTGTAGTCCCAAAACATCTGGAGGGCCGAGTTTGCCTATGCCTGGTCTACAATGAATACCAACTGCTTTCCAGGATTCAGACAGGGAATCATTCCCAAGCCTACCTGGAGATGTCAGATTGAACCCGGGACTTTTTGCATACAAAGCGTTGGTCTTCCACTGACCTCCCCTGAGTCATTGATTTTACTAGTGTGTTGAGAACAGAAACTTCCTGCACAGAGGTAGCTAATGCTTTAGCTCACTCTTAAGAGCACGAGACACGCCTCTTTGCTGAAATTTGCTGTTTTGTTTTGCCTAATAATAATAATAATAATAATAATAATACCTCTCATGTTTTGTCCATGGGTGCATAACCAAAGCACAACAAATTAAGTTGGGGTGGAATGTGGATGCCTTGGTTTCTTCTAAATTGTGCAGCCCATGAAGTACGTCAATATCTTACACTTTTCACAGAGTTCCAGGTGGAATAATTGTGGTTTGCACAGCGATTGTCTCCCCAACCCCCAGATGTTGCATATGTCCTCTGCATGTGTTTCCTACCTTGCCTCTCCACTCTTTCCCTTTCTAGTGCTGTCTCTGATGAGCTCCCTCCATTTAGTCCGCTACCACTGGCTGTTCTGTAGCCCAGTAAAGTTCTCTGATGCTGCTGCAGACTGCATGCCAGCAGCCGCCACCCCGTAGTTTCTCAATTAGCCACTGCTGGGCGAGCCAAGATCTAATGAGTGCCTGTGGTCAGGAGATAACTGGCAGATTCTTCTCCTGCTACTACGGCTTGGATGGCATCTCCTCAGGAATGATAAACAGGGCCAAAGAGTCAGGCTGGGTGCTTTCTCAGATTGGTGGCTTCTATGTTTGGGAAGAAGGGTGGCTGTGTTCTACCTCTACCGTTAGAGAGAGGGTGCATCTGAATGCCAGTTGCTACGGAGCGCAAGTGTAGAGAGTGTTGTTGTGGTCCTTTTGGGGGGCTTCCTATAGGCATCCAGTTTTCCATTGTAAAAACAGGACGCTGGGCTACATGGATCTTTCTCTTCTTAACAGCCTTAAGGAATTCCAATTCTAATCCCTGATGACGTCCAGATTCTTATGGCTTTTGTATACTTAGGAGGAGTGAAGAATAAAGGATTATTACGTTATTAGGAATGCAAGTTACATCTTTTCATTTTCCCCCATATTTTATTAGCAGTAACTTCCCACCTTAAAACAGGGTGTTTCCAAGGGGCACGATATGTTCAAACAGAGTGGACAGGAAAAGACAGGGGGATTTTGGAAGCCCAAGTGCAGGTGCCCTCCTTGTGCGATTTCAGGCATATTAATGTTCAGGAAGGAAGTGCAAGAGCTGGTTCAGGTGCGCACAGTCATCACTTGATGACTGCAACAGGTACAAGAGAAAACTGCTCTTAAGGGAAGGGCTGCGATTCAGTGGTAGAGAATCTGCTTTGCCTACAGGGTCTGATCCCAGGTATGTCTGGGAGAGACCCCTGCCTAGAACCCTGAAGAGCTGCTGTTTGCAGTAGATGGGTGAAAGCTCTGGCTCTGTATGAGGAAACATCCTATGTTCCAGAGGGTAGGACCAGGCATCTCCAGGTAGGACTATGAGAGATTACTGTCTGAAACCCTGGAGAGCAGTTACTGGCCAGCATAGACTTGAATCTACATAAGCTTCCTGTGTTCCTGGCACCAAATGATGACTTGCATGAGCAATTAGGCTATAACAGACGGCTTTGAATTTGAGCTCACATGTTCAGGAGCCAGATATAAAATATAGAGAAATGAAGTGATGTACAGTGTACAGTCCTGATCGCCTCAACTCAAAGAAGATACTGTAGAGTTGGGAAATGTTCAGGAAAGGGCAAACAAAGTGATCAAGGGAATGGAGTGAAAGGGGACTTTTAAATTTTGATTAAAGGCGAGTAAGAGGTGACATGGTGGAAGTTTATAAAACTGTGTGTGGCATGGATAGAGGAGAGTTTTTCTCCCTCTCTCATAGCATATCCAATGAACGAGAAGGTTGGAAGTGCAGAAAAAGAGATCGGGCCACAAAATGGGGATGGCGTTCCACCCCGCCTGAAATCCACTCCCATCAATTAGGAAAAAGGCAGCTACACCAGTCACCACTGCACTCACTTACAGAGAGAAGCTCTTTGCTCCTTTCCCTTGTTTAGAATGGGAGGGAGGATGTGTGCCCAGTCTTGGCACCCAGTGAAATGTGGGCGTGTTTAACGGAATGTTCAGTTCAGGAAAGGCAGGGCCAATGAAAACAGGAACTGAATAGAAAGAGCAAATGGGGGAGAGAAATAGTGAGGCCTTTTGCAGTTGCCATAAGGAGGTACTGGCAGACACAGTTGTGCCTGCAGGTGCTGCTTTGGCGAGTCTTGGTGCAACACAACTCTTCTTTAAACTGGACTGAACAAGAAGTGGAAGACGTTGCTTGCCTTTGGTGATTCTGGAACTGTGTTTAGTCCCTGTCCTACAACCATGTGTCAAAGAGCAAAGTGGAATGTTTCTTGTGTTGATATTAAGTATTAAGCTGCTTGGTGTGCATGTCTTTGAAATTGACGTGAATTGGGGCTTTCAGTTCAGTCAGTGTGTGAACTCTCAATGCACAGCACAGCATAGCAGAGAAGAGGAGTTTGTCCCTCTCTCTCTCTGGTGCACTCTCCAAGAATGACGTCTTTTCCTCCTTCAGCTAAGCCGGTGCACAAACCCCGTGCTGAAATATGACCTGATGCGCCCTTCTAACAAAGTCCAGTTCTTGGTACTTTGTGAGGACCACAGAGGGAGGATGGTGAAGCACCAGTGCTGCCCAGGTTGTGGCTTCTTTTGCACTGCGGTAAGTTTCTCTTTTGGGACAGAGGGTGGGCGGGCCAGGGGTGTTTGTGCTGGGCTGGCAGGAGAAGAATGACAGCGGCCTTTGTAGGAAAGGGCACTTGCTACTTTGCTCCCCGCTTTCGTTGCATTCTTTAAAGAGGACAAAAAGAATTATTGAAATGCAGGCAAGGTATAAAGCTATGTGGCAGTTGTGGAGAGCCTATGGCCCTCCAGGTGCAGCTGGAGGGCCACCAGCCCCAGCCAGCATGGCCAATGGTCAGGCATGATGGGAGCTGAAGTCTAATGGTGTGTGGAGGGTCACAGGCTCCCCATCCCTTCTCTGTGGTATGGATTTGCAAACACTATTGTAGGAACGTAGGACTCAGTCAAACCAAAAGTCAGTCTAGCTCAGTATTGCCTACAGCAGGGATAGCCATTATGGTGCGTCACAGATACTGTTGGACTACAACTCTGATTATACCTGAGCATTGCCTGTGATGACTGGGACCGATGGGAGTTGTAGTTTAGCAACATCTGGAGGTTACTACATGCTGCTTCTGATCTGGCAGTGACTTTCCAGGATTTCATATTACGTATGAGCAATTTTTTTTTAAAAGGTTCAAAACCTCCCCTAGTTGTAGGAGATCGTTGCACTCTGAGGTTGCAGCATTCTTTAATGTGGTGGTGGGATTGTGGTGGCAGGAGGGGCACACACTAATGCAGGTTTGGAGAACCTGTTGCTGGACTGCAGCTGTCACCATCCCTGACTATTGACCATGCTGGCTGGGAGTCCAGTAGCATCTGGAAGTCTAGACCTTACCTATCCTTGACCTTTGAGTGATGGTGGGCTGTCCCTCAGCTCACTGTAGAACTACATGCAGAGCATGAGAAGCCACCTGTTTGGGGATGGTCTAAATCTTTGGATTGCCTGCATCCACAGGGAGATTTGACTAGAAGCACTGCCTCTATTGTATCATATGACTCTTTTCTAGCTTTCAATCTACAGCCCACACAATATTTCTTTCTGGCTCAGGGTGAATTTTTCACCACTGCCATAAGAGATGCAGGAAGCTGTGGGCCAACAACTCTCACCATCCCTGATAATTGGCCATGCTGGCTGGGGATGGTTGGAGTTCATTGGAGTCCAGAAATGCCTGGAGGACATTTACTGCCTTACTGAAATCGAAAGGGTGGCATCCAGTGATACTTGTCAATTCATTGAAAATAATGAGCCTGTGTTAGTCATGCCAATAAATACCAGCGTATCAGCTCTGAGTAGGACTTGCCATTGGATGAAAGCCAAAACTTTTGTGTAGGATAAAGGCTTTGATTTGTGGCACTGACCACTTCATGACAAGGAATAGGGCATCTAGTTGTCTCTGTTGCAGGGATAGGAAACTTGTGTCCCTCTGTATATTATTAAGAGACTCTGGCTCCCACCACCCCTGACTATTGGCCAAGCTGACTATGGCCCATGGGTGTTGGAGTCCAGCGACACCTGGAGGGCACCAGGTTCTCCATCTCTGCTCTGACGAGGCAGCTCCCTCTCTCAGAAGGGAATAACTCTTCTAAGTGAGCCACTGTGGGAACAGAACTTGATGGGTCTTTGGCCTGATCCAGCTGGGCCCTTCTTATATTCTACCTCTGCTATAGCAGGTACTATGGCTCTGGATGCCAGTTGCTAGGGAGGCTAAGTAGGGAGTGCTGTTGCGCTCGGGTCTTGCTTGCAGGCTTCCCATTGGGGCATCTGGTTGGCCACTGTGAATTTGGTTGGCCTTTGGTTTCAACCAGCAGGGCTCTTCTTAAGGTCTTCTGTAAAAACTGCAATCAAAGGTTGATACTTTCCAGCAGGTAGAGGTTGAAAAACCTCAGCCAAAGGGCGAAGCACCACTTGAAGATGTGTAACTCACGGACATTCCTCCTTTTCATTGTGTCTCTTCTCTTTAACCAGGGCACTTTCATGGAATGCCAGCCAGAAAGCAGCATCTCCCACCGGTTCCACAGTGATTGTGCCTCCCAGGTCAATGGCACAAGCTACTGCCCACACTGTGGGGAAGAGGCCTCGAAGGCCAAAGAAGTGACTATAGCAAAGGCGGACACAACCTCCACGCTTTCGCTGAGCTATGAGCTGAAGAAACCTGGGACTTCTGAGGGGAGGGCAGACACGACAACTGGAAGGCGAGTCCAGAGGGTGGCGGTGCTGAGCATGTGTTGGGGTCCATTGCTCACCTCCCCAGCCATGCTCAGCATTGTTGTTCCTTAATGAGAGGGGTAGGGGATCTCAGGTCTAGGGCAAAATATTCCCTGGTACCTGCTCCACGACTCACACCCTCACCAGCCCTACTGTACACCTTCCATGAGTGTTTCTTCCCTTGCTGGAATGTGTACTTGAGCTCTGTCCGAATGGAAGAGAGAGAAGAGTGTGGTTTTTTTTTTGCTCAGACCAATTTTGCCCCCTGCCCCTCTGGCACATGGCCCCTGGAAGGTTGCCCAGGTAGGAATGTGGCCCTTTTGGGTGGAGAAGGTTCCTCACCCCAAGTCTGCTTTGTGAACTGCTACCCTGTTTGGTATGCCTAGCCTTGCTGCTCACAGCCAAGGTTGCAGCAGCTGGCAGCTATCCACATAATCCACTTGCAAAGCTGTGACCTCAAATGCCAGCCCTCTCTGGCCATTAAGTCTAAGATGCACTATGCACTTGGCTCTCTTGGAATGCACCACTTCATCCTGTAGGAAAGTGGGTTGCATGTTTGAATGTTTTGTCCCTACATTAAGAACTCAAGCTTGGCAAGACACCGGGAGAAGACCTATGTGCAGAGGCTTCTGCCTCATATGTTAACTTTTCTGCAGTGAGAGTTATTATTTTTTAATTGTTAGGGATGGATCTAGGTACGCTGCTCCTCCCACCTGCAGCCTGAAGGGAAGCAGTCCAGTGGGAGTTGTACTGTCCATATACTCTACCTTTCTGCTAAAAAGAGATGGTCCACACAGTAAATGGAGAGAAGGATTAGGTAGAGCGGTTACAAAATAATGGTGTGATGCTACTGAGTATTTGCAAACTATTTGCCTTTAAAGCCTACATCTTTTTCCTTGCTTGATGCAAAATGCGAGAGTGTTATTAGTGGTTTGTGAGGTACCGTATGCATTTAACAGAGAAAGCATCCTTATACTGAGTCATCACTGGTCCATCCAGCTCAGGATTGCCCACACTGACTGACAGCAGCCTTCCTGGTTTCTAGGGATGGAACCAGGGATTGAGCGAGGGACCTTCTGAATACAAAGCAGATGCTTGTCTTGCCCCTTATATTTACCAAATTGATTCCTGCTGTCTTCATGTTATTTTCTTCTGCAGATACCATCTTATCAGAAAGTCCGTTCCACACAATGCAGGAAAGTGGCCTTTAGTGCTCCCTTAAAATACACAAGGAGGTGCCTTATTCTAAGTCAAACCATTGGTGCACATAGCTCAGTATACTGACTGGCAGTGGCTCTCTAGGGTTTTTGGACAGGAAGTGTTTCCCAGCCCCACGTGGAGCTGCCTGGGATTGACCCTGAGACCTTCTGCATTCATTCATTCAGTCAGTCATTCATTCATTTATTTCATAAAATTTATACACCACTTGACTCTGAAAAATCTCAAAGTGGTTTTCAAAAGACAAAACAGTAAAACCAAGAAAAGCTCACAACCATGCTTTAAAACACGCAAAGGTTAAAGTATTGAAACAGATAAAATCACCTGAGCTTTCTAAGCCACCTGGGTAGGCTTGTATAAGCAGGAATGTTTTTAGCAGGTGCCAGAAAGAGAACAGTGAAGGGACCTGCTTGATCTCAACAGGCAGGGAGTTCCAGAGTGGAGGTGCTGCTATACTAAGCAATCAAGTGCTTACAAATGTGGAACAGGTGTTCTGCGGCACCTGTAGTTGTGCCAGTTCCACCAATCAAAGCAGTCAGGTGGGCACATGTGGGCTACCCACATCATGCAAAGCAAATGCTCTATCCCTGAGCTGTTGCCCTCCCTTAGCCCTTCCTCTCTTTTTTTGGTCACAGTGGGACTGGAGCACAGCTGTCTGAAGAAGTCCGGTCTGAGACTTCGTCTGCTGAGGGATTTGACTTGGCCGGGACATCTGCCTTTCCCAAATCTACCCCAGCCTGTCTCTCCCAGGGACCAATGAAAGAAACCTTGGAAAGCGCCTTGATCGCCCTAGATTCTGAAAAGTAAGAATCAGCTGGCTGTGGGCCCATGGGAATTGTCTTGGTAGTTTTTGTGGGTGTTGCCTGGGTGTGGGCCCAATCAGTCTCTTGGAAGCCAGGGCATATTCAGCAGTAACTCAGAGAAAGGCTTTTGGTGTGGCTTCTCCTGTTCTTTTTTTCTTTTCTTTTAAAAATATTTTTTATTACAAGATTTTCATGAACTACGAAAGATCGCACAATCTCTCTTTCTTGTTCAGATTATAAAATATTTTGGTTATGTTCAATGTAAGACCGTGGTATCCAGAGGTGCGGGGGGAGGGTAGAGTTTCTGTGGCAAAGCATTCCTGTTGAGATATTACAGGTGCATGCTACCTGCACTTACCAGAAAGAATTGAAGACATTTTTGTTCCAGTAGGCTTTTCCAGCTGAATAAATGGGGTCGTTGCCAGAAGCACCTGCTCGTTAGTGTTTTAGTCTTGTCTTTAAATGCATTTTTGTGTGTACTTTTAATTGTTTTTAATTGTGTGTGTGTGTGTGTGTGTGTGTGTATCTCCTTGAGACAATAGTTTAGAAGATGATTAATAAATCAGTGTTGTTAACAACAACAACAACAACAACAACAACAACAACAACAACAACAACAACAACAACAACAACAGGCCTTTTGTATGTAGGACCATACTTGCCTAAATTCTTGTCACCAAATTCTGTTAATTTATCAGGCAATTAAGAAACCCAGTAACTGAGCTTAGCTTAAAAAATATCAACTAACAGAGTTATTTGCTCTTTTAACAAGAAATAAGCAAACAGAAATAGCCTTGGTTGATTTGTTGATGTTACATGGGTGTGGAACTGATCAGTCTATTTAGAAGCAGGATAATAAGCATAATGAACAAATAGTTAAAAGAAGCAGGAAAAAAATTAGTTGACCATACAAGTAGACCTCAGCCAACTGGGTGACCGTGGTCCTCTGTCAGGGCAATACACCAGTCCTATACATTGGATTCATGCCAGTGTGGTGTGGACAAGAAAATGGGAGAGCCGAGTTCAAATCTCCATTCGGCCACCACTGAGCTCACTGGGTTACTTGGGGCCACTCACTGTCTCCTCAGCACCCCTACCTCATAGAATTGTTGTGAGGGTTTTTTAAAAAGCTGGGGGCGGGAGGAGATGTTAAAAGCTCTTCAATAATACTAGTAATAACTGTTTCCTTTTGACAGACCCAAGAAATTACGGTTTCACTCAAAGCAGCTGTACTTCTCTGCCAGGCAAGGGGAGCTGCAAAAGGTTCTTCTCATGCTGCGTAAGTGACCCCCCCCCCCATGTTTTTCTTAACTGATGGATAACTCCCATCACATGCTCCTGCTGAGAATGCAGCCTTGATTGATGCTACAGCTTTGGAGAAGGAAGAAGACAGTATTTGCACCAAAACTTCACCAGAAGGCTTATAGAAAGAAACCTCAATTGAACCCCCTCCCAAAGTATTCAGTTATGTCAGGCAATTATATCAGGGCTAAATAAGCGGATATATTTTTTTCTGCCTTGTGGTGGAGCAAGGCTCAACCAGGGTGTAGAATAAAAGTGGGGTTCAGGTAGGCTAGGCCAGTGTTCTGGTTGTGCTCTGGGGAACCCCGAGCTCTGTAGTTGCTCCAGCAGCGAAAAGGCTGAACTGAAACCTTTCATAGCCGTAGCTTCTTTGCATTTCACCTGAACTGGGAAACCTACAGTTAACCATGTTGGAAGAAGCCAGGAAGTTTAGCCAGCTTCAAGCTACAGGTTTGTCTTCTTGCAAACCATAACTTAGCAAATTTGAACAGCATGGGTAACCATAGTGGTGTAGTGGTTAGAGTGTTGGACTTGGTACCTGGGAGATGAGGGCTCACCTCCCCACTCAGCCATGAAACTTCTTGGACCAGTTGCCTAACCTACTTCCCAGGGTTCTTATGAGGATAAAACAGGGAGGGGGAGAAGTTTTTGTGCCACCTTCAGCTCCTTGGAGGACAGGTTGATTGGTTGATTTACTTGTGTGTGTGGCCAAAAGAGTAATTCGTATCTCTGCTTATTAAGCCAAGGTGTGATGATCCCAGGTGTGATCTGTTCCTTTAGTGGGAGGCTGCCTCACAACCATGGCAGAATCCCAAGCGAGAAAAAGTATTTGCTGTCATCGGGACCATCTCCTGTAGGTCATGAGACTATTTGGTATCCCCAGCTGTGTGCAATTCTGTTTGCCTTTGGAGGCTTCCTGGTAATCCCCTCTAGATAGCCAAGATTATCAAGGAATCGGATACAATCTTGCTCCAGGTGCCCCATCAGAAACAGCCCTCCTTTGACTCTGTTCCCTTTGACTTTACACTGTGGGCCTGTGTTTGTTTTTTAGTGGATGGGCTCGATCCGAACTTCAAGATGGAACACCAGAACAAAAGGACTCCTCTCCATGCAGCAGCAGAGTCAGGACACATGGACGTTTGCCACATGCTGATCCAGGTTTATCCCAGTTTTTGGGGTGCTTTTTTTTGGGGGGGTGGGGTGTCAAGAGGGTGGGTGTGTTTCCTTGTCACTGCTCTTGCCAGTGCATCCCTTTGCCAACTCCCACGACAGAAGCCCTGTCCCTGTCCAATCAACCAGTGGTTTCAGGTTTTCTATTCTTCCACTTAAACAGATGCTGAGCCTGTTCTAGTTTAGAAAGAGAACATATTGCGAGATCCTGCTAGGGATGAGTCATGCTGATCTGGGACTGTAGTTAAGTGTGAATTGATAGGATGTTAAGGACCCCTCTGAGGTTTTCACAGGGTGTTTTGGCTGCCCTTTTAAAAGAGAGAGTTAATTAACCTTTCAGCCTGCGTGGTGTAGGTTAGAGTGCCAGACTAGGACCTGAGACACCCAGGTTCGAATCCTCATCCGGCCCTAAGGCCGTGTCTGTTTGTTCATTTGTTTGTTTGTTTTATACAACACCCTTCATCCAAATATTATAGTGCAGTTTACAGTATAAAAACACAAAAAAGCACAACGTAACAACAACAAACGCACCCACTCCCTGACACATACAAAAAGTCAAAGAATGCTTAATCAGCCAAAGGTAAAGAGGAATGTTTTTGTCTGGTGCCTGATAATAGGTAACAAAGGCTCCAGGCGAGTCTCCCCAGGCAGAGAATCCCACAAATCGCAAATATGGAGGGCCACAGGTTAGCCACCCCTGCATACTCCCCAGTGCACTAGATGAATGACAATGTGACTTACTCCATTTTGCGTTGATGAACTTCTCTGCTTTCGGGTTGCAGTGGCCCAAGCCATAGGCTCAAGGGAACAGGAAGCTGCATATTTCTTAGTGGCACAGGATAAGTCGTTAATTGGCCATGAGCCCAGCTGTGTGACTCCCTGCAGTAACTGTTACCATGTGTATCTGTCTTGGCACAGGCTGGCGCTAATATAGACACCTGCTCTCACGACCAGAGGACCCCCCTTATGGAAGCAGCGGAGAATAACCACCTGGAGACTGTGAAATACCTCATCAAGGCTGGAGCATTAGTGGATCCCAAGGTACTGATGGCTTCTGGATTTTTTATATCGGTTAAGGTGGCAATGGTCTCATTGGCATGTCAAATCATGACTCAGTGCAAATGCACAGGCAACGCAGGCTCTGAGAGGAGAGAGCGGACACTTTGCTGCTCTGGTTGTTTTGCTGCTGAGCTAAGCAGTGACTTTGCTATGTCGTCATAACCTGGGTTCATGGTTTAGATTTCTCCAGACTAACCACAACCCATAACCAAGGTATGTCATATGTTTTGCAGCTTGTGGTCTGTCTGGAAGAGCTAAAGCACAATCCTTGGCTCTGATGACACGCTAAACCGAACCTTATCTTTTGTCAGCAGTGACTGGGAGGAGGAAAGCAGATGCAATCTCCTTTCTGAGAGGCCACACACTTGTGTGTTCGTGCTGAGAAACGAATTGGCTTAGTGTGACGTGCAAACCAGGACTTGGTGTGGTGTTCTGCCCTTATTTGCAATGAACTATTTGTCACAAGATTGCAGGTTGTTTGCAATCATTTTTATTTTTTAAAAAATGTCCTAGGACAGAGAATTTTAAAGCAGTTCCAGGGGGGTGTTTTGGCTGATTGATTGATTCAGTTTCTATACCGCCCTTCATCTAAGGATCACAGGTTGGTTTACAGTATAAAAACACAAAAATAACATAATAGCAAAGAAAACAATATGCTCTCCCCCCCCCAGGTTTAAAAGGCCATAGGTTAAACAACCAGAGAGAGGTGGAGTGTTTTCGCCTGGTACCTAAAGATATGTAAAGAAGATGTCAGGCAAGACTCCCAGGGGAGAACATTCCACAGGTGGGGAACCACCACAGAAAAGGTCCATTCTCACGTTGCTACCCTTCAGTCCTTGCACAGAGGGAGCATACTAAGAAGGGTCTGAATCAGTTCATTTGGGGAGGGTTTTGCCTTGCGGTTTTACAGTCCTGAGCCATTTCAGGCTTTATAGGTCAAAACCAGCACTTTGAATTGGGCCCAGAAACCAATTGGCAGCCAGTGCAGTTGGGCCAGGATTGGCCTTATATGCTGAAACCATCTTGCCCTGGTGAGTAACCTGGCTGCTGAATTCTGAACCAGCTGAAGTTTCCAAACCATCATCAGAGGCAGCCCCCCCCCCCCCATTTAACACATTGCAGTAATCTAACCTAGAGGTCTCAGAGCATGGACAACATATCAAACACACAACTCATTTCCCCCTTTGCTGATTCTTCCTTTTCGCTTGTGTCAAGCTGTAGCATGGATGACAACAGGGCAGTTTGTGCTCGCAGGCGGATCGCCTAGCCATTCCCTCCAGCCTCAAGATTTTGTGATTTAGTGTGTGGGGTGCACCTGGGGCCATGGTAAATGCTAAGGACAGACACCTGCACATTCCACCATGTTACGCTGCTGCTGCTGCTGCTAGAATTGCACTGGCTGTCAATTAGCTACTGAAGGATAGCCTGATCTCACCCTCCACCACCTCAGTCTGAGCAGAAAGGTCTGCCTTGGCAGGACATGAAAATGGATACAACAATGAGGCCAGACACACCTCCCGGATGGGAGGGCATTCTGCACCATAGGGGCCACTAAAGAAAATGTCTCACAGGACAGCAGACCTACTAGCAGGACCTCCCTCTTCCTCTGAGTGGGAAACATCTAGCCATTACTAAACTATGAGCCCATTAACCCTGACCATTGGCCATGCTAGTTGTGACTGGTGGAAGCTGTGGTTTGGGAGCACTGGCTGCCATTTAGCCACCAGGCTAAATTCAAGGTGCTGCTCTCACCCCTTATATACCCAACCAGTCAGTGTTCTCTGCAGGGGAGGGCCTCTGACAGACACCAGGCTATCTTGCTCACCTGGATGGAGGATAACAAGGAAAGTGTGGGGAAATCAGCATCTGTTACCCTCACCACTTTTACTTCTGGCCCTGCCCACCTCTTGCATGTGGCTCCTAGAAAGTTGCCTAGAGAGGAGCATGGCCACCTGGCCGGCAAATCTTCCCACCCCTGCTATATAACAAAACTTGAATCAAGACTGGTTTATTCATGTATAACCCCTGTAGCCTATTAATCATCCTTGCATGGTGCTCCGATCACACACACACACCCTGCAAAAAAAGCAGCCCATTTTACTTTAATTGCTAATGAGCAGTAGTTATAGGAGAGCCAGAGATAATAGATTTCAGACAGGGGCAGCATGCCATGCCCTGCAGGTGGAGGTGAGCCTCTGAGGGATTGGGCTTAAGTTCCCTGGCGATCAGTGGATCAGTGCTGTATCCATGGCTACCGGAATGAGGTGGGCATGGGGGGCTGTGCTACTGAGGTGGTAGAATAGTCTCATGTCACTTCAGGCTAAGAAGTGGGGGAAATCACATTTTTAGATGTGTGATCTTAGGCTCGTAGATTTGGAAAGTGGCCTTAGGGGTCCTCTACTCCAACCCTCTTCTCAACGCGAGATGCATCTACAGCATTCTCAATGGATGACCATCCAGCCTCTGCTTAAATAACCTTCACCACCCTACCTTTAAACCAGTGCAGCAAGGGGAGACTGGCCTAGAACTTTTTTTCTTGATATACTGTACTACTTTTGTAGTAGAAAAAAAGGAAAAGAAACTAAAACACTGGTGCACAGTGGCACTTCTTGCCATCTTAGCTTTCTACCTGCTCATTCTGTTGCCTTTGTTTCTTCTCCTTTCCTGGAGGATGTCCCTCTATACTTCTTTAGCAAAGCGATTATCAAGACAATACAGTCAGCAGCCCCACCTCCTTGCTGTATTTATATTTGCTCTGACCAAAAAATGAAGTGTGACCAGTGGTGGAGCATCCGCTTTGCATTCAGGAATAGGGCGCGGCAAATTTTTAAGCTTTCAAATTCCCCAAATGAGGGATGCTAAAGGGTTGTAACATGACCCGGGAGTTCAAAATGTATTTTAGTTAAATTAATATAGCTTAGTTTTGCTTGGTAAGTAAAACATGCAGGGGCAGAGCAAGGGGGTGGTTCGCCCTGGGCACCGCACTGGGGGTGTGTGTGACACTCTGGGGGCGGGCCCCACCCCCGCGATTGACACCGGCAGCGCGGCAACTTTTAAAAGGCTGCATCGCACGAACAGCAGAACAGCGTCTGTGCTGCTGTTCGCGCGTTGCAGCCTTAAAAGTTGCCGCACCGCATGGAAGGGGTGCCGGCCGATTGCACCCGCCATCTTGGGTGGACATGTGCATGTCCACACATGCGCAGTCCACCCAGGAGGTTGTGCATGCATCGTGACGTCAGGGCACGCACACTACGGAGCGGCGCCCCGCCCCCGGGGGGTGCCTTCACGTTTGCCGCCCCGGGCGGTAAAGCGGCTCGCTACGCTGCTGAAAACGTGTAAAATTGCATAGAAATCATTTAAAATGATTGCCAAGTATGTGCAGTGATGATGATGATGGTGGTGGTGATGATGATGATGATTAAGCATTACCTGATATTCTCAGAAGATAACATTACAATTCTTTGGTTTTCTGAAAGCAGTTTGTGTTCCTTCATCAAACGTAGACTTACCAAGCTAAATGTTGTCCAATCATCAAAATAAAATACAGTGGTACCTCGGGTTAAGTACTTAATTCGTTCTGGAGGTCCGTTCTTAACCTGATGCGTAATTAACCTGAAGCACCACTTTAGCTAATGGGACCTCCTGCTGCTGCTGCGCCGCCAGAGCACGATTTCTGTTCTTAAGCAGAGTTCTTAACCTGAAGCGTAGTTAACCCGAGGTACCACTGTATTAAAATACCTCACACCCCAAAACAAGACCCCTCCCTGAATAAATTTGCAAAAAATTAAGTTTTGCCCCTGATTGCAAGAGGGTTTCAATCCCTGGCATCAGTAGAGAAATCGGAGTCTGAAATCCTGGAGCGCTGCTGCTAGTCAGTGTTGACAATACTGAGCTTGATGCACCAGTGGCCTGGGACTGTATTGGGCAGCTTCCTATGCCCTCTTTGGGAAGGGGCTCTAGCTCAGTGTTAGAGCATCTGCTTTGCATCCAGAAGGTCCCAGATTCAATCCCTGGCATCTCCACATAAGTCTGGGGCTGTTCCCTGCCTGAAATCCCAGAGAGCTTCTGCTAGTCAGTGTAGACAATACAGAACTAGATGGACCAGTGGCTTGACTTAGTACAGGGCAGCCCTCTTCAGTTGCTACTGCAGACGTATTGGGTTGAGGGCCTGCATTCAGCTTGATGGGTCATATTATTTAGGCTCTGGCGTCCAGCGTGCTTTCTTACAGAAATCCACACTGAAAACATACCAGTGACTTGAAGTGATACATATTCCTGCTTTTGTGTGTTCTTGTTCAGGATGCGGAAGGTTCCACCTGTTTGCACCTGGCAGCCAAGAAGGGCCATTACGATGTGGTGCAGTACCTCCTGTGCAACGAGCAGGTGGATGTCAACTGCCAGGTAAGTTGCTGCCCGTGCAGTCCTTCCAAAGCATCAGGACAATGAGCCATGTGTGGCAGACACTTGCACAATCAGAAAAATGCCCCTTCCTTAGATTCCCATCTGCTGGGATGGGGGACCCTTTCAACTTTAGGGCCACACTCCCTTCTGGGCAACCTTCCAAGGGCCATGTGCCACTGGTGGGCAGAGCCGGAGGCAAAAGTGAGTGGAGCTACTAATGTTGGTTTTACCTTAGCACAGTAGACTAGTTTATACACAAACAACCTCTCTGTCCTCCAACAAGCAAGAGGCACTATTAGAATTCAAGAACGTGTTCCAGCCAGGCTAAAACACTCAAGGAGGATGCAAGGCAGGGCTGGTGAAGGGTGTAGCCTGGGGGAGAGTCCCATGGGGCAGGGCCTGAGGATCCCATTCCCTGCTCTGGGGTCTGGAGCTGCACAAGATAGGTATGGTAATACCACATTCTGCTGCTGGTGGAAGTGCAACATGTCTGTGGACTGCAGCCCATTAGTAGTAATATAACCTGGAGATGTTCTGCATGACCAACATTCTCCACTCCTGGACTGTCTTAATGCAGTACTGGAGCACACTTGTTTGGAGTGATTAGTGCAACAGCCTGAGGTTTTCAGGCCTGAGGTTCCCCACACCTGGGCTGCCACCATATGGAGCTTGGGGTCTGATCGAGCTGGGTTCTTCCTACATTCCCAGGATGATGGAGGCTGGACACCAATGATATGGGCCACTGAGTACAAACACGTTGAGCTGGTGAAGCTGCTGCTGGCCAAAGGGTCAGACATCAACATCCGGGACAATGTAAGTCTTGGGCTCTGCTCTGCTTAGTATTTGGTAGCAGTTTAAATTGTCAGGCCTGATCAGACTGCAGTTTCCATCGTTGCTGGGGATGGTGGGGGTTGGAGTCTAGCAACATTTGGAGGGCGCCAGGTTCCCCATCCATACTCTTTAAGAGCCCGTCCTCAGGAGGAAATGCATTTACTAAATAGAGACATTCTCCATACCTTGCATGCAGTATAGAATGATGCTCCTTAGAGCCAGGGTGGGAAACCTGTGATCCCCTAGGTCAGTGTTTACCATTCCCTCAATCTCCACCTAGTTTAGCTAATGATGAGGGATTATGGGAGTTGCAGTGCAACACCTGGGGACCCAGAATTCAAGAATACTGCTCCAGGTGTTGCTGGACTATAGTTCTCGTCATCACTGGCTGCTGGGAGTTATAGGCTGGACACATTTCCTTGGGGGGGGGGGACTCTTCCCAATTAACACTCTTCCTTGTATTGAGAACCAGGATTGGCCCAGGGATTGTGGTTCAGGGAAGAGGGGAATGTTTTTCAGCACAAGAGCAATGTTGGGCATTTGGGGAGGATAACAAGAGCAACTCAGAGCCTGTTTACTCAGGAGTAACTTTTGCCATGTTTGGTGAGGTTTACTCCCCAGCAAAGGCTATAGGTTTGCAAAAATCCTTCAGGTGGAACAATGAGTTGGCATTTGGCTCTGATTCAAGGGTGGGGATTTTTTTTTTATCTCAGCCAGAGGTCCACATTCCTTCTGGGCAGCATTTCTGGAAGTATATACACAAGTGGTGAGTGGGGCCAGATGCAAAAGTAGGTGGAGGAACAAATGCACATTTTCCCTTTGCACAAGAGGCTAGATTCCACACAACTCATACACTCCTTCTCTGTCTTCCATGCAAACAAGCAAGAGTCCAACAAGGCCCCTGGACTTCAAGTTCCTCACCCATGGCCTATACATATGCATTTGTCTGTGCATAGGTCTCTCTTTGGGGATGCGGGTGGTGCTGTGGTCTAAACCACAGAGCCTAGGGCTTGCCGATCGGAAGGTCGGCAGTTCGAATCCCTGCGACGGGGTGAGCTCCCGTTGTTCAGTCCCAGCTCCTGCCCACCTAGCAGTTCAAAAGCACATCAAGTGCAAGTAGAAAAATAGGTACTGCTCTGGCGGGAAGGTAAAGGGCATTTCCGTGCGCTGCTCTGGTTCACCAGAAGTGGCTGTCATGCTGGCCACATGACCCGGAAGCTGTATGCCGGCTCCCTCGGCCAATAAAGCGAGATGAGTGCCGCAACTCCAGAGTCGTCCATGACTAGACATAATGGTCAGGGGTACCTTTACCTTTAGGTCTCTCTTTAGGCTAATGCCAAACAGACAGGTAGTAAGGTGGTGGTGACACACAGGTGTGTCAAGGGGCCCTGGTCACTGCCAAGGTCCTACTTCTCCCATGTCCACAAGAGCATTTGTCTGGAAAGCCTGTATTTCAGTATCAACAAGGTTACGCCTTGAGCACCAGGCTGGCAGAGGCAGCACAGAGCAGACACAACCACTTCTGTTGCCATTGCACACCTCTGCAGGATGAGGCTCATTTGCTGAGTCTCACTGAGATGGGGGAGCAGAGCCCTCAAGGAAAACACCCTCTTGCTCCAGGGCAGCTGCTAACAGCTTTGGCCTATGACATGATAGGGAAGAAGAGATTTGGTCTTGTTTCTGTTCCTCCACCCCCACCCTGTGAAAGATTTGCCTTAGTAGATCCCTTAATAATAGCCCAGGAGGGGTTCCAGGATGCTCTCCAGAGCTGAGCAACAGTAGAAAAATCCACAGGCTCAAATGATAAAAAAACTCTTTTCTGCACCAGGCCAATCAGTATTCAAATCTTTCCAGATCTGGAGGCTAACTGCAGCCAGGAGCAATCAAGGGTTGCCCAGAGGCAGCCTCTGACTGAGGATGGTGGAGGCACTGCTGCC
The DNA here is from genome assembly GCF_009819535.1 of Lacerta agilis. Lineage (NCBI taxonomy): Eukaryota > Metazoa > Chordata > Lepidosauria > Squamata > Lacertidae > Lacerta > Lacerta agilis. The sequence continues at coordinate 7,972,809 of NC_046331.1, read as the reverse complement.
TCCCTCCATCCCTCTTCAGATTTGCCAGCTGCTGGCCCCCCCTAGGGGGACTTGTCTTTTCGAGACTTCCACGGGTGTCCTACATGTCTGGGTCACACAGTTCCTCTGCTAATACCTTCGTGTCTGTGGCGGCGTCTCCCCATGGGTTTGTCCAGATCATGCTGCAACCTGCAGACAAATGACTCATCTGTCCTTATAAGGCAAGGAGGGCAGCCCTTGCTTCAAGCTTCCCCCTCCCCCACCATCCTCAGTGAACTCGGAGGCGGCTGTTGCTGGGAGCTCCCTGCCTCACATGCCTGAAAGCACAGCTTGAGCAGCCTAGAAAAGGCAGCCCACGTACTGCAGGGAACAAGAGCTTAAGGGCAGGGTAGTCCTGTCCCCCCTCCCCTGGTGCCAAGGATGAGCACACTAAACTTTCTGTCCTCCTCCCCCCCCCAAATTTCCAGGAGGAGAACATTTGTTTACACTGGGCTGCTTTTTCGGGGTGTGTCGACATTGCGGAGATTTTGCTGGCTGCTAAGTGTGACCTGCACGCGGTGAATATCCACGGAGATTCCCCACTGCACATCGCGGCCCGAGAGAACCGCTACGAGTGTGTGGTGTAAGTACGCCCCATCCCCCAGGAGTCCCCCCCTCTCCCTTCGTTGCCCTCCTCGTGGGCGGGGGGGAGGCTCCCGGGATGGACGGGCAAGGGGAAAGGTGATGCCTTGTGGTGCCTTTCCATGTCTCCCACTTGGCCTCTGCTGAACATGATAGAGGTGTATAGAAGCTTTCCCCAAATGCATAATTTTATACACCAAAAAGTTTTTCTTCGTCTCACAACACCGGAAAAGCTGAGCATTGAAGGAACAGTTTTTATCGTGCCACACCTACTGTACTTCTCTATTTCTTTCACGGCCAAACCAAAACTCCTTTTAATTTCTTGCTTATTGTTGCTTTAAAAGAAGTTGGGGGATGACACAGCACATAATTGTAATTCGCTTCCACAATAGGTAGTGATGACCACCAGTTTGGATGGCTTTGGGAAAGGGTTAGACAAATCCATAGAGGAGAATCATGTCAGTGGCTGCTAGCCACAATGGCTATGTTCTCCCTCCACCGTCAGAGGCAGTGTACCCGAAAATTGCAAGTTGAGAAACCACTGTTGCGCTCAGGTCCTGCTTGTGAGCTTGTTGTCAATCTTATTTATTAAATGATTGCACATAGGGCAGTCATTCAGACAAGGGCTGTCTCATCATAGGGGCTGGGTGGCGCGGTGCACCAGGGTGCCAGGCCCCCCAGGGGCGCCCCCGCGAGCCCGCCAGCATACCGGGCGCCCCCTCCCCAACCCGCGCCCGCCCCCATGGGCGGGTGGGCGAGCTGCAAGCCGCCTGCCCTCCGGAGCCCCAGCTGGAGCACTGGGAAGGGCGCGCAAAGCCCCGCGCCGCTCCAGCGCCACGCCCCTCATCCCCCGCTCGCCCACCTCCCTCCCGCGCTGGCCGCCCCTCGGGGGATGAGGGGCGTGGCGCTGGAGCGGCGCGGGGCTTTGCGCGCCCTTCCCAGCGCTCCAGCTGGGGCTCCGGAGGGCGGCTGGCTTGTAGCGCCACGCCCCTCATCCCCTGCTCGGCCACCCCCCTTCCCGAGGGGCGGGGCGGCCAGTGCGGGAGCGACGTGGGCGGAGAGGCGGCCCACCAGGGGCGCCGAGGGATCATCGCACCAGGGTGCCCGATCCCTTTAAGACGGCCCTGATTCAGACATTAGATCTCAGTCTGAGAATTGTGCATTCAAAGGCCAAGTGGGTGGCCTCAGGCAAGCTACTTGAATCTGAGCATGAAACGAGGGTATTTATGCAATATATACTGCTTTCACTGTCAGAGCCAGTATGCCCATGAATACCAGTTGCTGGGAATCACAAGCGGGGAGAGTGTTGTTGCACCCAAGTCCTGCTTGCAGGCTTCCCATTGAGGCATCTGTTTGGCCACTGTGAGACCAAGATGCAGGACCAGAGGGACCTCTGGACTGATCTGGCAGGGCTCTTCTTATGTTCTTAAAAATGTCAAATGTCAGAAAGAGAGCAGTGCTTTGCTATTTGCTTTTGTAAAAAAAAACACTGGCATCGGAGCAGTGCATTTGACTGCCATTCTGCAAACAGTTACAACCAATGGTGCTGTGATTTCTGCCACTGGAGGGCAAAGCAGCCTTAGGTTGCCCCCTAAGTGTTTATCAAAGCAGGCAAACCTCCAGATGCCAGTGTTAATGCTCCATGTATCAGGTCAGACTGTCTGACCCTTTAGGGATGGGGAGCTTATCCTCCCTCTGCCCCCCAAATGCTGTTGGACTACAACTGTCATCATCCCTAACCATAGAGCAGTGGTTGTCAACCAGTGCTCGTAAGCACCCTGGTGTGCCTTGAATGATAGTCGGGTGTTCTGCAGGCAGCACCAGCCTCCATCCCTCCTTCCTTCCCTCCCTCCCTCTTCTGATGCCCCCTTGTGTCTCTGCCTCCCAGAAGCTCGCAAGGCTGTTCATTGTAGTGGCCCTGGCTACAAGCTCCCCAAGTGAATGGTGCCATTGCTGCCTCCCGAGATGAGTAAGTTGCTGGCCTCACATTCAGCTGCCTTTGGCCGGAGGCATCCACTTCCCAGGTCCCTGTGAGGTGGCGTGAGGAAGTGCCTCTCTTAGGGGACGAAGGGGGTGCCTTAGAGACCAGGGGCTGCTGGTGTAGTGGCAGCAGCAACCACCACCACTGCTGCAAGTACTCCCAAGGAGGGGAGAGGAGAAGAGGCAAAGCTGAGGGAACCCTCCACAAGGGAGGGTGTCCCAAAAGGGGCAGGAGGCTGCTGGCTCTGCAGGCAAGGGGCAACATAACTGGGCTCCTGAGGCTTGTGTGTTTTACTTCACAGGGGGGCAACAGAAATAATGTAGTTGGGCAAGGGAGCCATGGACTCAGAAGGGTTGAAAACCTCTGCCGTAGGCCATGCTGACTGTGGTTCATGGGAGTCAGGCGTCCAATAACTTTCAGAGAGCCTCCCCTGTCATAGAGCAGTTGGGCACCTAAAACATGGAAAGGGCTTCCTCTTAGACAGGTCCATTTCAACTGTGTGAAGGGGAATGGCTGGAGCACAGTGGTGGAACACATGCTTGGGATGCAGAAAAAGGTCCCCCAGGTTCAAGGGGCTTAGTGCAGCCTCCCTCAATCTGGTGTCTTCCGGACGTTGGAATGCAGCCCCTCTCCCATCATTCCTGGCTACTGGCGCTGATGGGAGCTGCAGTCGAGCAGCACTTAGAGAGCACCAGGTTGGGGAAAGGTGGTGTACATTTTGAAGTCCAGTGCCTCTTGATGACTGCTCCTCTAGCCACCCAAGGAGAGTTAGGCAGGCAGCTGTATTGATCCATTAGATACATTGATAGGCTGCATTGTGTATAATATACAGCAAATCTGCACAATCTTGGGTATATGCTCCATTGAATTCAGTGGTGATTCCTTCTGACTGCACAATTCAGAGTAGAGGGACCTCACTCCAGGCCTCTCTGTCTGACCACTGGAACGCTCTCTGCGTCATTCCATTTTTAAGCTGTCTTATACTTAGTAAGACCATTGCTCCATCTAGCTTGGCATTAACTAAGCTGACAGCTCTCCAGGATTTCAGACAGGGAGACCACCCCAGAGGCCAGAGATTGAAACTGGGACTTTCTGTGTGCAAAGTAGATGTTCTAACCACTGAGCTATGGTGGTGGTGATGATGTTGATGTTAATTTTATTTGTACCCCATCTATCTGACTGAGTTGCCCCAGCCACTCTGGGCAGCTTCCAACAAAGTATAAAAACACAGTAAGATATCAAACATTAAAACTTCCCTATACAGGGCTGCCTTGAGATCTCTTCTAAAAGTCATATATCAAATAGCTGCTAGATGACTTAGGGCTACATTAGTTTCACATCTTTTTGGCTCTCACCGCTTTTCCCCCCATCTTGCAGCCTCTTTCTTTCACGTGGTTCGGATATTACCCTGAAAAACAAAGAGGGCGAAACTCCCCTGCAGTGTTCGAGCCGCAACTCTCAAGTCTGGGTTGCTCTGCAACTGAACAAGACCCTCAAGGATTCGATTCCTGACAAGCCCGTCCAGGTGGAGAAGATACTGAGCAGGTGTGAGAGGTTTGCCTGCCTCACCCATAGGCTACTGCCCTCTGCCGATGCAACTCTGGAGTGCCCTAGTGACGAGCTTAATGTTGGGCAACCAAATATGTAATTCAAAAAAAAACAGGGATCTCTGGCAGCAAAGGGTCATTCAGAGAGTCTTGGATGCAGATTTTTGAATTTGCAAACACCAAGATGAAATGTCAGTGTGCTCTGCCTCCCCACTCAGAGACAGCGATGCTTCTGAATATCAGTTGCTGGAAACCACAGTAGTGTGTGTGTGTGTGTGGGGGGGTGCTCTTCTGCTCTGGTCCTGCTTGCGGGTTTCCCACAGGCATCTAGGCAGCCACTATGAGAAGATGCTAGACTAGATGGGCCATTGGCCTGGTCCAGTAGGGCTCTTCTTCAGCAATTAAAAGCAATGTTGCACTGTTTCATGTTGCTTTAGGACAGGCATAGGCAAACTCGGCCCTCCAGATGTTTTTGGCCTACAACTCCCATGATTCCTAGCTAGCAGGACCAGTGGTCAGGGATGATGGGAATTGTAGTCCCAAAACATCTGGAGGACTAAGTTTGCCTATGCCTGCTTTAGGATGACTCTGGGTTGTACCCAGCTAAGTTCTATTCGAGTAGAACCATTGGAATGAATGGATTTGTGTTAGTTGCATCCATTGGTTTCAGTGGGTCTACTCTGAGCAGGACTAGCACTGGAGACAATTGTCTGCTTTACAAATACACAGGGGAGTGCTCTCGCTTTGTGTATCTTTTATTCTTGTTGTTTAAAAGTGATTATTTTCTTCTCCCTGCTGTGACAGGGACATTGCCCGGGGTTATGAACATATCCCGATTCCTTGCATCAATTCTGTCGACGCCGAGCCCTGTCCTAGCGACTACAAATACGTTTCGCAGAATTGTGTGACGTCCCCAATGCACATTGATAGGAACATCACTCATTTGCAGGTTAGACAGGCTGCTTGCAGCTACCTTTTTGATCTTCCCTGTTCTTTTCTCTCTCCTGCTATTTATATGATAGCCCACTTTGCACAAGTTTCTTGAGGTGGCTTATGAAGAAAAGAAAGGAAGGCATACAATGCCCAGAATGAATGAATGAATGAATCTTTATTTGCGTCAGCCATTGGCCATAGCAATAAATCAACAACAATACGATATACAGTACAATGTCCAGAGTTTAAAACATAGATTGAAAACCCCAGAGCAGCATTCGTGGTGCAAAAGCCCTCCTGAAATAAAAACTGTTTGGACCTAACACCTGAAATTTCTCCCCTTTCTCCTCGCTTGTCGTGAAAGAGGGTGCTCTCTGCTCAGCTCACACCTGAGCAGGCTGTTCAATCTCCTTGTCTACTCCCTTTACTCCTTTGCAGTTCGTGTGGGAACTGATGCACTTAGTTTTTCTTCCTCTGTCATCTCCTTTTGGAACTTAGGAGCTCATCTTGGAATGCGAATATAGAATAGCCAGTTCCACCTACCCTACTCCCAATGTCTATTATGGCTGAAGCTGTAGAGCAGGTTAAGAATGGGACTGGAGCAAAACGGGGCTTGTAGACATTCAGAGGGTTAGTGGCAGCTGCATAACTCTGCGCACAGCACTTTGGAAATGCTGGCAATCGGCTGATCATTGGGGATTGTGGAGTGCTGTGCCCTTACAGCCCTCTGATGAACAGGCAGAGACTAGTCCTCTTATGCCATTGCAATGTCACCACCTGCCTTTCAGACTTGGGCTGCAGCGGGTGAAGGAGGTCAGGATCCACTACCACTTGGAATCCAGCCCCTCAGTCCTGATCTAGAATAAGATTGCCGAATACAGGTGTCCATCCTGCCGAATGTCCATTGCCTTCCTAAAACCCTCACCCCACTAACGGGGCCCCAGATATTTGGTAATTCCCTCTCTGACAGAGAGTTTGAGCTCCAGAACCTTTGTTGGCTTTCACAGCAGGATCCCTCCTCCTTTTTAATATCCTTTTATCTAGCACTACACACTAGTGACATGCAAAGCCTACATGATGCTTCTTCGTAGATCAACTAGCTGGGCCTCACAAGCCCTATGGTGGGTCAGCTCCTTGCATCATGCAAACCTTTGGATTATATGTGCGCACACACACACATGTGTGACTTGCTGCTTCTTGCTGTTTTGCTTGCAGTACTGTGTGTGCATAGACGACTGCTCCTCCAGCAACTGCATGTGTGGACAGCTGAGTATGCGCTGCTGGTATGACAAGGTGAGGACGTTTGCCTGCTTTCTCAGCTTTGTGGATTTGGAGGGTGTGGGTGGTGGGACTGGGGTATCACCACTGCTCAGGCCTAGGGGGAGCTCCTCTTCCCTGTTAAGAGAAGGGGATCCTCCGATGGGTTATCTCTCCCACTTGCGATTTAAGTTGCTCTTACCCCTCCAAGTTCCACCCTGCCTAGCACAATGTACAGGGTCAGCTGAAATACATAATCCTTTTCTCTTGAAATGCATAGTTTCATTTCCTAGTGGAGATGGACATCCAGTCACAGAGGGTTTGAGGCTTGATTTGGATTCATTGCTTCTGCAGAAGAATCTATGAAAATACTTGTGGGCAGTATTGAGGGGGAAGGAGGGAGAGATACAGGTGAGAAGTTGGGGAGCAACAGCAGCACTGTAGCTCTTTGGGGGAAGGGGAGCAGAAGCTTTTCCAGAGGCAGGGCTGTAGCTCAGTGTCTGTGCTTCTGCTTTGCCTGAGGAAGGCCCCAGGTTCAGTCCCCAGCAGCAGGTCCAGGTTGGGCTAGAAAAGTACCCCACCTCTGAAGCCTTGTAGAGTGACTACCAGTCAGTGTGGACAGTACTGAGCTAGATTGACCAATGGCCTGAGTCAGCATAAGACAGCCTTGTGTGCTCCTATGTCCGTAAGTACCCTTTGACTTAAGGGAAGGGATGTAGATCAGTGGTAGGACATCTGCCCTGCATGAGGAAGAGGAGGAGGAAGAGTTTGGACTTGATATCCTGCCTTTCACTCCCCTTAAGGAGTCTCAAAGCAGCTGACAATCTCCTTTCCCTTCTTCCCCCACAACAAACACTCTGTGGGGTGAGTGAGGCTGAGAGACTTCAGAGAAGTGTGACTAGCCAAAAGTCACCCAGCAGCTGCATGTGGAGGAACGGGGAAGCGAATCCAGTTGAGTCCACCGCTCTTAACCACTACACCACACTGGCTCAAGGTCACAGGTTCAGTGCACGGCATCTCAAGGTAGAGCTCAGAGTGACTCTAGTCAAATGCTGCAGAGCTGCTGCCAGTCAGTGTAGTCTTCTGAGCTAGGTGGACTAGTGACTCTATATTAGATTAATTCCTGTGTTTACTTGAGTAGCAGGCTGGATGCCCTGGACTAGGATAGACCAGAGCTGTGGCATAAGTCCTCATTCCTCATTAAACATTGCTATTCTTCCTGTGCACAGATGTGCACCTAATGTATCCCTCGTCCACTTGCCCTCTCTGCAGGATGGCCGGCTCCTGCCGGAATTCAACATAGCCGATCCACCTTTGATCTTTGAGTGCAACCATGCCTGCTCGTGTTGGAGGAATTGCCGGAATCGTGTGGTGCAAAATGGGCTCCGGTAAGACAGTTAACTGTGGGGTTTTTTGGGGGGGGCTGCTCACCCTGTTCTGTGATTGAGAGGCAGTGGGGTGTAGTGGTAAGAGCAGGAGGGCCTGCAGTCCTCCAGATATCACTGGACTCCCACCTCCTTTCAGCCCCAGGCAGTGTGACCCAATGATCAGGAATGATGGGAGCTGTAGTCCAGCAAATATTTGTGACTGCTGGTTTACAGTGCTGGACTAGGACCAGGGAGACCCAAGCTCAAATGGTGCGCTGGGGATAGTAGACACATTGAAACAGATGGACATCACTCGCTTGAATGCTTCAATATCAATGGGTCTACTCTTGAGTAGAACTTGAATGGACACATCTCTCAGCCTTGGGATTTAGAGAAAATTGCTTATCGTGAGGGAAGAATCATGTGCACCATCCTGAGTTGTATCCTTGAAGGATATAAATTGAATTAATTACCTAAAACCCAAGGAGAGTTTTTGAAATGGGAAGGAAATGGGGACCAGGAAGCCCAGATGCCTTGGACCACTGTTGTGAACCGAAGCAAATTCCAAAGGTTGACTAGGATGAGGAAATGAGCGTATTGTTAGAGCCGCTGGGGTATTCTTGTCATGCCTTATCCTGACCCAACTTAGCCATTTCCCCTGACAGTGCCATAACAATTAACAAAAATAATTGCAATGGTGGTACTTTTATGGTATATTTGAAAGATACACTTTCATTCCATCTGAGTCTGTGGTGGAATTTGTAACCTTTTGCTCACTGTTCTTTTGATACTTGCCTCTGTCAGCTGGATGGATGCCCTCAGTATTACTATATCTAATCGGAAGAGCATGCTATGATCATTACTGTATTTTGATCACCCGATTGAATGTGTGCTTTATCACCTCCCTGGTGTATATGATTTCCCTTGCTTTTTTTTTAAAGGAGGGGGTTCTTGGGTGCTTTTAAATGGAACTGTTCTATCACGGGTATTTTAATTATTTGTTTAATTATTATTTCTCCTACCTGTTCGAATTAGGCAGAGGGAGGTAGAGCGACCATCCCAAGAATCACCCAGTAAGCTTTGTAGCCGGGTTGAGATCAGAAGCTGTTGCAATTCCAGCATCTCCAGCCTCTACTAGTTGCTTATCTCATCCTGACCTTCGTTGGCAGGTTTTGAAGCCCTTCGTATGAGGCTTTTAGCTGTACTTTTGTCATCTTCATTTCCTGTGTTGGTTCGAGAAATGCCCTGGGCCTTCCTTTTAATGTATTTTGGAGGCATTTTCAGGGCTTTGGTGTAGGAATGCTTAAATTGAGGTGCTGGCGGGGGAGGAGGGGGGACTTCCAGTTAGGCTGATGCTGAAGGTGTATTCTAAGGTCTTCTTGGGATTTCTACAAATCCAGCAGAATAGTTTAAAATGCATCGGTATTTCCCCTTCATCCCTCTGCTCCTTTCTCCAGTTATAAAAATGTAGCTTTGAAGCAGGTCATTCCACAGCATTCTGTTCCAAGTTCCAGCCGTCTTCTTGATAGTGTGGTTTGTTTTAAGCCAGCACACTAGACTGCTATGGACTGATGGTTTGACACCCTTCTCAAAACAATCATCTTCATAGAGTTGGAATGGGGTCCCAAGGTTCATCTAGTGCAATGCAGGAATCTCAACTAATGCATCCATGACAGATGGCCATCCAACCTTTGCTTAAAAACCTCCAAGGAAATAGTCCACAGCCTCCCAAGGAAGTCCGTTCCTTACCATCATCAGGAAGTTCTTCCTGATGTTTAGTCGAAGTCTCCTTTCTTGTAACTTGAAGCCTTTGATTTGAGTCCTACCCTCCAGAGCAGGAGAAAAGAAGCTTGCTGCATCTTCCCTGAGACATTGGAAGACGGCTATTGTATCTCCTCTCGCCCGTTTTCCAGGCTAAACATACCAAGCTCTTTCAACAGTTCCTCATAAGGCTTGGTTTCCAGATCCTTCACAATCTCGGTTTTCCATCCTCTGCCAGTTTGTCAATATCCTCCTTAAATTGTGGTGCCCAGAACTGGATGCAGGACTCCAGGACATAATACTTCTGCTGATACTGTCTAGAATAGCATTAGCTCCCCACCCACCCCTTTTTTTGCTGCTGCATCACATGTTAAACTTTGTGGTCTAAAAAGACCTCTAGATCCTTTTCACACGTACAGTGGTACCTCTGGTTAAGTACTTAATTCGTTCCGGAGGTCCGTTCTTAACCTGAAACTGAAGCACCACTTTAGCTAATGGGGCCTCCCGCTGCTGCTGCGCCTCTGCCGCGCAATTTCTGTTCTCATCCTGAAGCAAAGTTCTTTACCCGAGGTACTATTTCTGGGTTAGCGGAATCTGTAAACTGAAGCGTATGTAACCCGAGGTACCACTGTACTACCTGATGAGCCGGGTTTCCCCCTTCCTGCATTTGTGCAGCTGGTTATTCCTGCTTTTATTCTTACTCTTCCCTTTTATCAGATTGTAAATGTTGCCTGTTTACTTGGAAGTGAGTCCCACTGAGTTTATTGCATAGGATTGTGGCCTTGATGTACAAGGGAACCTACAACAAAATGTTACAGTGTAAGGTTACCAGCCAGCCTGTTCTTCCGGGATTCTCTATTCCAACCCCACCCACCCATGCTCAGTTTTGCATTTGGTGGCCACTGAGCAAACTCAGCCCACATTGGACTCCCCCCCCCCCGTGTGTGTGTCTGTGTGTTTCATTAGGCATTCCCCTCTCCATATTCTTTCTACTTCTGCTAACATGGGGGTCCCCCCACATGCTGATACTGTCTTGTTCTTTCTCATTCGCCCTGTTTTGCCTATATAGCTGTCATCAGTGGTGGGTCTTGCCCATTTGGATTACCAGGGCAGAAGGCAGGGATCCCAACAATAGACGGCCCCATAATTAGTCAATGAGAGGCAGAGCCAACTCAGTTTAGTTTTGCCCCCAAATTCCTACTCCTCCATGCTGAGCTCTCCAAAGACGATGTGAGGGGGTGATTAACAAAATCAATCCTCCTGGCAAACTGGGAATATCGCCTCAGTTGCACAGTTTAGGACATGCCGCACCTTTCCTCAGCAGAATTTCTTTTTCTTTTTCTATTAATTTTTTATTCACTTTCTTTTCTATTGTTACATACATCTTTGAGAAAAATAAGTCTTTCATGTAAATGTAAACTAAGCTTTGGTAATAAAGAAAACTACAACAAAATAACATGATGAAAGAAGCCAAATAAAACATGAGGCAAGTCTGAGGCAAGAAACAAGAAGAGGCAGTTGGTCCCTCATAACTGACACTCTTAACTGAACACACCCTGAAGGGAGGGGTTGTTTCTGGAGCAAAGCACGCAAGCCCCGCCCACCAGATACTAGGCACTCTACTATTCAAATTAGGCCCCATTGTTTGTTTTTTTACAGGGACACACCATAGAAGTGGATTCTGAAGGCATTGATGCTAGGGAAGCCATATCTGCTTCCTGCAATGATCTGCAAATATTTGAAGAGTTTCAAGCGGGGCGGGGGGGGGGCAGAGATAAAACCAAGAGAAGGATTGTGTAGGTGGCACATCAAGAATTATTCCTTGAAGGCAGCCTACATGTCTCACCTGAATTCTGATCGGTAGCAGAGAGCGGATTCTGTTTTGAGCGTTTGGCTGGGAGAGTAAACCAGTCTTCTGAAAGGGGTCCTGTGGGCTGCAGGCTGGCAAACAGTTTCAAGACACGTTGAAGAAGAAGAGTCCAACTGAGTTCAGCTCAGAGTAGACCTGCTAAAATGAATAGATCTAAGCAAGTCGTGTTCATTATTTTCAGTGGGCCTTCTCTGAGTAGGACTAGTATTGGATGCAGTACAAAATAAACTGAAAATTATTGGTTTCTGCATCAAACATTCTAGTTACTTTCAGCTGGAAACAAAAGTCCATAGAAATTAATATGGCTGTTTCTGTGACACACATCCCCTGTGTTCCATGTAAAGCTGACATTACTTTATGGTGCAATTTTAGCATGTGGGATAGTTTTTAAAACAGTTGATTTTTCTGATATTCCAGTTTTTAAACATGTTGACTTCTATTTTACAATTTTTCATATAAATTTTACATTCTTTACGTTGCATCCAATGCTAGGCCTTTTCAGAATAGACCTGTTGAAAATAATGGGCACAACTAACTTACATCCATTAATTTTGGGGCATCTGCTCTTTAAGTAGAACTTAGTTGGACACAACTTTGAACCCTCAGAGGTTTTGTTTGCAACTAAGCAGGGCACTGGTTCTGTTAAAACAACAAATGCATTCTTTAAAAATTGAGTGCAAATTCTCACAGGGTTGATCTTTGCCTTCTAGGACTCGATTACAGCTTTTTCGGACGCAGAAGATGAGCTGGGGCGTGCGGACAATGCAGAACATTCCACAGGGGACCTTTGTTTGCGAGTGAGTGCCTTGCCTTTAGGAAAACAAAACTGTTGCAAGCATGAGCCATTGTGGTGTGAGAACCAGTGTGGTGTAGTGGTTAAGAGCGGTGTACTCGTCATCTGGTGAACCGGGTTCGCTTCCCCACTCCTCCACATGCAGCTGCTGGGTGACCTTGGGCTAGTCACACTTCTCTGAAGTCTCTCAGCCCCACTCACCTCACAGAGTGTTTGTTGTGGGGGAGGAAGGGAAAGGAGATTCCTTGGGGTAGTGATAAAGCGGGATATCAAATCCAAACTCCTCTTCTTTCAACACAGTGGGAAGAGAGATCTCCCCTTAAAGCTTGTGTCACAAGGGCTTAATCTTGCAGTGCCACCCCCCCCTTGCTTACTCAGTCTCTGACCTTTCCATATGTGGACCCTTGAGTTTTAGCCTATGTGCCATTAAGCTCATCTCTTGGAAGAGGCCATGGGATGTGGGTTCAAGGCCTCATATTCAGCTTGGGCTCAGGTTTTATCCAGTTGAGATTGTGTCGTATGGACTTGGAAATATCCCAGGCAAAAATTCAGTCCCCATAAGAACTGTTTTGTGCAGTTGTTCTCTCCCCTCTCCTAACGATAAAGCAATAAATAGGAATGCTGTTGAAATAAATAAATAAATAAATTCTGCAAGGTTGCCAAGTGCCATTCACCAGCAACTTATGTGATCTGTTGCACTACCTAGTATGTGACAGTTACAAACACCTTGTGTGGTGGGTAGTGATGCACGTGCGCACTCACTCACTCACTCACCTCCCGGTTCACTTCCACCAGTTGCCCATGGGCTTAAAACAGGGCTAGGCCACATGCTGAACCACCCCCACCCTGGTCCACTGCTAACCATGCTCCTAATTGTCCTTGTTCCTTTCTGTTCAGCTGCTCTCTCCAAGTAGGGCAAGTGCTTGTGGGGTACCTCAGGCCTTGGGGCCAAGTGCAACCCATCACACTTCTCTGTCTGGCCTTTGAGACTCTCTCCAGGCTACACCCCTTCTGGCCATGTCCTGTGGACTGTGATAATGCCTCTTTCCCTGCATGGAGAGGTATACAAGAGTGGGAAACTGCATGGCTTTGAATATGGCCTGATTCATAAAGGCATACCACTTCTGGTTTGTGGCCCTCAAGAAGACTGCCCACGAGGGGATGTGGCCCTTAGGCTGAAAAACATTCCCTAACCCTGTCTTCATACAGCCTTGCTTCCAGAGCCTCCTTCCCCACAATTAAAAAGAAATATCAAGTGAAACCTGGTTCTTCAGCACAGCCTTAGGAAGATTTGCTGGATTAGAAATTGGCCATGTTTTTACCCTGGGAGCTTCAGAAAGCCCTTCCTGGCAATCATTTGTTTCCCTTGGACTATCTTAAGTGGAGAGGAGATTAATCACGTTGATGTCTGGAGCCTGCCTGCTCTGGTGATTAATGAGCCTCCCTGGTTCTGCCCTTCACATCAGTGCAGGGCGCCTTTGGTTTAGCGGCTAATCGCTCTCCCGCATTTGATGTAATAATCCTCTGTATGACATCACACCTAGTTCCGTGGAAAAGAAAGGAAGCACAGTGTGGGCCTTCAATGACAGAAGGGGACAACTGGCTGTGAGCTCATACATGTGAACTTTGTACACACGATACTTTGTGGAGTTAAGGAAGACGGTTTGCTTCCTTCTGTCCTGTTTTATGAATAAGAACATAACAAGAGCCCTGTTGGATCCACATCTGTTTTCACAGTGGCCAAGCAGATGCCCCAGTGGAAAGCCTGCAAGCAGGACCTCAGCACAACAGCAGTACTCTCTCAGCAATTGGCAGTCAGAGGCAGTAGAGGTAGAGCTTACCCACGGCAGCTAGTAGCAGTTTGACAGCCATGAATTTGTTTTACCCCTTTTAAAGCCACCCGACTTGGTGGCAGTGAATTATATTAGCTTCCAACATTCAGCTTCATTGGGTGGTCTCAGGTTCTAGTATAATGAGAAAGAGAGAAATGGTCATTTTCTGCTTTCTCCACACCATGCATGGTGCCATATGCTTCTGCCATTGCCCCCCCCCCCAAATCAGGTGGGGGGAACCTGTGGCTCTCCAGATGTTGCTGGACTCCCATCTCCTGCCATGGTCTAACCAGCATGGCCAATGGTCAGGAATAATGATAGTTTTCAGTCCATCAACATCTGGAGGAGCACAGGTTCCCCATCCCTTTTCTAAACTAAAACAAAGGGCACATAAGGTGTCTCCTCAAAGGGTTAGTTTCTGCAGCCCCTCAATCATTTTAGTTGCCCCTTTCCTGTACCCTTTTCAGGTGTACAGTCAAGCTCTCACTTGGAGCAAAGAGATAAAATGCAGAGAAGTCATGATAGCTACAGAGAAAGCCGGCTTGAAAAAGCATTCTTTAAAACAAAACAAAAATGGCCACCTAAACATCCCTAATTGATTCCAGAGGGCTGGAGGTGCAACACTAAAAGCCTGGTTACTAGTACATAACTAAATGAACCTTTGGGATACGTGGCACTCGCAGGAGTACCCCGTCAGAGGAGCACAGTTGCCAGGCAAGAGTGTCCCTTAGGTCTCGTACATTTCTTAATAACCTTTGAACAGCCCAAGGCAGTTTGAACCTCCAGAGCAAGCCTGATGGATGCGACTTTTCCTCAGCAGCCCAGGTGAATTTTTTACAGCCTCTGCAATGCTACAGAACTGCTTGATAAGATGCAAAGTCAGAGGCTCAGAAGACCTGAGAAAGGAGGTATGCAGCGTAAAGGCAGCCTAGCTAGCAACCTTTAAAGTGCGTGTCTGTTGATTTCATATACTTACTGAATTTATATGCAGTCCTTCCTCCGCAGAGGAGCCCAGAGTGGCAAACAGATATGCAATTTAAAAACAGAAACATTCTAAAACAGATTAACACATTCTAAAAACAATTACAGTGAAAAAAGATCTAAAAGCAATTGCAGTTAAAAATGTTCTTAAAGTAATAACAATTAAAAATGTTATTCCTAGCACATCTTGTTAGAGTTGCTCAAAACCAGATTATTACTTTCTAATTAACCTGGAATGACACATTAGCATTGTTTAGGAGAAGGTGGGTGGAAACAATTTCACCCTTAAGTGTGCCCATGTGTTTAGGAGGCCCACCTTTTAACCACACTCAGCAATGAATCTGGAAGAGATTGTGATGCAGGAGGGACACTCCAGAGTAGAAGGCTCCTGACTCCCATCAGCCCTGGCCACCATAGCAAATGGTCAAGGATGATGGGAGTTGTAGTCCAGCAGCAGCACCTTGAGGGCCACAGGACCCCCACCCCAGCTTTAAAGGATGCTAGGAGGCAACTCATGTGAAGTGATCTTGCTGTGTCTTGGAAAAGCTGCAGATGGAAGAGGTGGAGCCTTCAGCCAGAGCAGGAGCAGGGAGAACCTCTGGTCTCTCCCTAGGCCACACCCCTCACTGGTCCGGCTTCACATTATTGAGTGACTTTGTCAGACTTAAAATGCTTTGGGAACATCTCTAACAGGCTGCTTGGTATAGAGTAATGTAGGCTGCTCTGCTGAGGAAATGGACCCCAGGCTAAGCAACGTTAGTCTGCCCTCAGCCAGCCATAACATGTCTGCCATCCTACTTAGAACCAGCCCATGATGTGCTGGCCTTGCCTGTAAGCTTCCTGTTCTTTAGTCTCAGTGTTGCCTGATGTAGAACTCAGCAGGGCAGAACAGGACAACATGTTGGCATCACTTATCATTGCCTCTGGCCCCACCTACTGTTGGTCTCCCTGCCATCTGCCCTACCAGTCCCAACGGGCTCCAGCAAGTGACTACAGCCTTTTCGGACCCAGGACCCTATTTTAACCCAAATATGCATTTGGGGACCCATTTATTGATCTCTTACCATGTAGTCTAGCTCCTCCTGTGACCCAGCTTAGGTCAGGCTGCAACCCACGAATGGGCCCCGAGCTACCAGTTCATTAAAGGCCACTGCTCTGGAGTAACATGCCAGGCTGTGGCTTTTTCCTTCTGGGAACTAGAGTGCAAGCTGACCTCCTGAGAGGAGCAGTCATTCAGGTCACCCAAAACTTGGAAAATGGAGAGGACCGGGTTTTGGGATGTTAAGGAAGAGGTTCTCTTGGAAGGAGGTTCTTTTGAATGCATCAACTACCATATGTCCAAATCTCCTGCGAAAAAAAAGGTCATTAGTCTCCAATTCTGGTTTCTCATTTCTCCCGCAGGTACGTTGGAGAGCTAATTTCTGATTCAGAGGCAAATGTACGGGAAGAAGACTGCTACCTTTTTGAACTTGGCAACAAGGTAGTAAATTTGAAGGGCTTGCAGGACAAGCAGAAGTGCTAAAACAAATTCTGCCTCTTCCCCCGCCCCCCCCCCGCCCCATTTCACCATCTGTAAGTTGGTGTGACAGGAAGCTCTTCTCGCCTTTTAGGAAAAGCAAAACATCCTGTGGAGTTGGGAAGGGGAGAGGGCTGAGAGACTCAGGGGACAGTTGATGGGCGGGAAACTGGGACGTCTTCCTCTGGGCCACCAGTTCATAAACAGCCTCTGCTGAGCACGACTCTTTGCCCAAAGGTGATTGGGGGGGGGGTGAGGAAGGGAACAAAGATTAGTTACCAAGGATTGTATCCAACGCTAGTCATGTTCAGAGTAGCCTCACTGAAGAATAACAGACACTACTTAACTTGGATCCAGTAATCTCAGTGGGCCTACTCTGAGTAGAACTTAGTTGGGTACAACCCTGAAAGGCAAATGCCTCATGCAGACCCACTTCCACCATGGGGCATTAGTTGGATGCTGCCTCTTAATAACTTTTAATTCAGTTGTTTTGCTTGTTCTCAAGGCCATATGTACACTATGCATTTAAAGCAGTGTGACACCACTTTTAAACAGTCCTGGCTTCCACCAAAGAATCCGGTGAACTGAAGGTGTTAAGGATGCTGAGAGCTGCTAGAGACACGTACTCCCACTCACAGAGCTACAATTCCCAAAGTGTTTTAACAGTCAATCCTTCTTCCCAAGGAATTCTGGGAACTGTAGAGGAAGAGGGGGTCAACATAGTGCAAATGCATTCCCCCCCCCCTCCTCACAGGGTACTCTGGGGATTGTACCTCTGTGATGGGAATAGGGAGTTCTCCTAGCAGTATTCTGCAGCCTTAACAAACTATGGTTCTCAGGATTCTTTGGGTGAAGTGGTATAAATATGCTTTTAATGTATAGTGCAAATGGGACCTCGATCTCTATTGAATGAAAAGTATTCGGGGCGGGGGGGGGGGAGAATGGAAATTGAGACATATTTGATCCTGTAACCCAACTCTAGGAACAGTAGCTCGGTGAGGAAGAATGTGTGTGTGTGGGGGGGGTGTTCTTCTAGCAGTACTCTGCACCCTTAACAAACAACAGTTCTCATAATTCTTCAGTGGAAACCATGACTTTCAAAGTGGTATAAGAATTGCTTTAAGGACCTGTACACGGTGCATATGGGGACTAAGTGAGTGGCTGAAATACTTGCGCAGGATAATTGTTCAAATAATTTCCTCCAGCTCCAGCAGAGACTGGTTTTACATGGAACAAAAACTCAAGTGTAATCAGAGGTTCTCTCTGTCCCCACCCCAACTTCCTCAGAACAAAGACGTGTACTGCATAGATGCCCGCTTTTACGGCAACATCAGCCGCTTCATCAACCATTTCTGCGAGCCCAACCTGATCGCCGTACGAGTGTTCATGTCCCACCAGGACCTGCGCTTCCCCAGAATTGCATTCTTCAGTACCAGGAATATCCAAGCGGGAGAAGAAATTGGGTATGTGTAAGAGGAGGAGAAAGAAATGGCAGGAATGGAAAGGAGGAGGAGGAGGAGGAGGGAGGAAGAATGGTTGCTTAAGCACAGGGGGTAGAGGCAGCCCTCGGTCTGTCAGGGACAGCCATTCCTTCAGGGATAATATTTGTGTGGTGGGGAATCAGATTTTGGGCATTTGTGGGAATTCTCTCTCTTTTTTGGGGGGGGGGTGTTCAAATTAAGAGAGCAAAGAGGAATGAGCAGTTAATGCCTCACAGAAGTTGAGACGAATGGTGCCTGTACATCATGTCTAATCTCCAAGTGCTAGAAACTTACTCTTTGGGGGAAGGAAGCAGACAAGTACTGGGAATTGGGATTATATGGTTCATCAGTTCAAGGAGAGGGGAATTGCTCCCCCTTGACCGCCTGCCCCATCTCCATGGACGCCCATGGGTCACATGCTAGCAGTGGTGAAGTCTGAAACTAATAGAGATCTGGGTCAGAGCCTACCCCAGGGGTCAGCAAACTTTTTCAGCAGGGGGCCGGTCCACTGTCCTCCAGACCTTGTGGGGGGCCAGACTATATTTTGGAAAAAAACAACAATTAACGAATTCTTATGCCCCACAAATGCATTTTAAATAAAAGCACACATTCTACTCATGTAAAAACAACAGGCAGGCCCCACAAATAACCCAGAGATGCATTTTAAATAAAAGGACACACTCTACTCATGTAAAAACACCAGGCAGGCCCCACAAATAACCCAGAGATGCATTTTTTTTTTTAAAAAAAAGGACACATTCTACTCATGTAAAAACACGCTGATTCCCGGACCGTCCGTGGGCCGGATTTAGAAGGTGATTGGCCCTGATCCGGCCCACAGACCTTATTTTGCCTACCCGTGGCCTACCCATTTCCATCTCCCTGTTCTGCAGGCTCCTTCTCTTTGGGTTGTATTCAACAAAACAAGGTCACACTCAGACCATACAATCAGTGTGCATTTCATTGAATCATGGAACTGCGGAGTTGGAAGAAAAACCACAAGAGTCATTAGTCCAACCCCCTTGAACCCACAACCCCAAGATTAAGAGTCTCGTGCTCTATTGACCGAGCTATATCAAAGCTCATGGCTTCTCCCTAAGAATCCTGGGAACTGTAATTTGTTAAAAGAGCTGGGGATTGCTGCTCTTGGGGTGGGGTGGGGGAACCTATCATTCTCAATTGGTGTGCTCATGCTAACTTCAGATACAACCCCCCACCCATAAAAAAACCATTTCTCCATTTCTAAGGGACAGGTTTCTTTTGGCAGCACTCTGCACTGATGGCTTTCAAGGGGCTTTGGAAATTAGGTTGAGGGGCTGCAGCCCACTCCTGTGGTAGCTGCTTGTTTGATTTTCTGGATCTGCTTTCAAGCGCTCCTCCTGCTCTCTGCTTTCCGCTGCATGTGTTGGCCTCCTTCAGATCTGCACATGTGTGTTCACACCCTCACCCCTTGCCCCAGCTTATGCGCACAGAAGCCATGAAACAAATGCTGATAAATAACACTAAAAAGCAAACCAATCAATCCAAATAAGGAGGTGTCCATAACTTCCTGCTCATGGGAACCCATTGCGCCACAGTAGCAGACGATTGGCTATGCATTCAGAAGGTCACAGGCACCGTTCGAAATTAGCTGGGTGCCATTTGCACTTTGTGACCAGCAACTGGCCTTTTGTGACTGAATGGAGATGTCTGGGTACCACCCATGGCACCTAGCATCACTACTTGCCTGGCTGCAGCAAAAGATGCACGCCTTTTTGCTGCTGGACTACCCCACAAAACACCTGATTCACCTGGCAGCACAGCAGCAAATGACGTGTCTTTTTTCTTTTCTTTTTTACTGCTACCCTGCAGAACAACTGATTTGCCCAGCATCAAAAAATTTTAAAAAAATAATTTCTTTGCCATCACCGCACTGCCAGGCGAATCATCTGGTCTGGTAATGTGGAAGAAGAAGAAGAAAGTGCCTAGACATTTTGTTTTGGTGCCCACAACCTAGTTCCCACATGGCTCCTAGCTTTCCTATCCCAGTTTCTAACACTGGTCCGAGGTTCAAACCCCTGGTATCTCCAGGTAGGACTGGGAGAGGCTCCCAATCTGAAACCTTAAGGAGATGCCGCCAGTCAGTGTAGACAGTACTGAGGTTGATGGGCCAATGTTCGCATTATAAGGGGCCATGACTCAGTAAATGCAGATGGTCGCTTGTTCAATTGCTGGCAACCTTTTTTTTTTGTGGTGGGGCTACGGGCTTAGTGGGGGGGGGTGAATTTTGAAGGTGTGGAGATCATTAATAAGCTTGAACTGAACTTGATTAAGCATTCCTAGCTTTCTGCTGGCTCTTAAGATTCTGTTTCATTTTTTAAATGTATTTTGCACTTCCCTTTTTTAAATCACTGTATTCCTTGTTTATATTGGAACCCAACTTGGAAAGTTTTTCTTTTAAAAGTCAGTATTATAGGAACAGACAAAGCTGCCTAATTACTGATTCAGAACATTGGTCCACCCAGCTGATTATTGTCTACACCAGGCATGGCCAAACTTGGCCCTCCAGCTGTTTTGGGACTACAACTCCCATCATCCCTAGCTAACAGGACCAGTAGTCAGGGATGATGGGAATTGTATTCCCAAAACAGCTGGAGGGCCAAGTTTGGCCATGCCTGGCCTACACTGTCTGGTGTAGTCTTCAAGCTGTGCATATTCCATCAGCTTAAGTTGCCATTCTTCTTTAGTTGGAATTTCGCTCATTTTCCATTTTGGGGCCAGCAAAACACGGGCCACAGTAGTGGCATACATAAATACAGTGGTACCTCAGGTTGTGGACACAATCCGTTCTAGGGTGTCATTCGCACCCCGAAAAGTCCGCACCCCGAGCAGCGATATCGCGCTTCTGCGCATGTGCGAACTGCACAGAATGTGCAGAGCACTGCTGCACGTGCGAGCGCGGCGAAACCCGGAAGTAAACACTTCCGGGTTTGCTGCATTCGCATCCCGCAAAAACGCAACCCACAGCGGACGTAACCAGAGGTATGACTGTAACCTTTTTTGACACCTGGGAAATTCCATCTGAATTATCCCCAACAAAAAGGACTCTGGCTTTTTGGGGGAAGGTATTTTTAAACATGTTTTTCAATTCATTATGGATCATTTCCCAGTACCCTTTTACAAGTCCACCACATGTGAAAAAATGTTCCCTCAACCTCCTTGTAATCTCCAGCACTTATCTGATTAAGTCTTATACATCTTAACAAGTCTACTCGGAGCTAAATGCCACCTGTAAATCATTTTCATGTAGTTCTCCTTCGAAGAATTAACATGCAGCGAACTTCATATAACTTTTCCAAATTTTCCCCCAGGGGTTAAAGTCTATACCAAGGTCTAGTGTTTCCACCCAAGCTGAACTACTAAACCCTTCTTCAGGCATTCACCCCCACTTTGGCTTTTGGCCCCACCCACTTCCTACATGTAGCCCTTGGGAGACTGCTTAGAAGGGAGTGGGGGCCTCAGTCTGTTGGTGGGGGAGCCAACTGTGCTGTTTTTGGGTGTAGTGACGGTGGTGGTGGAAACAACTGTGCGACTTCCTCCTGTGTATATTTGCCCAGAAGTACAACTCTGTCTCTCTCTCTCTCTCTCTCTCTCTCTCTCTCTCTCTCTCTCTCAGGTTTGACTATGGCGAAAGGTTCTGGCAAGTCAAGGGCAAGTTCTTCAGTTGCCTGTGCAGCTCTCCTAAGTGCAGGTACTCCAGCGCCATTCTGGCTCAGAGGCAGGCCAGCACTTCCTCATCCCAGGAGGCATTGGAGAACAGGCTCCCTGACACGAGCTCTACAATAGCAGTGGCAACAACCTCATTTTGAGGGCTTTCTACACACATAGAAAGAAAAAAGAAACACCACCACAGATTGTAAGATATTTCTTTTTTTATATATTTTCAAGAAAGGAGACTTCCCCCCCCCCTCCCGTAAAAAACAAACAACAACACAAAATACCACCCCACCCCACAGCCCTTCGGCAGTCAAGCATTGAGGCACTGCTATTGAGTGTTACTGGAGGAAGGAGCCAGGCACCTTGTGCTCATCACAGATGGCGCAGGTCCGCACCGCTTTCTTCTTGCACCCGCAGCAGACCAGGAAGTAGCTGGCCAGGGGCAGCTGTTCTCATCCTTCCGTGCTGAGAGACCCGTTAGAGGCCTCTCTTAATGTGATCCCTGTTCTCCGAGCCAAGGAAGAGGTCTTCCGCCCACCACCCTGATTCCCCCACCTGAAAGGACAAAATTTTGAATGAACTGCTGATGTTGCATCTCTCCAGTTGTAGTAAAACTCTGAATACTTGATGAAATGTGATGATGATTATGATTTCTTGAAGCCAAACCCACCTCCTTGGTACAAGCACCGGGGCCAGCTTACCTTTGCAGGCAGACCTTCCTTTCTCGCTCATCGTCCGAGGATTGAAATGGAACTTCTTTCGAACAAGGTGCCTGTCTGACCTAAGCCAGCGTATTTGCTGTTCTCCGTCACAACCTCTTAATTATTTGTCCAAGCCTCACAGGGCTTCTCCATTACAGAGTTTTCTCTCCCCCCCCCCCCAGTGTTTCAGTGCATACACCCCTATCATGCAATGGGAGCTTGGAAGGAATATGTCTTATATAACACTAACTCTGGAAAATGAATTGAGGATTTTTGTTTGTTTGTTTTTCAATACGGAGAAACTGGCACTTACAGAGAGACCCTCTTCCAGGCATTTCCTGAAGCAAATGCTCAATCTGGGCACCCCTGAGAACATGGTGGCAAAGAAGGTCTATCTATGCCATCGCTGTTTCCCCCCAAGTTCATTTATTTCTTCTCCATGACTCCCCATGTAAAGCTACACATTGTGACGTTGACAGTTGGATTGAACTGATTTCTCTTGTACCATACTGGGGGGGAGCTGAACAGAAAAGCAACTCACCCGAGCAACTCAACGGTGCTGATTTTGGTGTGATTTTTTTCTCACTACTACTACGTAAAATGATTTTTTCAATTGTATAATAAAAAGAGGGGGGAAAAGAAAAGAACAAAGTGATCTTAGTATAAAATGCAGGGACGACAAAACCCACAAGACCTTTTGTTAGTATTGTAGTGGGAATAAAATCTGTCACCACCTTTTGTGCGGTGGTAAAGCAGATCATTCCCCCCCCCCCATTTATCTCTTAAATACTGTAATTAGTGCAGTACCAGTTTTGGGGACTGTTTTGTTTTTGTTTTTTTGTGGGGTTAATTTTTCTTTTTTGGAGGGGGGAGGGGTGCATCTCTTCTAAAACCGTTCATATTGCTGGGTGGTCTCCCCCCCCTTTTCCTTTCTGTTAAATGTTTTTGTTTTGTTTTGTTTTGTTTTGTTTATTTTTTTGAGTTTCAAAGGTTCCCACCTTTGGGCTCCTGTCATTTCCTTGTTCTGTTTTCAATGAAATCAATAAAAAGTGCATTAAACTCACCCCTCCCCTTTGGCTTCTTTAGTCTTTACTCAATTTTTGCAGTACTTTCCCTTGCGCTCCCTACTGTGCACACTTTTATTCTAGTTTAATTAATCCAGGAGCAATATCATCCTCAGAGCAGGGTTCACTGTGCAGCTATACCACATGTTTATAATCGGCTCAAAAAGCAGGCAATAACAATTGGCATTTGAACATTTCTTAGGTGCGTCACGTTTTTGTATTGCGTTCCCAACAAGAATCCTGAAAGGCAAGTCACTCCTCCTGGCTATCCTCTAAATCTGAGGCTGAAGAGGCTTGTCAGACACCACCTCCTGCAAGTGGGATTCCAAGTCTAAATTAGAAAGTGGAGAGAGTTGCGGGTGGGTGTGCACACGTATGCGTCCTTATAAGAGAGAGACAGGCAAAGCCCCAAACCGTTAACAAAATGTTTACTTTTTCTGTGCCTCTGAAAAGGGCATAAAGCTTTTGTTGACTGTTATTTACCTTCTCCATTCATTGCCTTCTCCAAACCATAACTCAGTGCATCATAATCTACATGTAACAACTGGCATGGACTGTAGCTCAGTGGCGCAGCATCTGTTTTGCATGCAGAAGGTACCAAGTCCAGTCCCTGGTATCTGCAAGTAGGACTGGGACAGACCCGTGCCTGAAACCCTGCTGCCAGTCAGCGTAGACAGTACTAAACTGGATGTATCAACAGTCTTGCTAAATATGAGGCATATTTCTATGTTCCCAAAAGCTGCACCTGATGCACATTTTCCCAGGTGGTTTGTTTGCCTTCCTTCTGTTTACCCGAACCTCCCTATTACCCATATAGGATTCTCTATTTCTGCCATTTGTATAATTCTTGTCTTGGCTATAATGCGTGGATCATACGGGATTTATTTATTTTTTAAAAATATATATAAAAATAGCCTCATTAAAGGCTACTCATCCATATGCACCTTGGACAGCTGGAATGAGCTGCTTAAGTTTCAGTGGGGGTATTGGTGCTACTTAAGTGGAAGTAACTGAATTTAGGGAGATTTTATACTCTGGCACTATGTGGTTGCTGGCAATGAAGGGGAAAACCTAGTAATAGAAAGCTTTGCAGCAGGGGTGGGTAAGCTCAGGCCTGAAGGCTGAATGTGCCCCCCCGACCTTTCTGGCCCTTTGAGCAATCACCACCACCTCAGCCACACCCATTCTTCCCACGCCACACCCACAACCAACGCTACTTGAGTGTCCTTTGCATGCCTGGAATCTGTCCTTGAACTCTGATAATGCCTCTTGCTTCCCTGGATGAAGGATTGGGAGGGTTGTGTATAGAAACTAGCCTGCTGTAGTTAAAAAAAAAAGTAACATTTGTGGCCCTCAGAAGCCTGCCCAGAAAGGGAATGTGGCCCTCAGGCTGAATTGATTCCCTACCTATCCTGGCATGTGAATAATATTGAGCTAAACTGGTCCCTGTGGTCTGCCTCTGTCATGATGCTTTGCAGACTAAGTAGTACAGGTTCCAGTTTGCCAATGGGTGGTTCCTATCTGCTGGTTTTCCTACCACCATTTCCCAAAACTTAAATATATCAGAGTGAATCTGAGGCTGGTGGGAGACCAGACTGCTGCTCTGCAAATGTCATTGGCAAAAAGCATTTTCACACACCAAATGGTGATGCTCTGGGGTGACAGTGGAGGCGGAGGCCCCGCCAGTCTGTGATGTCTTCCCTTAGGAGTAGCAGCCTCTTCCCGTTGGCAAAGCTCGGGTTTGAGGAGGCCGCAGGCTATTCACAGCTGACTGCCCTCCTGCGCAGCCGCATTCCATGCTTGTTTACCTTAAGATAGAAGAAAGTGCATCTGAATTACAGCGAGTTGGATTCTTGCACTGCTTTTTGGCAACTGCTGTCCGTGTGGGACAAGGCACAAAGGAATAAATATCCTGCAACTCAACTTTAAAAAAACAACAACACCCTGTGTTCTATAAGCAAAACAGTAGCAAGATCTGCCTGAAGGATCAGCCTTTTGTTGCCGTTCTCACTTTGCTACTGCTGCCAACTTGGGGTGGTGAATCGTTTCCCACCTTAGGGCCGTGTTTTCCTCTGGGCCGTCTTCCAGGGGCCATGCACCAGTGGTGGGTGGGGCCAGATGCAAGGGAAAATGGATGCAAAAGCAACCGGAGTTGTTATCCTTGTGCAGTAGGCTAGTTTCTATACATGTGCACACCTCTAAGATACAAGCAAGTAAGAGTCATTATTACAGTTCAAAGTCCACGTTCCAGGCTTGGAAGAACACTCAAGGAAAAAGAAGGCGGTGATGTGAGTGGTCTGGGAAAAGAATGTGGCCAAGGAAGGGGTGTGGTGTGGGGAGAGTTCCAAGGGTCAGATAAGGGAGGCCTGGAGGGCCACATTGAGCCCCTGGGCCTGAGGTTACCAACCCCTGATCTAAAGACTGGAATGCAGGCATCCTCTTCCACTAGGAGGCAGGTCCCATTTTATGGAATAACAACAGCAAGGCCAAATAAACTGCTCATACAAAGCCCGTTGCAGATCTCATTCCCAATTCAACATCCCCATAATTTGAAGCAAGGCTTTAAATGCCAGCCTGTCTTAAGTTTAAAAGGAAATTTAGGATTGCATATAACTCCAAGTCAACCCATTGACATGAATGGACCTAGGCTAGTCATGTTCATTAATTTCACGGGGTAGGATTGGCTTTGCTTCAACCCTTTGGTTGTAGGGGGAGGAGGGACACTTAATGAAAGAACCAAATCCACAAATGTTGACAATGATTCCTACCCCGCCCCCCACAAAAAATAATAACCTGGGAATTGTAGCTCTACAATTCTACTCCTCTACCTCCCACTCCACACATATGTAAGTCTATGACTTGGCTGGAGGCACGAACCTAAGGGTCTTGAGAGCAAAAGGACTCTTGGCTGAAGGCAGAAAAGAGCACAAATGCCTGAGGCTCTCAGCCATGTGCCAGAGGCTGCTGTGCAAGCCATGAACCAATTGGGAAGAATGGAGAGGGAAACCAGTTAGAGGATCATCCTTCCTTCCTTCCTTCCTTCCTTCCTTCCTTCCTTCCTTCCTCCCCTCCTTTCCTTTCCAGGTATTATAGTAGATGAGATGGAATTGATAAATGCACTCTGAAAATGATATTTGAATTATAAGTGATACACGCTGAGGCAGGATCCCCCTGTACCTGCAATTAACAGCAACTTGCTTTTTTTCTCCATTGTTTTCAGTACAAGATGGTTGCTGCTTTCTTAAAATTGTGGTTTTCATCCTCACAATAACTCTGTTAGGTAAAGTTAAGAATATGCTCAAGGCCACAGCATGAGCCTCGGGGATTTGATCCTGGCTGTTCTGCAAACCAGGCTTCAGACTGGATTTTGACAAGCCGTGTTTGTGAAATTGTCCCCTGGCCCAACCCCACCTGGTGATATTTCTGGTAGCCGACTGCCATGGAGTTTAATTAAACTGATTCAATTAACAGTTAGTGGCAGCAATTCATTGTTGATAATAGGGCTGTCAGCCTCCCGTCCCAAAACATGACAGAGACTGTTACTTCTTAAGTAATCTTTACTGCTAATAGTATAGATTCAGTCCTGAGCAAAAGGCCAGAAGCTAAGATCCCAAGGTATGAGCAAGGCAAGATGTTCATAACCAAATGGAAGTTATGAAGTTGTCCCAACAGTTGGCATACCCTTCCTACCAAGCTTTTAAAGACAAGATGCAGTGAGCTCACTTGCTGGACTCTCTCGCCCTACAAGTCTGTTGTGCATGCACACTTGTGCCCTGGGTAGATGGAGCTAATGCTCCCACTTATAAAGCAGTGCCTGATCCTTGGCAACCAAACTTATGTCTGCCTCTCTGCCTCCAGCCCCACCACCTGTTCATCCCCTCCCCCTGGCTGGTCCAGATCCTCCCTGATGGTAGCTCCCGGTGTACTTAGTGACCAATGCCATTGGTGTATATAGTCCCAAAGGCAAATGCTAGCAAGTAGTCTGGCACTCCAGCAGTCAGGAAACAATAGTCAAGGTTCAATACAGCAAACCCAAATCAAAAGTCCCAACAGTCAGGTCAGGTCCTGCGTCTGCAGCCAGTCCAGGGGCAGGGAACCTGGAGTTCAGTTCTGAAATACATGGTCCTGTGGAGCTCTTGGGCACCCAGGCCATGGCCTATTAACATGGGAAGTTGTGCAGACACAGTACCTCATTCCTGTTTCGAGCATCTGGGCTTGATGAGATGTGACCCTCACCTGTTCTGAGCCTACTCCAGCTGAGGAATCGCACACCACCACCCTGAGCCAACAAGCCCCACCTGGCCAGCTAGGGAGTTGGGCTGTGGGCCCTTGCCTGCCTCAGCCACCTAGAGCATACCTCCTGTTGCTCCCTGCGCCTCAGAGCCCACTGTGTTCATGGAGACGGGGGCCCCACTGGCTCTGGTTCCCCATCCCTTCTGTTGCCCCATGGGTACTTTCTATGCCCCCAACTTCTCCATCCCCAGCTTGCCGTGGTGTGTACCAGTCGCAGCTACAGCTGTCCCCAGAATGCTCTTCCTCCTTCCCCTTGTCTTGCCAGTTCATGACACTCTGCTTCTCCCTCTCTGACATCTAACGCAGCAAGGGGAGGACATCAACATCCATGAGTGCCAGCCTTTCACCCCCATGTCTGTTTCTTCCTCTTCCTCCTTGTCTGTCTGGGACTACCCTGGAACCCATGTCACCAACACACAACTGCTATTTACTCCAGGCTTGGATTGCTGCCCCACCACAAGAGCTGAATTAGCATTGTGGCAACCAACAGGCATCAACTAGGGTTGCCATATGTCCGGGAAATCAGGGACATGCTCTCTTTTGGGGGGCCAACATGCCCATCTGGGGGATTTTAAAATTTTAAAGGAAATGTCTGGGTTTGGGGGAGATTACTATTACTACTACTATTACTACTACTTTTATTAGCTTGGGCATAGGCTGCTCTGCATGCCACAGCCGCTGCCAGCCCAACCTGGGGGGAAAGGTGCATGGGCGCAGTGGCCACCCCACACACCTGCACCCGTGTGCCTCTTTCCCCTGCTCGGGCTGGCAGCAGCTTGGACTGTCCTCTTTTTTGCTCTTCAAGATACGGCAGAGTTCAACGACATATTCCAGACAGACAGAAAGCACTTGGAAATGGTGCAAAGCAGGGCTGGTGAGGAGTGTGTAGTTTGGGATTGTTCCAAGGTCCCGACAGAGGGGCTGAAATCAGTCTCTGGGCATGAAGTTCCCCACTGTCATGTTCTGGTCTGAGGTCGAATCCCATGGGGAAAAAAACTGCAACACTGGAGGCAAGGCTAGTCAAAGGCTGCTGAACCACAGCCATCTTGAAGTGAGCAATTTGCTCTGGGTAAGGCTGGGAGCAGACTGAGGCCTTCTGTCTCTAGACTTCCTCCTCCAGGCTGCACCCCATTAAGAGAACTTCAGAGCCTTATAGGTCCAACCTTGTGGCCCAAAGACAGGAACTCCTCTTTTATTCCTATTGTGCTCCCTGCACTGCCAGACCAGTGATTTGCAGTGGGAGGCATTTGGTGCCCATGAGGGTCTAGGGCTTTAGCCCCACAGACCATGGGAAGGTTCTCCAGCTGTCTAGTATCCTTTGGCACAATTTTCTCCCTATCTTCCGCAGCTGGCTCTGAGCCCTGGACCTGACCCGTCTGCTACCTCTGCATCTTTGGACTGTGTCCAGATCACTGCTAGATTCAGGCGTCATGACACTTAACCCTGCTGTCAAGCATACTCAGATATGACTCCAGCACTGCCCACCACCAGCTGTGGATTCATCCACTATTGGCTGAGGGCCCCTGGTCAGGGGCCCTTTCATAGGGGAAAAAAAGAAAAGGGTCCTCCCACCATGGACATAGCCGGGGGGGCAGCTGCCCCCATCAATAAAAATCAAAAAGACACAGCAAACTGAGGTTCTGCCTGCCCCACAAAATGCCTGCCCCCAACAAAAATCCTAGATAAACCCATGCTCCCCACTGCTTTAATTGCATGAAAAACGAGAATTCTATAGCAGAAAGCTTCCCCCTGACAGATTGATGCCGAAAAGCTGGTTGACCACTGTCAGCTGACTTCAAACAGGTTTTTTGTTTTTGCCTTGCTATGGCCATAGGAAAAATGAAATGAACATATCTTCCTGCCACTTCTCCTCTTTCTTCTCTTGCTGGTGTTGATCAAGCTGCACTCTTCCCTTGGGAAGGCTGCGATCCAACACTTGCTTCCCCCCCTTTTTTTTGGAACTGGTGTCTTGTTAATTGATTTCCTGGTTTAGATTAAAACGTACTCTGGCCTTTTTGTCTCCTTAATTATCCTCTTCAGCACTTTGGGGAGTTAGCAGAAAGGAGGTTCGGTGAACTCTACAAAGCTTCCCTTCCTTTGGGGAGAAAGTTGTGGTTGGATTGGCAAGATCAGCTCTTCACCTTGAGGAGCAGGGAGGAGGAAGGGTAGCCTTCATGGGAGCAAGCTGAGTCTTTGGGTAAACTGAAGATATGTGGGAGTCAACCTACTCCTCTGTACCCCTGGGGAGGGAAGACCACTTGTGTGCTCTGCCAGCAGATGATCATTTCTATTGCCCTCTCCAAGTTTATGCTGCTGTTTAAACAGTGGGCTTTGGGGAACAGGTGACCGCCTAGGCTCATAAACTTCCAGGTGTCCCTGCCCTGTGAGGGGTGCATTACAACAGTCATGGCCAGAGCACTCTGGGACTGGTAGGGAGGCAAGCAGCCCAGCAGTAGGTGGCACCAATGACAGGCAAAGGCAACTCCTAGTTTTGCCCCCATTCTTCCTCCCTGCCAAGTTCTACAGGGAACCAAGGAGAGGATGGTGACAGCCACGACTATCCCCTGCACTGGGAAAGGTGGGGATGGTGACCCATTTGCCTTCATGGACCAGTCTTCACTATGTAAGAGAGGGATTTAGACCTCAATGGGGCATTGGGAACAGTGACCATGCAAGACATTTGCAAGAAATTACTGAAAGAAAATGACTCCAGCAGAGGTTATAGTCACCAAACAGGTTGCTTAAGACACATTTGGTAAAACCGCCCTTGATTAGGTTACCCGTGCCTTTTCCTACCTGCGAGTTCCCCCAGGTGAATGAAGAGGAAAGAAATGATGATTGCAGTCTCGGTCTACACTCACCCACAATGTCATGGGCAGGTGTAGGTACAACACCCTCCCCCCTCCATTGCCAGGACCACATGTATCTGTTTTCTAATAGACACACTGTGGGGTAATGCAGAATTGATTTGCAACAAGATAGATAGATTTAGATAGTGGGTGTACACATGGGGGAAAAACAAGTACTCTATTGCCATTTACTCCAGAATAAAATGCTGTGGGTGTGCAGCCTGAGATGAAGGAAGAGGGAGCTGACAGTTCCCCCCTCGGACTGCTTACACATAAGAAGACAGGCAAGTGGCAGGGTAGTGTGTGTGTGTGTGTGTGTGTGTGTGTGTGTGTGTGCTCAGATTCATATTCTGTGGACAGAAAAGTGTGGGTACAGCTCACAATGGGGCTCTCCAGATGTTGGTGCTCCAGATGTTGCTGAACAACAACTCACATCTTCCCTGACTATCCTGGCTGGGGTTGATGGAAGCTGCTGTTCACCTGCGTCCAGAGGGCCAGATACCCCATCCCTGTTTCACAGTAACTCTCTCCCACACCCCCCAGCTTTATGGGACTAGAGTGAGCAACATACATTGGAGCAGGCTTTTAAGTTTCATGCATGGCCATACCCTTGTCTTATTTAGAAGTGTAAGGATTTTTATATTGTTATTCCAGAGATGGGGAAATTGCATCCTTACTGATGTATGATGTTGGACTCTTAAGCATTGTTGACCATGGGGCTCCCTGGGATTGGTGGGAATTATTATTTTCTACACCGACTGCGTGTGGCTATCATCCTTCCCCATAAATATAGGAATCTGCCCTACACTGAGTCAGGCCACTGGTCCACCTAACTCAGTACTGTTGACACTGACAGGAAGCAGCTATGCAGGGTTTCAGATAGGGGATAGTCCAAGGCCTACCTGGCAATTCCAGGGGCTGAACTTGGGGTCTTCTATGTCAGGCATGTCCAACCGATCGGTCACGATACGCTGGTTGATCGCGAGACATCCCTGGCCGATCCTGGCCGATTGCATGATCCTGATTGATCACCCTAAACAACAACAACAACAACAACAACTTTGGGTCTTCCTCCACAACAACAACAACAACTTTGGGTCTTCCTCCCCAAAAGAAGCTCAACAACTTTGGATCTTCCTCCCCCCCAAAAAGCTCTACAACTTTGGTGAAGGCTCCCCCAAGAAAGCTCAACAACTCTGATCAATTCCCCCCCCCCCAAAAAAGCTCAACTTTGGTCAATCCAATGGGTAGATCACTGCCAGGGCTTTTTTTCCAGTAGCACCTTAGAGACCAACTGAGTTTGTTCTTGGTATGAGCTTTCGTGTGCATGCACACTTCTTCGTATCTGAAGAAGTGTGCATGCACACGAAAGCTCATACCAAGAACAAACTCAGTTGGTCTCCAAGGTGCTACTGGAAAGAATTTTCTATTTTGTTTTGACTATGGCAGACCAACACGGCTACCCACCTGTAACAGGGTTTTTTTTTAAATAGTGGGAGTAGATCGCATTCTGTTGGGAGTGGGATGTGCCTGTTCTATTTGCAAAGCAGATGCTCCACCCTTCCTTTCTGCAGCCTTTCCCTTAAGGACATAGGAAGCTGCCTTGTACTCGGAGACCATTGGCCCATCTAGTTCAATATTGCCAACGCTGACCAGGGGCAGCTCCCCAGCGTTTCAGGCAGAGTCTCTCCTAGCCCTACCTGGAGATGCCAGTGTGCTTGAACCTGCAACCTTCTGAATGCGAAGCAAATGGTCTAACCAGAGCTACAGCCATCGCTCCAGGGCTCTGGAAGTTCGAAGGTCCACCATTCTTGCATCCTTGAAATGTATTCTACCCCCCACCCCCACCCCTTTCCTCTCCCAGTCACAAAGTAGAGGACTACTTTGATACCTCTGTTCATTTCGCATGTAGACAGAGGCTTCAAAGAGTTTTTTGGAAATTAAAAGCAGTTGCTTTAGTTCTCTCTCTCTCTCTCTCTCTCTCTCTCTCTCTCTCTCTCTCTCTGTGTGTGTGTGTGTGCAAGCAATGCCTGTGAAAATGTATTTGATCCCAGGCTGCCTTATGAGCTATGCTGATTTCAAGCACATATCCAAGCGGAAGTGTTGCTGGAGGATCCTTATCTCTCTCAGGCTGACATATTATGAGAAAGCTGATGGGGAGGGGGCGATAGGACAGCTGCCTGTGCAATTGGCAGGTGAGGATGGTTCTGCCTATACAAATGTGAGCCATTTCCTCACACAAGAGGCTTTGCAGGGCTCCTTGAGAAATATTAGCTCATCTTACCCCCACCCTCCGCCTAGTAGCTCATATTCCATCTCCACCCCACCCCCCACCCCGAGAGACTGGCTATCAACTTTTTAATTTCCTTTCATGATAGTGCGTGCACATTGTCTCGGCTGGGTAAGTAAAACTCTGGGGGTTGTTATCTTTTATCAGAAAATGAAGGCCCCGCACTAGAGGCAACAGTAGCTTCCCTTGCCATCCAGTCATCTGCTCCGAAAAATGGTTGTGATCCTTGTTTTGAAGATGGTTTGCCGAGCACCGGGTGAAATTCAAGGAAGGCGGCTCCCCTTCTCCTAGAATTTTCATAGGTCAGGGCTTGGCTGCAGGTGGCAATCTGATGTGAGTCTGTGGCCATAGAAAAGCTAGCAGGCAGTGTGATGTAGTGGTTAGAACGCTGGACTAGGACCTGGAAGACTAGGGTTTAGACCCCCCCCCCACTTAGCCATGAAGCTCACTGAGCAGGGCCAGCCCCAAGACATTTTGGCACCTGAGGTGAAGCACAAAATGGCACCCCACCACCACCAGGGAAGAACAGATGAAGATCTGCATCTGGAACAGGGTGGGGGGGAATAAAGATCTACATTGGGAACCAGAGGTGGAGGGGGGTGGACCCCAGTGGGCAGCCCCTGCCATTTCTTCCCTAGGGGTGGGAGGAGACCAGCAGGGGGCTGCTGAAGAGGCTGGGTCTGTTGCCCCCATGGAACCTGCTGCCTGAGGTGGTCACCTCACCTTGCCTGGCACCTATGATTCATGCCATACATTAAAAAAACGAAAAAGAAACAATGCTACTTTAAACAGTCATGGCTTCCCGAAAGAATTCTGGGAGCTGTAGTTTGTTAAGGGTTCTGAAAGTTGCTAGGAGACCCCTTACAGTATTTCCCTCAAAGTACGTTTGCAATTCTCAAAGTACGTTTAAGAATCAATCCCTCTTCCCTAAGAACTCTGGAGATCGGGCAACAGGGGGTCTCCTAAGAACTCTCAGCCGCCTGACAAACAACACTCCCCATGATTCTTTGGGGGAAGCCATGACTGTTTAAAGTCAGTCTTGTATGGTGTGGATATGGCCTAAGCGATGCTACCAAATCCTGCCAGTTATAACTTCAAAGCTAATCCAATTGTATTCAGTTGTGCTCCCTCTCAGGTATGCGTGTATAGGATTGTGCTCTTAAAAGTTTGATTAAACTGGTTTTAAAAAAAACAAAACAAGATTCCTGCCACTGTTCTTATGTATTTCTTTTATTTACATGTGAGCTGCCTTTAAGCAAGATAAGATAAGATTTCTTTATTGTCATTGTACAAGTATTAAGTACAACGTTGTACAAGTGCAACGGAATTGGATAGTTTCGTGTGATAGTTTGGGTAGAAAGGAAGGTTACCATCTTTTTTATTTGTAAAAACCAGGCTTTCCACCCTTTGTCTTGGTTTACCTCCATTGCTCTCCCCACAGCACTGAGGGCAACTGTTTCCATCTTGTGAGTTCTCAGTCTGGAACATTATTGCAAACATAAATTTCTTGCAAAACTTTGTGTACTGTGATAGTTTATTACCACCGCTGCTGTTAGGCATGGAAGCATTCTTTGTAGGCAAACAATACAGTGGTACCTCGGGTTACAGATGCTTCAGGTTACAGACGCTTCAGGTTACAGACTCCGCTAACCCAGAAATAGTACCTTGGGTTAAGAACTTTGCTTCAGGATGAGAACAGAAATCGTGCTCTGGTGGCGCGGTGGCAGCGGGAGGCCCCATTAGCTAAAGTGGTACCTCAGGTTAAGAACAGTTTCAGGTTAAGAACATACCTCCAGAACGAATTAAGTTCTTAACCCAAGGTACCACTGTACCTGGAGGGGTGAAAGGAAAGGAAGACCCATGGCCGGTGTGTGTGTGTGTGTGTGTGTGTGTGTTTCTTATATCAAGTAACTTATAACTAAGGAAGATGGGATATTAAGAAGGAAAAGAGATTCAACATGGGCAGAAGACACAAAGGGGCCGGAAACCTCTGGCACATGAGCCGAATTTAACCTATGATGCTGTTTTCTAAAACCTGCATTCACCTGCTCCGCACTCGTTGTCATATGAGGCAACAGATGTGGGACAGGTAGAGATATGGGTGATGAGCAGGGGGTTCCCATATTGCTTTGTCAATATCTGCCTTACATCTCTGTGGGCCACCTGCCACCTACCTGCCAAAAACGGGGCCAGAAAGGTAAAAGAAGATAAACAGAGCACAAAATAAAAATACAAAACGAGAACACAAAACACATAATAAAACAAAAACAAACCAATAATCCGCCCTCCCACAAACACATTTAAAATGGCCATAGAATGTTTAATCAGTCAAAGGCCTTGTTATAAATAAACTTTTCCACCTGGCATCTAATGAAGGAGCCAGGCAAATTTCCCTAGGCGAACATTTCACAAATGGGGAGCCACTGCAGGAAAGTTCTCATGTTGCTACCCCCTGGACCTCTGGTGGAAAAGGCACATAAAGAAGGGCCTCAGAGGATGAGTGCTGGGTCTGGGGCAGTTCATATGGGTAGAGGCGATCCTTGAGGTTTTGTGGTCCTGAGCCATTTAAGACTTCATAGATCAAAACCAGCACTTGGAATTGGGTCCAGAAACTAACTTCATACCGTCCAAGTGTCCCTGTTTTCCAAGGACAGTCCCAGAATTATGAAATCCACCCCATATTCTGATTTGATCCTAGAATGTCCCTGTTCCCCCTGCCAGCACCGCTAGCACAGAACTCGGGGAGGAGGATGAGCTGGCAGTTATCCTGAGTGGTGGCGGCTGCTGTGGCAGCGGTGAGGGAGCACCCCGTTCCTTCTCCGTGGCCTCTTCATAGTTAGTTCTGCAGACCTCCTCCATTGGGCAGCTCATAGCAGCTGCTGAAGAACAGATGAGGAGGAGGAGAGGGTGCCATTGCTGAGTCCTGTAATAAGCAAAAATCTGCCCTTATTCCCTTATGGGGTACACAAGAGCCCTTGCAAAGTCCTTTGCAGGTTCTCCATTGGTAGGAGTAAAAAAACAGAGACCAGCCAGAGAAGTTTCAGAAGCAAAGCAGCTAGTAAACTTGATCTTTATTGAAGCTGTTGCAACAGCAGTGTTTTTCAGGGGAAAAGACCCAGAACAATGCAGGCATGCTCTTATAAAGACATTTCAAAATCCCTCCTGGAGTCTAGCCCACCCCCAGAAACATCATCCCATCACAGAAGAGGTGTAACCCAAGACCAACCCCCGCCCCCAGATACATCAGAGCTACATCACAAAATGGGGAGCGTCAGAGGAGGCAACTTGGGAATTTTCCACACCTGTGCCATCTCTCCTTGACCCCTCCCAGACTCATATTCCTGCAAAACAAAAGGTTTCCAGCCCTGGCCGGTAGGGCTAATGGCTGTCCTTTGTGAGGGAAATGGCCCATCATCTGGCACTCAGGCAGAGAATTTTCACCTCATCCCTGCAGATGAAAACACTTGGCCAGCTAGGAGTCAAAATGGAGTGAGGCCTGTCTTCCTGTGCTGTTTTCAGACATGTGGCCTTGTTTGTTTGGTACATTAATAACACACACACACACACACACACACACACACACACACACATATATATATGAAAGACCTTAAAATTCTTACAACAGTCCCATCCCCGTGTAATGCACTACCTCTGAGGCACAGGCAAAGGGCAGAGGGCAGGGCCACCCTGGGCAGGAAAAAAATGGGGAGCAGAGCAGAGTGCAACGAGTCTTGCTTTTAAAATAATAATACTTTGTGCACCTGTAATCTTGTCCCTTAAAAAAAATTATTTATAAAATTGGGATTAAGGGGTTTTCTCAGGATTGGAGGGTGTGTGTGCTGTGTCCCATTGGTGTAGTGGTTGGCGGCGCTTGCCCTTATCCTGATAGGAAATGCTCTGAGGGGGGTGGGGGGATGTTGGGGTGTGTGTGTGTACGGTAATTGTCAGGCCAGCGCAGGATCACCAGGACTGGTGTCATATGCTCAAACGTAGAGCTACCTCTGAAGGCAGTTTGTAAACTGGTGCAGAATTCAGCAGCCAGGGTTGCTCACTGGGGGAAGGCGGGTTGAACATCTCATGCTGATCCTGGCCCGACTACACTGGCTGCCAATGGCCCAGGACAACTATCGGGGGGTGGGGGTGGGATTAATTAAAGCAGGGTGGTACAACGAACAAGCCTTATTCTGCAACAATATAATTTAAAGAAACCATTTTAGCTTCAGCCTTAGCTTCTGAACGAAACAGAATTTTTCTCACCCCCAAACCCTTGCCTCTAAAAATCTGATTATTGTAGGGAGGCCATCTGGAATAGAATGGCATTGGGGTCCAGGGGCTGCAGCAAGAGGAGGGATCTCTGAAATGCATAAAGACCTCGCTTGCATAAAGACATGCCTTCCATTTCCCCAATGTATTAACCATTGGATCCAAACTACAGTATAACTGAAATGATTTCCAGCAGTGAAGTGGAAGTAGGTCTAGCTTTTCTTGTCTGCATTTTCTTGAGTGAGCCAGAATCCCAAATTATAATTTAATATCCTCACAAGATTATTTTCATCTAATTCTGCCTCTCTGCAGAGGATGTCAGCTGCTAGCTCCGTGTCTTGGTCCAAAATTATGATGGAAGCAGTAGTTTCTTGTCTGGCTCTTTGATGGCCCAGTTTGGCAGACACAGTCTCTAATTGTTGTACATTGCTCATTTGCTATTGAGATTGCCCTCACAGATATTTATTCATCTTCTAAATGTATTTGCCACTTTTATCGCAGCAGTCTATTTTAACAGACCCATAAAGTAACTATAAAACAAAAACCAAACTGTTAAACACAGTAACCATAAAGTTTATATGAAACTTGTAAATCTGGAGGAAATATTTCAAATGGAAGCTCTGCAGTTCCACAGGATAGTTTTATAAGAACTCATTGGTGGATACTTTCTGGCATCTTGATGAAATTTACAGCATAACCCAATGCATGTACCAGTATGTTTTCCCAAGTAAGTGCACATAGGAATGCAGCCTCAAAAGTATTAATGTCTTAGTTTTGTATCAGGATATGTGTGTCACAGTTGGTTGATGAAAGATGAAAACGCCAACCCCAAATGAGGGACCATGTCAGAATGATAGCAGACACAGGATAGCTGCTTCTAGTATATCAAAACTAGACGTAAGGTCACCAGACAAGGACAAAGGATGAGAAGGCCTAGTGCACTTTTCTCATGGAGATGGAACGTTGTTCAAGTGCAGAAATGCACCGTGGATCTAAGTGTGTACACAGGCGCCAATTTGTGAGGATGATAACATTGTGCATGCGACGTCACAACATCATGTGTATGATGTCAAGATCTTGGGAAGGACCAGGGGCAGAGCCAAACATGGCAATTGTGCTACTCCAATGGCCGGCAGCTGCTCCTGTACCTCCTCTTAGTGCCACCACCAGTGGGAGACTGTTTCGAGTCCTTTCCTTCTGCAGCAGGAGGAGGAGGGGAAGGGGCTGGCCAATGCAGCCATGCAGTAGTTGGCTCTGAACTTTGCCTCCATGTTTTTTTAACATTGGGGGGCCCAGCCCCTACCCTAAAAATCTATTGGTGCCTAGGAATTGATGCTCCTGGTGTTGTACATGTCTATATAGGTCACTCACAGCTTTAACGTGTGCGCATTCAGATTTTTGTGCGAAGGAAGGAAGGAAGGAAGGGGGGTGAGTTTCTGGTGAAAATAATATTGGCAATCCCACCTGACACTGAACCCAATGTATATATGATTTTGGCTTTACACATGATCCCCGGAACATAACCCCCACATAAGGTGAGAGTCAGTTGCATAGAGGAATTGTAATTGCAGATTGCTTCAAATATCTTCATGCTAAACATTCTACATTCAGTCATTCCAAAACAGAGAAAATTCATCAGAGTTCTTCAAAATTTTCAATTTTTACTCTTGAAAAAGCTGGAAAAATAGTATGCAGGGAGGAACTGGTTTGCACCAAATTTTGGATGAGTTTGGATGAGTGGGGATTAGTAAAATGGTTACATTTACTTAATTTTTATCACACTTTGGGATAAAACAATTATTGTCCCAAAGAGAAAGAAAGAAAGAAGAAGCTCTAGGACAGGGGTCAGCAAACCTTTTCAGCAGGGGGCTGGTCCACTGTCCCTCAGACCATGTGGGGGGCCAGACTATATTGGGGGGGGGGTTGAATGAATTCCAATGCCCCACAAATAACCCAGAAATGCATTTTAAATAAAAGCACACATTCTACTCATGTAAAAACTTGCTGAATCCCGGACCATCCGTGGGCCAGATTTAGAAGGCCATTGGGACGGATCCGGCCCCTGGGCCTTAGTTTGCCTACCCATGCTCGAGATGGGAGGAAATAGACAGGGCCGTCTCGTCATAGGGGCTGGGTGGCGCACCGCGCCAGGGCGCCGGGCGCCCCCGCAAGCCCGCCGGCATACCGGGCGCCCCCTCCCCAACCCACCCTCGCCCCCACGGGTGGGCAGGCGGGCGCTTGCACGCTGGTGGGCAAGCTGCAAGCCGGTCGCCCTCTGGAGCCTCAGCTGGAGCGCTGGGAAGGGTGCGCAAAGCCCCGCGCCGCTCCAACGCCACGCCCCTCATTCCCCGCTCGCCCACCCCCCATCCCGAGGGGCGGCCAGCGCGGGAGGGAGGTGAGCGGAGAGGCGGCATGCTGGGGGCGCCGAGGGATCGTTGCACCACGGCGGCCGATCCCTTTAAGACGGCCCTGGAAATAGATTTGTCCTTGTGGTCAGCATAAGCATGTATTTACATCCGGTTTGGGCCTGGTTGATCTTCACTTGCTGGTACTGTATTCTCTTTGAATGAGTTCAGAATGTCACTTTGTCACTTCCTTCTGAAGGGGATAACTGGAACCTGGAACAGGGCGTTCTTTCTGTCGGAGAGCGGAATTATGCATTATTTTGCAGATTGCAATTTTAATAGAAAGAAAGAAGCTAAAATATATTTGAAAATGGCTTGTTAAATCATTAAATCCTGTTCTTCAGCTTTATTTTAAGGGACAAAACAAAGTAGGCATTTATGTGTGAATGTTGGCAGTACTTCACATAGCCACTGCAAAAGAAATGAGAGAGCACGTTATTTTGTCAAGCTTGTTCAGCTTCCGGTGTGGCATTGTTAGCAAGGTCAGTGAATCTTTGTAGAAGCCAGCATTAAGGTGTGAAGTGTATTGTTATAAAGGGGCACAAAGAGGACCATACAATCATATCATACAATCATCAGTCACAATATTGTACAATTATAGTATAATATGCAATCATCATATGATATAATATAACCATGATACATGAAATTGTGCTGTCATATCATATGGTCATGATTTTATAATATTGTTCAATCCTGACCACATGCAATAATGCAATCCTGAAATACAATTATATCATACAGTCATGTAATACAATGCAATCATGGCATTGGCTACCCCTCCCAGTTTGGTGTCATCTGCAAATTTGATGAACATCCCCTCAATTCCTTCATTCAAGTTATTTATAAAGATGATGAACAAAAATGGGGCCAAGGACAGAAATCTGTAGCGCCCCACTTGTCACTTTTTCCAGGATGATGAAGAACCATTAGTGACTTCCTTAGTAATATCACAATACAGGTGAAACCCGAAAAATTAGAATATTGTGGAAAAGTCCATATATGTAAGCAATTGTTCTAATTAACTACTGGAGTTTAATATATGAGATAGGCTCATGACATGCAAAGAAAGATATGTCAAGCCTTTGCTTGTTATAATTGTGATGATTATGGCGTGCAGCTGATGAAAACCCCAAAGTTGAAATTGTTGATTTGGGGTTCTCATCAGCTGTACGCCATAAACATCACAATTATAAGAAATAAAGGCTTGACATATCTCGCTTTGCATGTCATGAGTCTATCTCATATATTAGTTTCACCTTTTAAGTTGAATTACTGAAAGAAATGAACCTTTCCACGGTATTCAAATTTTTCGAGTTTCATCTGTATTCTACAATCATATCACAATATCATAGAATTGTAATATCATATAATCATAAAAGATAACACCCTACAATTACACAATTACATGACAATATCACACAATCATAACTTCATATAATCATTATATCCTATCACACAATAATATATTATCAACACCAAATATCCTGAAGGACATGCCACACACAGCCTACATACCCCGGCTGTTCAATGCAAAGTTAGTTTCAAGGAGTGGGAAAGGAAGCCTCTCCCATTTTATGCTGGTCATCAGCAACATTTGCTGGGGTAGCTGGATATAGGAAGGAGTAATTTTCTTCATTAACATGTAATAAATGATTGACATGATATGATTATGAATGTGCGTTATTATTGTCTGATATGATATGACTGTGTGCTATATTATGTTTAGATGATTGTATGATATGATTGTGTGGTATGGTATTTTGATAGTGTGATATTATGATTTGGTGATATGATGTTATGAATCATTGTGTCCTTGTATCATATTATGTTATGACTGTATGATGTTATGAGATTATGATTATATTGTGATTTTATGAATGATCATATATTATAGTATGATTGTATGGTATGATATAATTGTATAATATGATATTCTGATTATATTATATCAAGCAGGGCATTGGACTACATTACCCTCAGATTTTCTTCCCTTTCTACAACTCTATGATTCTGCAACTTTCCGCGCCAGGTGAAAACATTGCTCTTCTCCCTGGCTTTTGGCTAATTAAACATACATATTGTTATGAGTTTGTGGAGTGCCTTGAACCCGCTTCTAATTTTTGGGTGCCAGGTACTGGATTTAGCATGTTAAAATCACTCAGGGAATGGGTTAGTTAGGCTGAAGGCCTGGCCTCCCTTCTAATTCCTGGATCCAGCACAGATTCAATTTCTGGAAAAGCCAGGCCAGCCTGGTAATGGCCCTCTAAAGGTGAGTCATTAGGGTGACAAAGAGATTGTTGTTGTTGTTGTTCAGTCGTGTCTGACTCTTCGTGACCCCATGGACCAGAGCACGCCAGGCACGCCTATCCTTCACTGCCTCCCGCAGTTTGGCCAAACTCATGTTAGTAGCTTCAAGAACAGACAAAGAGATTGGCAGCAGGCAAATGGGAGGGACCCTTCCCTCAACTAAGAATTAGTTAGAAAGGCAAAAGCCATTGACGTAGCATTTTGGAGTTTTTGCTATGATGTGAGCTAGAAAGAAAAAGGTTGCAGTTGGTTAAAGTCAGCAAGCTGCAGAGACGGTCAGAGGCATGTTTTGGAGCATGTTTGATTTTCTGTTTGAATCCTAGGCTGCGGCTGGGAACCCTTCCATTCTAGGGTCAGGTTGCATTTATATGTAAATAAACAATACAGTGCTACCTTGGGTTAAGAACTTCATTCGTTCTGGAGGTCCGTTCTTAACCTGAAACTGTTCTTAACCTGAGCTACCACTTTAGCTAAAGGGGCCTCCCGCTGCTGCCGCGCGATTTCTGTTCTCATCCTGAAGCAAAGTCCTTAACCCGAGGTACTATTTCTGGGTTAGCGGAGTCTGTAACCTGAAGCGCCTGTAACCCAAGGTACCACTGTATATCACAAAGTCACCACAGTTTCCTTTGTGTCTCATTTTCTTTCTTTTTTTAAAAAAAAGATTTTATTTTACTTTATAATACAATACAATACAATAAAAAATACAAACTAATCTTAACAAAAACAAAAAGAGAAGAAGAGAAAGAAGAATACAAAGCCTTCTGTTAGAGGTAGATCTTAACCCTTGTTTCACACTGAAGAGGGTGGAGCTTCTCACCTCTCACCTGGGAGCTTTCCTTTCTTCTCCCAGTCTCTTACCCTGGGAGATCTTCCCTGCCCCTCACTCAGGGTCCTTCACCAACCATCCATCAACTTCATCTGTATACAATCCCTTCATTGACCCAGAATAGAGGACATAAAAAAGAAGAAAATCCCCAGAAACAAGAGCAAGGGAAAGAAGGGAAAGAAAAGCAACAGAAATATAGAAATAATCTGTCAGTTGTAGGCCTATATAAAAAAATGATTCAAAATATTCAAAGCATTTACTCCAGGGTGGTATCTAGCTGTTACTCCTGCTAGGCAACCTTTTTCGAGTCTTCAAATCCAGAGATCTCAAATTCATTCATTTTCTCCTTCCAAACAAAAAGTCTAAGAGGCTCCTCTCCAATTACTGTTACCAATAAATGTTAACAATAGTCTCCCTAAAGCCCAACATAACAACTTTACCTCCAATATTGAGAAACAACAAATCTTTGATCATTATTTCCACAGGAGTCTCTTCACTTTGGTCATATATTAAAACAGTATTCCATAGATACACTTCTTGTATATTCATTAATTCACACCCAGGTCCATATCTTCCTTTCCTGTTTCCCATTTCCGCTTCTTCCAAGAGTGTTGGGATGTGTGAGTGAGATCATAAGTACCAGCCCCCACGTGCAGTTACCAATCCGTGCATATAAATGCATCAATATGTCTCCTCAAAGCACTACATCCAGTGCTCACACCCTGAAAGAACCCTGGAGAAACCCAAGCCATTTCCATAAAGACTCATGCCCACAAGGTATTTAAAGCAGGGGTAGACAACCTAAGGCCCAGGGGCCGGATGTGGCCCAATCGCCTTCTCAGTCTGGCCCGCGGACAGTCCGGGAATCAGCATGTTTTTACACAAGTAGAATGTGTCCTTTTATTTAAAATGCATCTCTGGGTTATTTGTGGGGCCTTCCTGGTGTTTTTACATGAGTAGAATGTGTCCATTTATTTAAAATGCATCTCTGGGTTATTTGTAGGGCCTGCCTGGTGTTTTGACATGAGTAGAATGTGTCCTTTTATTTAAAATGCATCTCTGGGTTATTTATGGGGCCTGCCTGGTGTTTTGACATGAGTAGAATGTGTCCTTTTATTTAAAATGCATCTCCGGGTTATTTGTGGGGCATAAGAATTCGTTAATTGTTTCCCCCCCCAAAAAAAATATAGTCTGGCCCCCCACAAGGTCTGAAGGACAGTGGATCGGCCCCCTGCTGAAAAAGTTTGCTGACCCCTGGTTTAAAGGGACAAACTGTCAACACCTCTGCTGTCAAATGTAAGTTGTGCCACAGCGCCTCTAGCAGCCACTCTGGGGTAGTAGCAGGCAAGACCACTGATTTCATGAATGAAACCTCCCACAGCAGGCAACACAGAGAGATGCTGATGCTTCCAATATAAATTATTGGAATTATTATTGTTTGTTATTTTGGTATATTTTTTGTGTTTTTATATTGTAAACCACCCTTTGATTTTTGGATAAAGGATAGCATAGAAATAATGATGATAATCAGCATCATCACCATCATCATCATATTGCCCCTTTGAGCATCCTGGTGGCTGAATTTTGCACCAGCTGAAGTTTCTAAACCACCTTCAAAGGTAGCTCCATGTATAACACCATTGCAGTAATCTAACCTTGAGGTTACTTATGCTTTGAAAGGGACCTTTGGCCACTTTTGGGCATATGACATTGGATGAGTGATAGGTGGTGTGGTTGATTGAGGACGGCTGTGTGGACCAAATGATCCAGTCTGAGCCATGCACTTCAGATTGTCTTATGCTTGGGCTGGCCCTGTTTAGGGGAATAAGCCATTAGATGGACTGCCGGGGGCGGG
This sequence comes from Lacerta agilis, assembly GCF_009819535.1. Taxonomy (NCBI): domain Eukaryota; kingdom Metazoa; phylum Chordata; class Lepidosauria; order Squamata; family Lacertidae; genus Lacerta; species Lacerta agilis. The sequence goes on along the minus strand of NC_046331.1, from coordinate 7,928,338 downwards.
GGCGGGGGCGGGTTAAAAGAGTTGTCTGTATTTTTGTTCTAGACACTGATAATCACAAGTGGGAAAGCTTAAGGAAGGAGAGGCCTCTTGTTTGATTAAACGTCAGCTCCCCTCTTCTCTCTCTCTCTCTCTCTCTCTCTCTCTCTTTCTCTCTCTCTGGCTCAGGAGCATGTGAAGCAATAAACATCAGCTGAAATGGATTTGGTGCCCAGGGGAAGTTCCTCATTTTCTGCAACTCTCCTCCCAGATGAATTGTGGCTTCTGCCGTCTGTGTGATCTCATTGTCTGCCACTGGACCATGAATTCAGCCCCCAGAAGCAAAATTGTCTTATCGCACAGACAGGCGGGTTTCGCTTGTAGCAATTTTCCCAGAAGAAGAATGGGGGGGGGGCAGCAGGTAGCCTCATTAAAGGCTACTCCATCCGTAAGCACCTTTGCCAGCTGGGATGAGCTGTTTAGGTTTCAATGGGGCATTGGTGCTGCTTAAATGGGAGGAATTCAATTTAGGGACGTTTTATACCCTGGCACAGATGTGGTTGCTGGCAAGGGGAAATAAATCCTGATATCACAGGAAGCTTTGCAGCGGAGTTTGGGAAACTCAGGCCTGAGAGCTGAATGCAGCCCTCCAGGCCTCTCCGTCCGGCCCTCAGAACTCTCCTCAGGTTATGCCATATTCTCAGCCACACCAACTCTTCCCACTGGGCCACACCCCCTATCGATCCTGGTTCAAACCCTCCTCTTGCTTGCCCGGATGGAGGGTTAAGAGGGGTGTGTGAGAGGGTATGTAGTAGAAATGAGCCTGCTGCACAAAAGTAGCATTTACATTTGTTGCTCCTCCCACTTTTTTTCTCTGGTTCCACCTACCATTGGCATGTGGCCCCCAGAAGATTGCCCAGAAGGGAAAGGGGGGAAGGGGGGGAATCTGTTTACAAGGCAATTCAGTGGGATTAACTTCCAGGTAAATATACAAATATATGCGTGTGGCGCTGTGGGTTAAACCACAGAGCCTAGGGCTTGCCGATCAGAAGGTCGGCGGTTCAAATCCCCATGACGGGGTGAGCTCCCATTGCTCGGTCCCAGCTCCTGCCCACCTAGCAGTTTGAAAGCACGTCAAAGTGCAAGTAGCTAAATAGGTACCGCTCCGACGGGAAGGTAAACGACGTTTCCGTGCGCTGCTCTGGTTCACCAGAAGCGGCTTAGTTATGCTGGCCACATGACCCGGAAGTCGAGGGCCATAAATATGCAACTGGTTAATACAGGCATGAGATAAACGCCACTTGTTTTGCACATCGCTTCAATGGTGAGAGAACAAGATCCATTGATTTTCGCTTTTCTTTCCCCAGCCATCCCAGAACTGTGCCTCCAGCATGAGCCTCGCCTCTGACTGGGTCTCGCCTGCTCCTCATTAAGCCATTGAAAGCCCTCGTCTCCTTTCTGCTCCATGGCGGCTCTTCCGGAGCAGGGGAAAGAACAAGCAGCTGCCTGCTTTGTGAGCTGAGCCAGCGCCTGAATGGAGGGGAAAAGGGGAAGAGCATGTTTATGCTCTTCGTGCTGACATAGAGGGCACTAGAGGACAATGAAATTGTCGCGGCAGCTGGAAGGTGAGGGGGCTGAGGATTGTGAAATGCGCTGCTACGGCTCTGCCTCCGAACTTCACCTCCTGGGTTTTTATTTAGATTCTGGACTCGTGTAGACAGGCGCTTCAGAGGCAGGAAAGGTGAAGAGGAACTTTTTGACCACCTGCTTATAGAATAGGAAATCACATCATTTGTTTGTTTGTTTAGCTATTAAATTTATGTCCTGTCTTTCCTCCCAAAGGAGCTCAGGGCAGAAAACAACAAGTTACAAAAGAAGAAAAGTATTACTGTTATTATTATTCCAATCTTTATTAAGGCAACATGCATGTGAATAGCTTAAGAGATTGGACAACTGCATGGAGGAGAGGGCCTCTATGGCTATGCTCTGTCTCAAAGGCCCTCGGAAATAGTAATGCTTCTGAATACCAGTTGCTGGAAATCACAGGTGGGGAGAGGGCTTTTGTGCTCAGGTCCTCCCTGCAGGCTTCCCACTGGGACGTCTGGGTGACCACTGTGAGAATAGGGTGCTGGAGTGGATGAGCCATTGGCCTGATCCACAAAGGCTCTTCTGATGTCCTTGTCCTTGTTGTTCATTTGTTCAGTCCGACTCTTCGTGACCCCATGGACCAGAGCACGCCAGGCACCCCTATCCTCCACTGCCTCCCGCAGTTTGGCCAAACTCATGCCAGTCGCTTTGAGAACACTGTCCAACCATCTCATCCTCTGTCGTCCCCTTCTCCTTGTGCCCTCCATCTTTCCCAAGACCAGGGTCTTTTCTAGGGAGTCTTCTCTTCTCATGAGGTGGCCAAAGTACTGGAGCCTCAACTTCAGGATCTGTCCGTAACTGATGTCCTTAGATATCCAGAAACAAAAAGGATAGCTGCAGCTGTTGTAATAAATCTTCCAATAAACCTAAAAACATGTAAGGTTTGCTCCACTTCTCCATAAACAAATTGTTTTTTCTCTCCTATCATATCTAACCCCTTACTAATTTAAGCATATATACTATATCCCAAAGTTTCATAACCTATTCCTCCATCACTGAGGTCCTGCTATCATTAACATCAGCAGCTGTTAAAATATGTAGTTGTATACCTACTGGCAGCACCAGGGCCGTCTTAAGCCTATCCCGCGCCATGGTTCAACGATCCCTCCGGCGCCCCCCCCCCCAAGCTTGGGACTTCCATTTTCACTCACGGACCCTTCACTGAGCTCCTGCATCTTCATCTGCTGCAAAGCAGGCAGCAGCTCGCCAGGTGCAGCTCCCCCCCTTTCCCCCATTGGTAAACAGCCTTCTCGTAAGGTGCAGTGGGGAAGATCTAGCACACACCCAAAAAGCAGGGCAAAACCAGAAAACGGCGAGCTGACCTCCCTGGCTAGCTGCTCGGGCAGCTGAAAGCTCAGCACGGCCGCCTCGCCTTGGCCGGATCTGCCTCAAACCACCTTTCCCGCTCACCCTCAAAATCGCCTTGGTTTCAGGAAGGGAGGGGGGGAAACTACGGCCACCAGGGAGACCTTCTCAGCGACCCACTCTCCATCAGGGTAAAAGACAGAGAGGAGGAAGCGCGCAGGCGAAAGGAAGAGATCACCCGTGGGGCGGGGGGAAGAGAGAGAAACCAAAAATCACACACACACTTTCTTCTTGGGTTGTTGGAAAACAGTCGTGATCTCCTCTCCCCCCCCCACGTGATTCCCGTTTCACTCCCACCGCCAGCCTCTCCAGCGAAGACAAATAACCCCGGCACAACATCGTGCCTCTTCTCTTATCTCGCCTCTCCCCACCGCCACCACCCATAGCCATCTTAAGGAGGCCCTTGGGAGGGGGGTGGGCGAGCGGGGGATGAGGGGGGTGGCGCTGGAGCGGCGAGCGCCCTTCCAGTGCTCCCGGGATGTGAGGCGAGGGCGGCCAGCTCTTAGGTTCCCCTAAGGGACGAGCAGCGCGCGGCTGCCTTCCCCGTGAGCCATTGTTTTTACTGTGCCGCCTTTCACTCCCCGCGGAAAAGTGGCCCCGAGTTGGGAGGCGCCGTTCCCAGATGAGTTTGCCACCAGGATCTCTGGAGCGAGCCCTCCTCTGGGGGTGCCGCCTCCCGCGCTTGCCGCCTCTCGGAGGGGTGGGCAAGTGGGGGATGAGGGGTGTTGCGCTGGAGCGGCGCGGGGCTCTGCGCGCCCTTCCGGTGCTCCCGGGAGCGGCATGGGCGGCAGCGGCTGCACCGCCGGCGCGCGAGCGCCCGGTCGACAGCTCGCCCGTGGGGGCGGGGCCGGGTTGGGGAGGGGGGCGCTCGGTATGCCGGCGGGCTCGCGGGGGCGCCCCTGGGGGGCCCGGCGCCCTGGCGCGCCGCGCCACTAGCCCCTATGAATGAGACGGCCCTGGGCAGCACCAAGTCTTTTTCAAAGCCAAAGGGTATAATTAGGGGATCTAGTGGTAGTCTGTAACCGGTTATCATTTCAATCTCATTTTCCAGCTCCTTCCAAAATGTCTTTATCTTGGGACAGAACCAAAATAATGTGGGTTGTATCTGCTTTTGCTAACTTACATCTCCAATGTGTTATTAGCATTTGCATAAATATGGTGTTTATATGTGTGTGTGTGTGTGTGTGTGTGTGTATTGGAATTGCTTTAAATATTTTACACACACACACACACACACACACACACACACACCCAGTACAAATCCAGACTGTGAAAGATCTCAACTTAAAAGTCTTGTTGGAAATGAAGGGACTTCCGGCGAGGCGCCATTGCCGGCGGTTGGGAGCTGTCTCGGCAGCTCCGGTTTTCCCGAGGGCCAGGAGTCCCGCAACCGCGCAGCGTGCTCCGGTAAGCTGCGGGAGGAGCGTCCCGTGGTTTGGGCACTCCGGCGGGCCCCATTGCGTCGCCCCATTCTCGGGCTCCCCTTGTAAAAGGGGAGCGCGAGTGAATGGGTAGCGGCACGGGGCTGTGGAGGCTGTCCCCAATCGGGAAAACTAAGCGGCGGCCGCCGGCATTTGAGCGCCCTGTTCTTCTTCATTCGGGCTAAAATAAGAATAAACCCGTAAGCTGTGAGTACGGACTTTAATTGGATGTCAAAATTTGTCTAATTTGTCTAATTGGCTTTAGGGGAGAAACGCTAAAGAGGAAGTCCATTTCTCTCCCTTGTGATAAGAGACCAGTAACACAGGCTCTGGCTGTTGCTACTTTTGGCTGATACAATGTTTTTTGTGGATTTTGTGCTTGATTTATTAAGAAACCCCTGTCAGGGGTGGTTTGAGAACTCTGAGGTATTTCCTCTGTGAGACTGTGGATTACAAGGTGAAAATATTTTTGCACTCTGATCAGGGGGAAATGGCGGCTGTAATTTGAGATTTGAAGATGGAAAAGTACTGAACATTGTTATTTCCTGCCTACTTCTGCCTTTTTCGGTTTCGTTTTTTACGACGCCTCCAGACCCAGCAATGACAAAGGAAGATTCTTCAGAAATTAGAACTTCTACAACAGAGTGTCACCGAAAGATTTTCTGAGATTGGAAATGCTTTTAAGAACTTTGCCAAGGAACTCAAAGAAACAATTAGAGAGCGATGTGTAGTGATTCTATCTGAAGTGGAGAAGATGCAACTCCAAGAAGAAGAAAAGTCCTGTCGATGTGAGAGGTCCAGGGCTGATCATCGTGACGTTATAACGGCTTTCTGGGGTGGGAGCCCAGAAATGCAGGAACAACAATTTTGGAAATTACAATTACAATTTGATTTGAAGACTGAAGTGGAGATGCTCTGTGGTGATGTATTTTTTCCTTTGAAGAGTTCGGCAAAGATGTCTTGGGACAATATTTTGGTTTTTGGATTTCAAGGGAAAGATGACATTCTGGACAATGGTTTGGGAAAAGGTTGGGGAGAAGCCTGGTGGGTGACTGTGATGAGAGGAGAGAAAATGGCAAGAAGGGGGGTAGGGTGAAAGAATATATATGTTTAATTAGGAAGGCTTATCATGGTACCCCGACATCAGAGAGTAAAAATTGATCTGGATTTGAGAAGAAATACTTAGGTTTTTATGATATTGTACTGGTTTAATTGTTTATAGCTTATGAATTAGAAATAATAATATCAGCAGTTTTATGGAATTAAGAGAAAGAAAAGGTAATAAGAAGTTAAGATTTGTAATATGATGTGGTATTTTTTATTTGGAAGTTAAATGATATAATATGTTGAGATGAAGAATAAGAATGATAGTGAATGAATAGTTAAAATAATTAGAAAAGTTACTAAAATAAATTAGAATTGAATGCAGGAGAGAGAACGGTGGAAGTCCCCCCCAATAAGATATGGAATAAGATTATAATCAATAGTTGGTGTATTTTTGAGTGTAAGGTATGTATTTGTTTTCTTTTATTTTGTTGATGTTGCATGTAGTGTTTGGTCTTTCTTTGAATGATTGTTATTATTATATGTTGCTTTGTAGTTGTATTTGTTTTTGTGTGTGTGGAAAATTAATAAATTTTTATTTTAAAAAAAGGAAATGAAGGTCTTCAGTAAGTGCCGAAAAGACAAAAGGTAGAGTGTTTGTTTAATATTTAATGGAAGGGAATTCCAAACAGCAGATGCCACAACATTAAACATGCCATTTCTATATTGTGCAGGACTGACCTCCTGATAAGATGACATCTGTAGGAGGCCTCACCCACAGAGCGTAGTGATCAATTGGGCATCTAAGGGGTGAGGTGATCTCCCTTGTGAGTTGGGAACCCTGAGATGCTGCAACTCCCATCATCCCACACCATTGGCCATGCTGGCTGGGGCTGATGGCAGTTGGAGTCCAGCAATATCTAGAGGGCCATAATTCCCCCTCATTGCCATATAAGCACATATCTCCATCCAGGCAAGCAAGAGACATTATCATGGTTCAACGAAACATTCCAGCCAAACAGAAACATGGGAGGAGGACATGGAACAGGATCAGTGGATTGTGTGACCTGGGAAGAGGAAATGGCCAACTGATTGAATGTCCCTCTTTCCTGGTTGGTTGAGTCTGATACCCAGCAGGCTTTGGAATCATTTAGGTTTTTTTTGCAGTGCCAATGCTGTACAATAGGGATGAGGAACCTATAGTCCTCCAGATGTTCCTGGACTACAACTCACAGCATTTCTGAGTTTTGGCCATGCTGGCTGGGGTTGATGGGAGTTGGAGTCCAAAAGTATCTGGAAGGAACCAGGTTCCCCATCCCCCTTCTAAGAAGCATCCCCCTCTCTCTCCAGAGAGAATTAATCTTCTAGACATTCCTTTATCTCTTCCATACAGTAGGGAGTTCTGCTTCTTAGAGCAGGGGTGAGGAGGCTGTGGCCCTCCAGGTGTTGCTAATTGGCAACTCCCAGAATCCCTAATCATTGGGCATGTTGTATACTGCTGTGATGGGAGCTTGAGTTCAACAACATCTGGAGGGACACAGGTTTCCCACTCCCGATCTAAAGGGAAGAACTGGGACTCGGACTGCATCACCAATTGCCTGGCACCAGAAAGCCTCCATACCCACCTACGTACATATCCCCAATAACATTGTACCCTTGTTTGGATTTTAATTGTAAGCCACAATGTGGGTCTATCTTGGCAGCAAAGTAAGGTGTACAAAAATGTGGTAGATCTAGAGTTCCAGATGACAGTAGCTCCTGAATCATTGCTAAATTTGGAATGGGGAAATCTGGGTGATGTGAGGCAGGTCACTCTTCTCAGCCTAGCTTAAGTAAAATAAGAACTCCATGAACTTCTTGGATACGGGAGTGGAATAGAAATGGAACCAATTATCACTAGCCCAAAGCATTCGGTGACCTCTATATGCTCTGCTCCTTTATTGAAATCAGGTGCATTGCAGACATAGTCACCCCACTGCTTAGGGCTTTCCCCCTATTTATTTTGTTTAGTTCTCTGAACACTGGTATTCCTGAAAATCTGCTGATTCTATGTTTTGGGGGCTGCACAGTTGGTGCTCACCCATTTATTTATTGCATAAGATACTGCTTGATTTATTGATATGTATAGATTGAGCTCATAAAGTTAAGATAGACCAAGTTACACTATGAAATTATATAAAAACGAATGGTTGTTAATTAAGATATAGAAACATAATCTCCATATGAAAATCATATAAAATCAATAAGGAAGTCACGGGTGGAGGGAAGACACGGGGAAAGAAATGAATACGGGGAAAGGAAATGGAAAATAAAATATATAAGAAAAGCAAAATTGATAATTTATTAACATACCATGTATATGTATATGAATATGTACCAGTATATAGATATGTTTTATACGGATTATTGTGTTATATTGATAAGATTGTTATAAATGTATAAAATGTAATCTAAAATGTACTGCAAAATAAATAATAAATTAATTTTAAAAACCATATTAAGTAAGAGATGATTTAAAAAAAAAGATTTTTATGCTGCTTGATTAAAAAAAGAAGAACAACCCTCAAAGCTGTTTACAAAAAGGATGTGCGGTGCCATTTCTACAAAATCACTGGCACTCAAAACCTGAACATTGGAAATAGAAGGGATGGCAGGGCCAGACAGTTTGGCACCCGAGTCAAACCACAAAATGGTGTTCAAATTCAAATTTCAAATTTATTGCGGCTATAAGCCCATAAAAACATAAAATATGGAATATATAACATAAAGTTACAGCATACCATAGACCTTAGAGCCATAGGGAATCAAACCACAGCACAAATGCAAGTTTTAAAATTGCAACCAAGGAGCAGAAAACAAAAGTATTAGTGGTCATGTAGTTGGCCACAGCGCCTTTTTTAGATATGACAGAGTTTAAAAACCTTGCCACCTGCAAGGTTGTATAGGAATCATTGTCTTGCAGGCATAAGGCAAGGTGTGACTCAGCTGGTGCACCTGTAAGTTTCTGAGTTATTGGCCTTAGTAACTTTGCCCAAGCCTCACTATGCAGGGGACAAATAAAGATTATATGATGGAGAGATTCCGTCGACTTTTTATCGCAATCACAAAAGGCGGAAACTAAGCCCTTGGAAAATCTATGTCTCAGGACATTAGAAGGAAAAACCTTAAACCTTGCTTTGGTGAAAGCGAATCGGTGCCCAGCAGTGGAGAGGGAGGATAGGTATAGAAGGACATGATGTAATGGAACAACTCCAAAATTCCGAGGCGAGCAGACACCCCCACCCAGCATATGATTACGCTGTAGCTCCAAATCGTCCAGTCTTTGTTTGATTAATCTTTTTGCCGAAGCAGGGTCTAAGTTAAGCGAGTCTAAAGGAGAGATTCCAAAAGACAGAAGTTTGGCGTGGATTTTCCCAGTCCAAGGGTTTGCAAATTCATCACGCCAAAGACATTGGACGAGATAATGGCTAGGTAATCTATGCCAAAGAGTTAACCAGTAGATGAAAATTCGTTTCCATAAGAGAGTCTCTAGTGATGGAATCTTCAATTCTAGTCGTATAGCTGCATTACTAACACGTAGGGAGTTTTAAAAGCCGGCGAAGAAACTGATTTTGCAGCACCTCCAGCGGGGCCAGATTTACCAGAGCTGCCCAAAGCGGAGCGGCATAAGTAAGAGTGGTAATAACTTTTGCATTGTACACCTTTAAAGCCGAGGGCACGTGTAGGGCAACCACCCCTCACCAGTGAAGAAGAGGGGAGCGATGACGTACATCAGGAACATGGGGGGGGGGAATAAATAAATAAAGATAAGCATGTGGAAACGGGGTGGTAGGAGACCAGCATTGCCTCCTATCCACCAAGATGTCACTGTAGAGGTGGTATTGAGAGCAGGGGCTGCCAAGGAGGCAGCAGATCTGGCCCTCAAGGGATGTGTTGAAGCTTTCCATTCCTTGAGGGTCAAGAGATAAAAAGAAGGGAATAATAAGTTTATAACTGTGCGGAAAATTTGGGTAAAAATTATATACCGTATACAGTGATACTAATTGGGAGTCTTTTTGTTTCACAACAAGAAGGTTTTAAATTTTGGAAAATATGTTAATTTTTGTGTTGTCTAGTTTTGTTTTGTTTTGTTTTCTCCCCCCCCTTTCCCCCTTTTTTGTAATTTTTGTATTTTTTCTTTTTTTGTTATGTTTTTGTTTTTCTCTATTCTCTTTCTTTCTTAGTTTTCTTTTTTCTCTATAGTATGTTAATTTTGAGATTATATTTATTGAATATGTGAATTGTGTGAATTGTGTGAGTGTTTTTAAAATAATAAAGTTTAATAATAATAACAATAATAATAATAAAGGAATGTGTTGTAGCTGACACTGGCACCATGGCAACAGCAGCAGTGGGCAACTTGGCATTCATTGGAGGCTGGATCTGCCATTCCTGTGGAATCTACTGCTTAAGGGGGTCACCTCACCTTGTCTCATGGGTGGGCTGGCCCTGAGGGATAGGGATGATGATGTGTAGTATTAGTATGGTAAACGTAAAGGGACCCCTGACCCTTTGGTTCAGTCGCAGATGGCTCTGGGGTTGCAGTGCTCATCTCGGTTTACTGGCCAAGGGAGCCGGCGTACAGCTTCCGGGTCATGTGGCCAGCATGACTAAGCCGCTTCTGGCAAACCAGAGCAGCGCATGGAAATGGTGTTTACCTTCCCACCGGAGCGGTACCTATTTATCTACTTGTACTTTGATGTGTTTTTGAACTGCTAGGTTGGCAGGAGCAGGGACCGAGCATGGGGATTCGAACTGCCGACCTTCTGATCGGCAAGCCCTAGGCTCTGTGGTTTAGACCACAGCGCCACCCGCATCCCGGTATTAGTATTAGCAACTGAGTTCATTATACTGGCCTTAATGAATCAAGAGTGGGGAACCTTTTTCATTTCAAGGGCCACATTCACTTCTGAGCAACCTTCTAGGGGGCCACATACCAGTGGGGGGCATGGCCAGGGGCAAAAGTTTATGGGACAATGAATACTTATTTTGCCTTTGTAGAATAGACTAGTTCTACACACACCTCTCTGTCATTCCTGCAGGCAAGCAAGAGTTGTCATCAGAGTCCAAAGGTGTATTCTTGCCAGGCAAAAACACTCAAGTATATGTGGAGTATGGCTGAAGAAGGGTGCGGTCTGGGGAGAAACCTGAGTGCCAGTTCCTCACCCTTGCTATAAATTAATGAGTGACTTAATCTTTAGTTTTGTAGCTAGGTGGGGTAATTTGGGAATTAAGGAACAATAGATCGACACTTTACTTTCTATTTTGTTCTAGGTGCTGTTATGTGGCATTTTGGGCTCCAGAGGTTGAGCAAGATCATTCTGAGCTACTGAAGCACACTCTGAATCGGCTTGTTAGGTGACGAATGGCTGCCCCAGGGTTAGATGCTGGCTTAATGAATGTATTTAGCGTGCTAGCAATCAGCCTTCTCACAGGAGGAAAATAATTAAAAATATAGATGTACGCGAAAGACAATAATCTATGCTGAAAAGCTATACCCCTTGCTCAAAGGTTAATGACTAATCACAAAAACATGAACCAACAGCAAACACAATGGATTGAGAACAAACAAATCTTCAAACACAGAAAAATGAAATCCTTAAAATCGAGGGGGGGGGGGAAGAGGAGGAGCCAAACACATAATTACCAAGTATTGAAGAATTAGGTGAAAATATCCCTTTTGGAAGGATAAAATTCAATTCAATTGTTTTGACTTTTGCCTTTGCCTATGGCAGTTCTGGGAACCCCTTTTACCTCGAGGGCCATATTCTCTTCTAGGCAACATTCCAAGGGCCACATGTCACTGGTGGGTGGGGGCAGAGGCAAAAGTAGGTTGAGCAATGGAGGCAAATTTTCATACTGTTTTCATACAGTAGGCTGGTTTCTATGCACCCACAAGAAGCTATCTGCCCTCCATCCAGGCAAGAACACACTCCAGTCAGGCAAAAACACTCAAGGAGAATGTGAAGCAGGAGAGAAAGGTTGTTTTCTGCTGCTCCAGAGAAGCGGACACGGAGCAATGGATTCAAACTACAAGAAAGAAGATTCCACCTAAACATTAGGAAGAACTTCCTGACAGTAAGAGCTGTTTGACAGTGGATTTGCTGCCCAGGAGTGTGGCGGAGTCTCCTTCTTTGGAGGTCTTTAAGCAGAGGCTTGACAGCCATCTTTCAGGAATACTTTGATGGTGTTTCCTGCTTGACAGGGGGTTGGACTAGATGGCCCTTGTGGTCTCTTCCAACTCTATGATTCTATGATTCTATGACAGGACTTAGAATCATAGAACCATAGAATCAATGTAGTTTGAATCCATTGCTCCATGTCTGCTTCTCTGGAGCAGCAGAAAACAACCTTTCTCCCTCCTCTAGATGACATCCTTTTATATATTTGAACATGGCTATCATATCACCCCTTAACCTTCTCTTCTCCAGGCTAAGCATACCCAGCTCCCTAAGCTTTTCCTCATAAGGCATCGTTTCCAGGCCTTTGACCATTTTGGTTGCCCTCTTCTGGACACCTTCCAGCTTGTCTGTATCCTTTTTGAACTGTGGCGCCCAGAACTGGACACAGTCCTCCAGGTGAGGTCTGGCCAGAGCGGAATACAGTTGTACTATTACTTCCCTTGATCTAGATGCTATACTCCTATTGATGCAGCCCAGAATTGCATTGGCTTTTTTAGCTGCTGCATCACACGGTTGACTCATGTCAAGTTTGTGGTCTACCAAGACTCCTAGATCCTTTTCACATGTACTGCTCTCAAGCCAGGTGTCACCCATCCTGTGTTTGTGCCTTTCACTTTTTTTGCCCAAGTGTAGTATTTTACATTTCTCCCTGTTAAAATTCATCTTGTTTGCTTTGGCCCAGTTCTCTAATCTGTTAAGGTCATTTTGAAGTGTAATCCTGTCCTCTGTGGTATTAGCCACCCCTCCCAATTTGGTGTCATCTGCAAACTTGATCAGGATGCCCTCAAGCCCGTCATCCAAGTCATTGATAAAGATGTTGAATAAGACTGGGCCCAAGACAGAACCCTGTGGCACCCACTAGTCACTTCTCTCCAGGATGAAGAGGAGCCATTGATGCCTTTGGGTTCGGTCAGTCAGCCAGTTACAAATCCACTGAATAGTAGCATTGTCTAGCCCACATTTTACCAGCTTCTTTACAAGAATATCATGGGGCACCTTGTCAAAGGCCTTGCTGAAATCAAGATAGGCTACATCCACAGCATTCCCTTCATCTACCAGGCTTGTAATTCTGTCAAAAAATGAGATCAGATTAGTCTGACATGATTTATTTTTCAGAAACCCATGCTGACTTTTAGTAATCACAGCATTCCTTTCTAGGTGCTCACAAACCGTTTGCTTAATGATCTGCTCTAGAATCTTTCCTGGTATTGATGTCAGGCTGACTGGGCGGTAATTGTTTGGGTCCTCTCTTTCCCCCTTTTTGAAAATAGGGACAACATTTGCCTCCTCCAGTCTGCTGGGACTTCGCCTGTTCGCCAGGAATTCTCAAAGATTACTGCCAGTGGTTCTGAAATCACCTCTGCCAGTTCTTTTAATACTCTTGGATGTAGTTCATCTGGCCCTGGAGACTTGAATACATCTAAACTAGCCAAGAATTCTTGTACTACCTCCTTACTTATTCTGAGCTGTGTTTTACCTGCTGAATCATCTGCTCCATATTCTCCAGGTTGGGCATTGTTTTCTTTTTTGGAGAAGACTGAGGCAAAGAAGGCATTGAGGAGTTCTGCCCTTTCTCTGTCCCCTGTTCTCATTTCACCATCTTGTTCTCTAAGTGACCCCACTGTTTCCTTGTTCTTCCTTTTGCTTCGGACATACCGGTACCCATAAAAGCCCTTTTAATTGCTTTCCTGTCAAATTCAATGGGGCCTGCTCCCAGGTAAGTGGAGTTAGGATTGCAGCCATAAATCAATGAATCTTATACAATCAACAGTGCAAGCTGATCCGTGATTACTCAGAAGCCTCACCAAGTTAAATGGGACATTTTGTACTCTCACTTAAGTGCACAAAGGATTGCAGCATGAAAGCACAGTCCTATACATATCTACTTAAAAGTAAATTCCACAGAGTTCAATGGGGCTCACTCTCAGATGTATAGGATTGAATTCTTGGGGCCCATCTGCACTATGATAGCACTGTAAGCAGTCATTGCTTCCCACACAGACCCCTGGGAAGTGTAGTTTGTCAAAGATGCTGAGAGTTGCCAGGAGACCCCTGTTGCCCTCTCACACCCAGCTTTAATTTTCTGAGTTTCTTGGGAATTGTAGCTTTGTGAAGGGAATCTTGCATGGATCCTGCAACTACACTTGCAGCTATACAGTTGCTATTAATTTAAAAACTCATCATTCAATAATTCTAAAATAACTAACTAACTTGGACTGTATCTTATCTCTTTGCCCTATGCACAATTCAGAATGTGGTCCAAGCAGGAGGAAAGGAAATTTATTCCAGCAGCTTGAAACAGAAGGACATTGTTCTGTTTGCATGTGTGGAAGGTGGGTCTCTTGTTGCTTGCCAGACAACCCCTTGGCCCAAAGGTAGCCCACTCAGTGCCTTCCAATTGTCATCATGAGCAGCGGTCAGGGATGATGGGAGTTGGAGTCCAACAATATCTGGCTATCATTGTGTTGTCTCCAACACTAGTCCAACTCAGAATAGATCCACTGAGTACGACTAACTTATGGCAATTAATTAAAGTGGGTCTCCTCTGTGCAGGACAAAGTTGCCTGCAGACCTTTAAGCTGAGAATCTCAAGTGGGCCACTGAAATAGCTCCAGAGCTTGCCTAGGCAGGACGAGGAAGGGAGGGTGGCTGTGCCTATCGGGAATGGTGGGGCTTCAGTCAGGGAGGCCAACAGAAGGTGGAGCAGGAGTCAATGAGAGGCAGAGCCAGTCTCTGATGGTTGTAATAAGGCAGGCAGGTGAGGGCAGGCTGAGGTTGGTCGTGCAGCGCCCCATTCTCCCTCAAGCCCAGCCTCCACTGGGACGGCGACCCTCATCTTGAGAGACTCTGGGGAGTAGTTACTAATCGAAATCGCAGACAGCATTGGCCCAAACTGAGTCGATATCCCACTCTTGTTTAAGGTAGCCTACCCTACAGAGCTGGCTTGCGCCCCCAACACTGATTTCAGCACCTGGACAGTTCCTACCGCAAGAGGAACGCGACCGCCTCGCTGCCTTCCTTTCTTTTCTCGCACCATGAACTTCGCCGCCACCGACGTTGGCGGGACGCCTCCCTGGCGCCCGGTCTAACAAGCAAGCCAGGAACCTGATACGTTCGCGCGCGCGCGCCCGCCCGCCCCACACTTTCTCTTCTACGATCAATAGAGCTCATCAACCACCTTTTCTGCTTAGGCTGAAAATGCCTAGAAGCCTGGCGCTTTGCTCGTAAGCGTTAGCAACCCACTCCCGCCAGCCAGCCCAATCCGCCCCTTTTCTGGACACCAAGCCCTTGGGAAGGGGCGTCTCCCCTCCTCTCCCCCTCCCTGCTGATTGATACGGGGCTTGGCTGGGAATCCTTGTAGCGCTGGGTGGAGTAGGCGCCGGTGATTGGCTACCCGGCAGTCAGCTGCCTGGGCTTTTTGTGCGCTCGCGTGTGTGAGTGTGTGTGTGGAGGGGCGAGGTTCACAAACCGGTTGCTCTTGACGCTTCCATTTCGTTTTCTCCAAGGCTGGAGATCTTGGACGGAGGAAGCCCTGGAGGAGCAGGAGGAGCGGGGCAGCCGCAGCTGCTGCCCCGTCTCTGCCTCATCCCCCTTTTCTCTATCCAGCAAAAAAAGGGGAGAAGCCCCAGAAGCACAAGATTTTCTCCTCCTTCACCCTGCCGGTGCAAAAAAGAAAGAAACAGAGAATCAATAACCCCAGGGCGCCGCCGGATCCGGCTACGAAAAGCCATGGGCGAGACCTGAAAAGGGCTGTTGCGGGAAGTTGAGCCCTTCCTCCAAGGACTGAGCCTCGCCCTCACCTCCATCGCTTGACGGCTCCCTCCCTTTTCCTTCTCCTCCTCTCCTTCCTTCTCGTCGAGCCTCGCCCCTGCGTGGCAGCGGCGGCAGCGGCGGCAGCAGCAGCTGCTTAGCCTCCTCCTTCTCCTTTTGCTGCCTTCAAGCTCCAGCCGCAGCCAGCCAACCTTCGCCAGGATCGCAGCAGCAGCAGCAGCGGCGGCAACCCAGTGAGCCTCGCTCCCTCCCTCCTCCTCTGGCGCTGGGATGCGTCTTCCTCCTCTCGGCTCGGCTGCCAGCTTGGAGTGCTGCGACGCGCTTGGAGCACTATGGCTCGCTTCGGAGACGACCTACCCAGCCGCTATGGAGGTGGCGGCGGGGGTGGCGGCGGCGGTGGCGGCGGGCCGGTGGTGGGCGGCGGAGGCCGCGGCAGTAGCCGCCAAGGACCCCCGGGCCAGCCCGGCCAGCGACCCCAGGTGTACAAACAATCTAAGGCCCAGCGGGCCCGGACCATGGCAATTTACAACCCCATCCCGGTCAAGCAGAACTGCTTCACTGTCAACCGCTCCCTCTTCATCTTCAGCGAGGACAACGTGATCCGCAAGTATGCCAAGAGGATCACGGAGTGGCCATATCCTTTGCTTGGCGGACGGTGGGGGGCGGGGAGAGTTTGGAGGGAGGCGGTTGGGGTCCGGGACTCCAGCAACGCGTGGGGACTGTCCTCCTCCTCCCGCCCCCCTGGCCCGAGCACAGGGCAGGCTGAGGGTGCCTTCTGATGAATTTGGACCGCTCACGTGTCATTATTATTATTATTATTATTATTTTGCGCGAGTCGAGGGAATGGGGGTTCAGGGACAGTTGCGGGTGTTCTTTCAGGCGTGGTTGTATTGGCGAGGCCCAGAGTCGCATTTCATGTCGTGGTTAGGCGTTCCTGGTCCTCTGGGTGAGCCAAGGCCGGACTCCTCTCCCCCGCCCCCCAACTTTAGATGAAACTCTTCTTAGACTAGATAAGCCCCCCCCCCGGTGTGTGTCTGTATAGATTCTCTGGGACACCTGAGGAAACATGAATGGGGTCTTCCTCTCCCCTAGGGAGCACTAAGAGGTTTCGGTACAGCGTGCTCTCCTCTCAATCTCTGGAGTATTTTCCGTCACCTGAAGCGACAGGTTAACCTCCCTAAACGACTTGATTCACTTTCCTTCCTCATCCCTCTATCCAGCTGTTGGTGTGGGTGTGGGTGGGTGGCAGAAATCTCAGGGTGGGGTGCTGGTTTATTGTTGTCTCCCTTTGGATCAATAAGGCTGATGAAACCTCCCTATCTTCCCTTCAGTTCAAAGCCTTAAGTTGTCACCACCCAAAATAAGTCTGTTCCTTATAGCATACATTTATTAGGATTTAAAGAAGTTGGTTCATGTCTCTTAATAAGCCACTGTTTCTAGTAAACTGTGTGTCACACAAACAATATCTGCATTTGGGACAATGCAGTTCGAAGACTGGTGTAGCTGTTGATTTTGCTGTGGAGTGTACAATATGTGTTTTTATATTATGTGGTGTGGCTCTACTTCAGTTTTGCACATTTCACTGTGGCATTGTAGAAGCAGTACCTTTCTTCAGAATTCCTGCATGCTCTTGTTAGTTTTAGCTTGTTCTTTTCATTTGTGTTCTATGTCAGGATAAACTCACCAGTGCTGGCAAAGTACTTAGATTCTTGTCTTGATAGTTGGGCTATGGAAGACTCTACAGGGTGACCACCTCTCTGGCTAAGAATATCACCATTGATTTCTTTTAAAACCAATTCTGGTAATTGTATTGGATCAATTTTCTTTTCTTTTTTAAGAATTGTGCATGTTTCAGTATATTGTCACCAATCATGAGTTGTAAATTGTTGACATGTTATTGATGTCTGAAGGGGATGCATTTTGGCAAAACTTACATCAAGCCAAAATCCCTAATTGAAGGAAGCTACACAAGTGTGCCTGCCTTCTACTATGTAAATGTGTGTGTACACAATTGTATATGGACAGAGCAAAATCTTCTGCACACACACACACACACACACATTATGCTACAGCCAATTACTGTAAATTTTACTAAGAGCAGATCCATTGGAAATAATGGACCTAAATTAGTCATGTCCATTAATTTCAATGGATCTGCTCTGAGTATGTTGAAACACTGGATACAACCTGATGTGTGCCATGTCAGCACTTTTGGCAAACAAAATATCACAGTTTTTACACCATCTGAACCTTCTGCAGAAGTAAATAGCCCTATTTGCTATTTCAGAAGCCTGCTCAGTTTTGTAGATCAGGTGTATCCATGTCTGACTTCTTTGTAGCTGAAAGGGCCACAATCTGTGCACATTTCCTCTCTCTCCACTTGACCTGACTCCAGAGGAGTCCTGTCCTAGGAACAAGTCAGACTGTCAGTTCATCTGGCTCATTGTTGTCTATACTCAGTGCAGTGTCTCTCCAGGGTTTAAGACTGGGATGCTCTCCCTGCTATACCTGGAGATGCTGGGTGTTGAACATTGGACCTTCTGCATGTGAAGCAGATGCTGTACCCATTGAACTATGGCCCTTCCCTGTTCCTTTCTTCCTTTCATGTTGTAAGCAATTGTGGCCATGGTAGTGCAGAATGAGCAAAAAGGAGGCTATTCCATCCTGAGCTTAGGGTTAGGTTGCTAAGTAATCCCTCCTCCCTCCCTCTCTCTGTGTGTGTCCAAATATGTATTGGCAGATCTGCACTAGTGTCAGGAGTGTGCTTTCATGCCAGCATTCCCAGGGGGGTCCTGTTGTTTTCTTTTTATCTGAAATCATATAGCTAATAATGCTTGCAGAACAGCAACCAGACCTGCCCTTAGCAACATGGCAAGCTGTTCCCCTTCCCAGTTGAAACTGTGTGCATGCAGGGGAAGTATTGACAGGGCAAACAGAATCCCCCAGATTGCTGGAAGAGGCAAGTTAGAAGGCATCTGTGCTGCAGCCAAGCTTGGGATAAATGTACCTCAAAGAAAAACCTTGTGGCAATTCAAGTGTTGCATTTCTGCAAGGCTAGATCCTTTCATTGCACTGGTGGTGGAGGTGGGGTGCAGAAGCTTACTGGGAACTTCAGAAGCTCTCTAGTCATGCATGGTGATTGTAAGGCAAGCTTCATTTGGAGTGTTTTGGTTGGGGCTGGGTAAGTCTGTTCCAGCACAAGCATCTAGGAGGGCTGGGTGTGTGCTAGTGTGCTGGTGTGCCTTCGGCGGTGACTGGTGCAAGGTTTAAATCAAACCGTCTCTGGTACCCAGGGGAGCTCGCTGTGCTGCTGAAACACTTCCCTGCCATCTGGGCCTTGGCCTAGAATTGGGCATGGATCCAGTGATGCACACGCTGCAGAGAAGGGAGGGAGCTTGCTATAAAGGCACAAGGCTACTCTGACATAAATCTTTGCTTGGAAATGAATTAAGATCCATTCTCTATGGTTTTTCTTCTTCTTTTTCTTTTAGTCAAGCCCTTTTGCTACAAGGCAGCACAGATTTTGCTTTCTATACTGGCTTGGCAAGGCTGTTGTTGTGTAGTGATTCAAAACATGATATGTCCTGGTTCACATTTCAGCAAAACACAGAACTTGTTGTGTGACCTTTTTGGACAAGCTGTCTGCTCTTAACTTCAGCTCTTTCCCAGGGAGGATAAGAATAATGCCAGGCTACCTTACACGGTTTGTGCCAGGATTAGGCCAATGAGTTACTTTTAAAGCTGTTCGTCAGCAGAATGGACTCCCTTGGGAGGTGGTGGACTTTCCTTCCTTGGGGGTTTTTAAGCAGAGGTTGGATGGCCACCTGTCACGAATGCTTTAGTTGAGATTCCTGCGTTTGCAGGGGGTTGGTCTAGATGACCCTCGGGGTCCCTTCCAATTCTACAACTCTGTGAAAATGGCATTTGAAAGCATTGGAAAAACATACACATTAGTCCAGTTTATTGCTGATTTTCTCTTGCATACTTCTGTTGACCAGTTTATTTTCTTTAACTCTTGCTTCCACTCCTTTTGAATATATGATCTTGGCTACAATCATTGCTAATTGCATCGTCTTGGCCTTGGAGCAACACTTACCAGTTGACGACAAGACGCCCATGTCAGAGAGGCTGGTGAGTACAATTTACGGTATTTGTTGGGGGAGGGGCAATGTTGTCATTCTTACCCTCTTGCTTAATTGTATTTATCTGATTCCATTTATGAAGCACTTCCTGTAAAATCTGTTTCTGTTGTTGGCATCTGTCTGTCAGTAAAAGCTTCAGCCATAAGAATTATTATTATTATTATTATTATTATTATTATTATTATTATTATTATTATTTATCTACATAACAAGAACAATCCCATATATAAAAAGGATTTAAAGCAATTTCATATGTAAAAAACAATAATTTCCCAGTCCTGTATACATGTAGACTAAGATAAAAATCTCCACTTAAATGATTCATTGGAAAAAATGAAGGTCTTCAAAAGGCGCCATACTTGATGTGTAATGGGAGGCAGTTCTAAAGGATAGGTGCCCACTACACTCAAAGTCCAGCATCATGCAGAATCAGGAGTGCCAATTTGGCCCACAACTGTGGGTGCCTGGGTCCTTGGGTGCCATGCGGTGTACATGGCCCTGGAACCAAAATTAGTGGTTGCTTTGCCCATTCATGGGGAATTTTGTGGGTGTTTGGGCACCCAGGGCCCCAGGGAATTGGCACCAATGTGCACAGTGGACCTCCTGATGAGATGGTGTCTTGATTCATGGGGGATACTGTTATCAGATGGCTATGTTCTGCCATCACCATCGGATGCAGTATGCCTCTGGGAGCCAATTGCTGTGAATCACAAGTGGGGAGCATGGTGTTGTGCTTAGGTCCTGCTTATGGGCTTCTCAGAGAAATCTGGTTGGCCCTGTGACAACAGGATGCTGGACTAGATGGGCCCCCTTTGGTCTGATCCAGCAGGGCTCATCTTATTTCTTAAGCAGGTCAATGGACAGCCTTATCCAATGGATAAAAGGTAAAACATAAAGGGGCCCCTGACCATTAGGTCCATTCGTGGATGACTCTGGGGTTGTGGCGCTCATCTCGCTTTATTGGCTGAGGAAGCCGGCATATAGCTTCCAGGTCATGTGGCCAGCATGACTAAGCCACTTCTGGCGAACCAGAGCAGCGCACAGAAATGCCGTTTAACTTCCCTCCAGAGCGGTGCCTATTTATGGGAGCTCACCCGTCACGGGGATTTGAACTGCTGACCTTCTGATCGGCAAGCCCTAGGCTCTGTGGTTTAACCCACAACGTCACCCATGTCCCTCTTATTCAATGGATAGCCTTAGGTAATGGAGGATAAGGCTATGTTCTACATCCACTGGTGGAGGCAGTATGTTTTTGAATACTAGTTGCTGTGAACTGCAGTTGGGAGAGCACTGTTGACCTGTTTGCTCGTTTCCCAATGGGACATCTGGGAAAACAGGATACTGGACTAGATTGCCCTTTTGACTGATCCAGCAGAGCTCTTCTTATGTTTTAACTCTTTATTAGTCTACAGAGAGTAAGCAAAGTACTGTGGGGGAATGAGCAACTCGCTGGTGATGAAGCCATCAGAACATAGCTGTCAACTTTTCCCTTTTTAAAGGGAAATTCCCTCATTCCGAATAGGATTCCTCACAAGAAGGAGGGAAAAGTTGATAGCTATGCATCATAATAAGCATCTGGGGAGAAAGAGTCCTAAGATGGAATGCAGGAGGAGTCAGTAGACATGAGAATGAGGCTTTCTATGTTTTAGGCAAAGGTTCTAGGTTGCACTAACTTAGGCTCTTGGGAAGGATGAACTTACAATGGCAGATTTCTCTGTCTCTGAAAACACAACCCTCCCCCATCTCAGCTTTCCCCCAGGTCTGTGTTACCTGAAACACATGATGCTGCTTTAAATCCATAGTGCAGATGTGGTAGCATCTATCGGTATTTGTTCTCTTATTTTTCCAAACTTAAATTCAGTTCTCCACATTTCTATAGCAATTTTGCAAAAAAAAATAATAATTTTTAATCCTCCTGAAAACCAACCAGCATTTTAGTGTGAATTTATCCTAATGTATGTACTTTTGCACGTACAAATTTTTGCACCACCATTTCCCTAAATATAATGCATGATTGGATATGTTTATTTTTATGCACACCATTTCCCAAATATATGTGTTTTTTGGGTAAACGTTAGTTGGGGAGAGCTGCATTGTGAAGTTCAGAGACGTGTGGATTTCAAAGGATGTCTCAGTGTTTTGGTTCCTGGACCGTTTTGGAAAATGCGAATTTAATAGGTTCACTCTCTGATATGAATGGAATGTCATTCTTTGTCATCCCTATACCAAGGCCATTGGCTGGCTGAGGCTGAGGCAAGTGGTGTGGTCCAGGGCAGTGGCGGAGGAAGCTGCTCGGGCGCCTGGAGTGGCGCACCCAGGGGCAGGGCAAGCCGCCCATAGGGTGGGGCTCATCATGGCACCTCTGGAGTCTGCCTGCCTCCTCCTGCTCAGCCGCCCTACAGCTGGGGGGGGGGAGGCAGCTGGCGTACTGTTCGGTCAGCAGGGAGCTTGCACACGCCCAAGCCACTGCGTCTCTCCCAGGTGAAACGTGTGTCTTGGGTGCGCTGCAGACCCCGCAGGGACTGCCACCCGGCATTTTGTCACCCCCCCAGTGGTGACACCCGGGGTGGCCTGCACCCACCGCACCCCCTTCCTCTGCCCAGGGAGGGGTGGGTCTGTGGTTGAAGGAAGTGAAGGGCATCAGGTTGGCTATCCGTGAATCAGGTGGTACCAATTCCGTTTTCTCAAACAGGGTCTGATTGAGGCATTTGATAGTTTTGAGCTGCTCATGTGAAGGAGAGAAGAAGGGAGGAGGTGGGGTCTTCTTCTGAAGATGAAATTTGATGGATTTGCCATATTCCCTTTAAGAGAAAACAACACTGGGAGCAGCCCACTCACAAAGAAAATAACTTACCAGCAGGCTTTATGGTAATGAGGCAATTATAATATTTCAAATGCAAAGCAGAATGATTTTTGGGATAATCTCTTCATTCTTTATCAGCTGGCAGGGAGGGGGTGGTGGAGAGAAACAGGCAGCCAGGGGTAGACATTTCCCTTGGTGTTTTTTTTTTTTTAAAAAAAGGCTGCTTTGGAATGTTTCTGAAGCTCAACCTGAGTGGGTATCGCTGCTCCTAGCACAGGGAGATGAAACCTTGAAACCTCCCTCCTTTGAAACATGTTAAACCTAAAAAAAGAATATTGGGGAATGAAGTGAAAAGCTTATGGTTTTAGGCAATTCCCTTTGCCTGTTTTTAGATGGTCCATTCCATATTCCGCAAGTCAGTTAAGATAACAGTTCCTGGATTTCATCTACTATTGTAAAGGGGTGGAAGCACTCCTTATGTGAGAGTGTATCCAGACTGCCATGGGTGAGGGCCCACTCTTCCCATGGGTAAAAGGTAAAGGCAAAGAACCCCTGGATGGTTAAGTCCTGTCATAGGCGACTATGGGGTTGCAGTGCTCATCTTGCTTCAGGCCAAGAGAGTTGGCGTTTGTCCGCAGACAGCTTTCCGTAGCCAGCAGGACTAAACTGCTTCTGGTGCCTGGAGGATTGTGGCGAGTGCCAGAGCGCATGGAAATGCCATTTACCTTCCCATCACAGCGGTACCTATTTATCTATTTGCACTTTACCTTACCTTTCCCCCCATGGGTAGACCAGGTCATTGGACCAGTTACACCTGGACGGACATTTATGCAAGGCCCTACTGGAGCCCTGGTCTACAGCCCATTGGTCGCAATGGGTAGACCAGGTGGCCAAAATTCGCAACCGTCTAATTCAAAATGAGGTACTTTCCTACATTGCTGTGTTCTGTGGCCCATACAAGGGCTCCTTCACATTTACCGGTAGATACTGATCTGGAGGTCTGCACATGGACCACTTCTTTAAAAGTAAACTGATTCACTTGCCTAGTGTGAAATTTAAAACCACGTGGTTCCATAAATTTATCTCTTGGAGAATGTATTAAAGGTGGAATCCAGGGCTTTAAAAAAAAATCCAGAACCCTTAATTGAGTATATGAGTTTCCATCAGTTAGTTGATTATATTTGTATAAATGCGCATATCATTAGAACAATGTTTTGAAGTGGAATATCATACTTTTAGATGGTGGGCATTAAGATATGTTGTAGCAGGTAACATCTCAGAAGAAGCATCTCCTCCCTGTGATCTTAGAAAAGTCATTCTTCCGTGTGTGAGAGACATAAGAAAATATGCCTTTTCCAAGTGTATATATATCTGGGTTGTATTCAAAGTTAATCTTACTCAAAGTAGAGCCATTAAAATATCAGACACGACTAACTTAGGTGAATTAATTTCAGTGGGTCTACTCTGGGTAAAACATTGTTGTTGTTCAGTCATTCAGTCGTGTCCGACTCTTCGTGACCCCATGGACCAGAGCACGACAGGCACCCCTATCTTTTACTGCCTCTCGCAGTTTGGCCAAACTCATGCCAGTCGCTTCGAGAACACTGTCCGACCATCTCATCCTCTGTCGTCCCCTTCTCCTTGTGCCCTCCATCTTTCCCAACATCAGGGTCTTTTCCAAGGAGTCTTCTCTTCTCATGAGGTGGCCAAAGTACTGGAGCCTCAGCTTCAGGATCTGCCCTTCTAGTGAGCACTCAGGGCTGATTTATTTAAGGATGGATAAGTTTGATCTTTTTGCAGTCCATGTATAGAGTTGGATGCAACTCTATACATTTTTTTGAAGTGTTGCCAAATTAATTGAGGATGTATGTTTAGCCAGTCATCTGTCTTCTTTATGAATTTATTAATTTTATATAAAGATGTCTTTCTCACCCATCTGCTGCCACTTAGGGAAGTTACTAACAATTTGAAATCACAGTGCAATAAAAAAAAGTTAAAGGGGTGGGGATGAAATAAAGTACCTAGCATTTAAAACACACAATCATACAAAATATAGAGGCAAGAAATATAGAAATCTACAAGCATCTTAAAATGTGAAAATGTCAATAAATTCTGTTTAAAAAAAAATAAAATGTGACTGCTAGATTGGTTATTTCTTGGTTTGAGACACGTTGCCATGGCTGCCTTAACATAGTTCCCTAAATTATGGTGAAAATTTTCTAATGATTAATAATCATTAGAAAGAAGCATGTTGCTATTCAAACAATTATTAGTTTTCAGTAGTAAACTGATAACTATATACGGTAAACCCCCCTTTACCCTCATTCACAAGATTATTTTTGTTATTTGTAAAAAATACTACCCTGCCCAAAATAAGAAAAATATATATCATGGTGGTTAATGGGAAATCAACATTAAAATTATTATTAGTTTTGTTATTTATAAAATTTGTATAATGCCCTTCATCTGAAGATCTCAGGGTGGTTCACAGCATAATTAGAATGTCTCCCAGGACATTCTATACAAGATCTCAAAGTAGCTGTCTTACTACAAAGGAATTTCAAAAATAGACTGGAAAGAGAAGTTGCTGAATTGCAACTCATTACCAAACTCAAAACCAGGGAGAGACCTGTTCTGAACAAAGACATTGGATTCTTATCTCATTATACATGACAAAGCTATCTTTAGCCATCTCACCCCTTGCCTTTTCCTCTAAGACCAATTGCAGTCGTCAACAGGTTTTCCACACCCATCAGCCAACCACCCATTCCCACCACCCTGCTGAGTAATACCCCTCCCCACTCTCTCACTATATATAAGGGTCTGGTGACTTCTGTTTCAGTGTATCTGAAGAAGTGTGCATGCACACGAAAGCTCATACCAAGAACAAACTTAGTTGGTCTCTAAGGTGCTACTGGAAGGTATTTTTTTGTTTTTTATTTTGTTTTGAGCATAATTAGAGTGGCTTGTGAATTACATTCATGAAAGAAATACCGAACATGTCACAAATCAGTAGGTCAGA
The DNA here is from genome assembly GCF_009819535.1 of Lacerta agilis. Lineage (NCBI taxonomy): Eukaryota > Metazoa > Chordata > Lepidosauria > Squamata > Lacertidae > Lacerta > Lacerta agilis. Next base: position 7,902,926 of record NC_046331.1, on the reverse strand, counting down.
TTAATGGAGCAACAGGGTTGGATTACGCACCAGAGAAAGCCTGGAATGACTGTTGCATATGTATTGGATACAGAATATTGTCAATTTTTACAATAATTTGGATGAGGAAAACCATATTGAAAGCCTTGATTTGCCATCTTATTTGGCTGCCTGAAGTAATGATAATATAAAATCGTGATTATGATGATAATTAATTAACATTATTAAATACCTATACATATCTCAATCACCTTTCACTAGAAGATGAAAGTGTGAAAATAATTCAAGCATATAAATATGATATATTTTGAACAAATGCACATAACAAGCAACAAAACAAAGAGCAGGTGAAAACTTATAACAGAAGGAACAAAAATAAGTGTACAGTGGTGGCCCGCTAGACAAAAATAATTCGTTCTACGAGTGTCTTCGTAGAGCGCATTTTTCGTCTAGCGAAGCGGCAATAGAGCGCGGAGTTTTTTGCGCTGAAAAAAAATTCATCTTGCGAGGCAGCCCCATTGACTTTTTCGTCTTGTGGGGCAGCCTTCCGCTAGCGAATGCCGTTCGTCTAGCGAGTTTTTCGTCTAGCGAGGCATTCGTCTAGCGGGGCATCACTGTATCCAACATGTCACTATTTTGTGAGATGCATTCAAGAGCGTCATTGAAGCTTCTAATTTGCACCATTAAAGTAAAGCACTCTGCCTGCACTAGCACAAGGGGGGGGGGGAAACCGCCAAGAAAAAGGGATCTGCAATGAAAATCTTGGGATGAAGGCATTTTAAACACTGCACGAGCAAATAGGGATGAATGCTTGTTGTCACATAACGATCCTGTTAACAGAATGAGTGCTCAGTAAAGGCCAGCAGATATAATCTAACCTGCATGTGAGCTTTGTGCAACAGATCAGGATGAATGCTCAAAAAGTAAGTCATCTGGGAGAGCCCTGAAGGTTCCAGCCCTTCTTAAATCCAGATGATCCACTATTTGGCACAGAAAGAGAGTAGGAAATGACTTCAATTAGCATATAAAGAGAATCACAAAAGGAGGCTATAGAGCTTTGGAGATGTAGATGGTTGCAAATGCATTTCAGTGAGACCCTTTAGCAAAAGAAGGCAGCCGTGGCCACCAATTTGGACAACTTTACAAGAGCATGAGACAAATTCATGGAGGGCAAGACTATCAGGGGCTTCCTGTCATGATGGCTATACTCTGGCTTCACAGAGTCAATATGCCTCTGACTATCAGTTGCTGGAAAGTGTGCTTATTCCTGGGTCCTTCTTGTCAGTTTCGTACAGGCACCATCTGTTTGGCCATTGTGAAAACAGGATGCTGGACTAGATGGGCCATTGGCCTGATCCAGCACGCTCTTCTTATGTTCTTAGAATAAACTTGCTGTAAAAAGCAAATCCAATAACCAACCATCAGTATAACACTTTGAAATAAACACAACATTATCTAACCATTATATACACAGCTTACAGTTCACTCTTCCGTGTGTATTCAAAAGTAAGCCCCACTGTATGCAATGCTAGTCCTACTTGGAGTAGAGCTGTAGAAATTGATGCAGAGGACTTAAGTTAGGTGCCTTGGATTGCATTCAGCTAAATTCTACTCTGAGAAGGGTAGACACTGAAATAGATGGGTCTAAGCTATTTATGCCCTTTAATTTCACCGAATAGAACTAACATTGGGTACTACCCATTAACTTCACAGGGGAAACTCTGAATGGACCTAAGTTGGTTAATACCTGTTGACATTAGTGGTGTTTACACTTGAGTAAGCAAATACAGTGTTGTGGCCTTAGATCAGGCATGGCCAAACTTGGCCTTCCAGCTGTTTTGGGACTACAACTCCCATCATCCCTAGCTAACAGGACCAGTGGTCAGGAATGATGGGAATTGTAGTCCCAAAACAGCTGGAAGGCCAAGTTTGGCCGTGCCTGCCTTAGATGCTCAATGTTTAAACAACTCAACGGCTGTTGAATTGTTTAGATGCTGTTTCAGCTATGTGCACTGTGTATTATGGTTAGATACCTGTTGATATTTTTTCTTATTTTAATGATGGCCAGCTGCTCTGAGACTAGTTTTCCACAAATAAGGAGCTTTAAATTCCCCCCTTTTGTCATATTATGTGTGCAATTTTCTCTTCCACCTTAAGCTTGGAGGAAATCATATCTCAGGAAGCCTGTGTCATGATATCTTGATTGCATAGCTTAGTCATAAATCAGGTGGTCAGGTCATTAGTGAAAACAAAATAAAATAAAAAATTCCTTCCAGTAGCACCTTAGAGACCAACTAAGTTTGTTCTTGGTATGAGCTTTCGTGTGCATGCACACCTCTTCAGATACCAGTCCAGGTTCTTGCATTTAGTCAGAAAGAAGATGTCGGTCTGTACATATGCAAGTTTCTTGGTGAGGTTGATGGACTTCCATTTCATGCGGCTCAATGTGGTGCCTTCCATAGTTCCAGTTACAGGTAGGTAGGCGTGTTGGTCTGCCATAGTCAAAACAAAATAAAATAAAATATTCCTTCCAGTAGCACCTTAGAGACCAACTAAGTTTGTTCTTGGTATCTGAAGAAGTGTGCATGCACACGAAAGCTCATACTGGAGGAATATTTTATTTTATTTTGTTTTGACTATGGCAGACCAACAAGGCTACCTACCTGTAACTAGGTTATTAGTGAGTATACCAGGATTTGAAAGTGCCAATTTGTACCCAGGTGAGACCAGCAGTGTAGCAACCCCCTGCAGCTCCCAAATGCTAAGCAACTGCTGTGATCCCTCAAGCTTCCCTGCCACCCAGAATCCAACTCCCCAATGCACAGCAGCCAATGTGTTGCAGTACAGACCCCCCCAGGCACCCTATGACCTGCCCTACCACTGGCCTGGTGCAGACCACTCCTGGCTAGCTACACTACCGGGTGAGACCAAAACAGTTGTTCAGTAGCAACTTCTGCAAAACCTTTATTGATAAAGGTTTAAAGAGGGGAGTTGTGTGAGGAAATGACCTTTTTTATCATGACTTTTGGTTTGAAGTAAGACCAAATCTGCCTCTTGAACCGCTGATACAAGCATAGCATATTTTCAGTGTGCTTAGGAATTCTGCCATCTGTATATGGTGGCATTAGGGATAGAAGGAGCTGTCGTTTTTTTGGGTTCTCTGTTCCTCTCCTTCCAAACCTTAAGTTCAGTTCTCCACATTTTCACAGCAATTTTGAAAAGTCCTTATTTTTCAGCACTTTAGTTCAAACTTCTCCTAATGAGCACACTATTGCGTGCAGCTTTGACTAATATCCATGCTTTACACACAATTTTGACTAATATCCATGTTTTACACGCAATTTTCTGCAGTATGGATGCATTTTTGTATGGTATTGAATTCATGGAGTGGGAGTAATTTTCAATTTGGGTTTTCCTCTTCTGTCAGCAAAATGTCTTTGGTCCAGTTCTGATGCTGCCCTGTTGATTGGTAGTTCCATTCACCCTTGTCCTGCAGTAACTCTTGCTAGAATCATCTCCCAGGAAGGGAATGGATTAATCTGCCAAAATTGTTTTCTGATCCCCACTCCCAATTTTGAAATCCAGTTCCTCACACTTCTTTAGCGTCTTGCATTTGTTGGGTGGGTGGGGATCTTAACAAAAACTTGTAAGCCTTTTAGCGTCAACTTCGTCCTAAGTTTCACCTGTGGTTTTGACTAATATACACATATTATTATTATTATTTGCAAAGTAGTTTCCCCTAAAATGATATGCATGCTTCCCCTTAATTTTGGCCCATGTTCTTTGCTTGGAAGATATGCACAACTAAAACCACAAAACTGTAGATTTCAAAGGGTGGCTTTGTGTATTGGTTCACAAAGTGGGAATTGATTCCTTCCCCTTTAAAATGCAGACGGTATGGAAATTTCTCCTCCATCCCTACTCCCAGTGGCATCCTGCTTGCTTGTGCTTGCTGCCCATCCCCTCTGCACCAGAGAAAAGATTGGAGCACATGGTCCTCATTGTAACTAATCCATGCAGAAGGCTTCTCATTTACCCGGGATGTGCTGCTTGTTGGTTCTGACATAGAGGCAGGGCATAGCAGCTTTCTCCCTTATTTAACATGACAGCCTTTTCACTCGGCTAATGGGCCTTGTTCTGTATCCTAACCACAGGCTCTATAAAAGCAGCGAGGCATGAGCCAATCATATTAACCTCTGTTGAAAAGAGGAAGTCTTTTCTTTTGCATGGCACACCTAAGCCCTTTGGGATGGTCTCTTTAGGGGCCCGGGGAGCCTGCTCTGGGAATAGGTTGTGAGGGATGCTAATGAGATTTATTCTAGGCTGCATTGCTTTCCTGCAAAGAACACCTCCATTGAGACTTTTGTTTTTTCTTGGGGGGGGGGGGATAACTGTGTTTGTGTCTTGCAGCAAAAGAAGTGGTGCCATAAAGACTGACAAATATAATATGACATCAGCTTTTGTGGACTACAGGAAAGCTTATGCCATAACAGATCTGTTAGTCTTTAAGGCTCTGGAAGACTCTCTGTAGGACTCTAAACTTCGAGTTGTTCATCCTTAAGTAAGATGGGTAGGCATTGCTCTTTTGTCATATAATTTTGGATTAGCACTTTAGGTATCCTTTGTTTGCTGTTTTTACATGGAGTAGACCTACTCAGGTTAATGGGCTTAGTCATGGCCATTAATAAATGGGTCTACTCTGAGTAGAAAAAATACTAAATATAACCCAGTATTTCTTATTGCCCTTCTTCAGAGGATCACAGGGCAGTTTACAATATAAAAACAGAAAATACATAGCACAATAAACAAAACAACAATACCCTGCACTTGTTTTTATCCTGTATGATAGTATGATATATTTTGATGTCACAGTTATGTGATATTATGATTTTATATTATGATAGTATGGTATTGTATCATGATTGTATGATATTATGATTGTGTAAGATTGATTGCAGCCTCCGGGAGCTCATAATCAGGACTTGTAAACAGGGGCATTTGTGAGGGTGGTTTGAGGGGAAGGACCAAGAGACATGGGTGGGGAGGGAGCTGCTGCAGTGACCACCAGCACCTGTGCCATGTTTGTCTTCTGGCCCGAGACGGTGCAAAACTGCACTCGATTGCCTTGCTGAAAGAGAAGGCACAGCAACCTGAGCTCACTTAGCCACACTTTGAGCTACTGGCCAAGAGGAGGAATCCCTTGATAGAGCAGAGTGGACTGTCCTGGAACAGTGGTGCAGATGAGGTCCCCCTAGGGAGGTGGAAGATCACCCCATGCAGGAGACAAACCCCTGGAGGAACACGACACGCGGGTGCGAGGCTGGCAGGAGCCATGCTGCGTATTACTGGAGCTGCAAGGTTGATTCCATGCCCTCACCTTGGACACTGATTCTGGGCCAGAGGAGCAAGGACAGCAGTTGCCAACCTCAGAATACACCAAAATGTCTGTGGAAGGCTCAGTATACAGAACCATTTCTGCCACTCCTGAGAGGAGGAGGAGACAAGTGGTGGTGGTAGGTGACTCCCTGCTGAGGGGGGCAGAGGCAGCAGTGTGTGGAGGTAACAGGATGTCCCAGGAGGTGTGCTGTCTTCCAGGCACAAAGATTCATGATATGACAGGGAAGCTGCTAAGTCTTATGAAGCCCACTGACCCCAACCCCTTCCTAGACCCAGTGTGGTGTAGTGGTTAAGAGCGGTAGACTCGTAATCTGGTGAACCGGGTTCGCGTCCCCACTCCTCCACATGCAGCTGCTGGGTGACCTTGGGCTAGTCACACTTCTTTGAAGTCTCTCAGCCCCACCCACCTCACAGAGTGTTTGTTGTGGGGGAGGAAGGGAAAGGAGAATGTTAGCCGCTTTGAGACTCCTTCAGGTAGTGATAAAGCGGGATATCAGATCCAAACTCTTCTTCTTCTGGTTCATGTGGGTACAAATAGTTCTCCACAAACAGCCTTCGCTGTATAGCAAGGGACTATGAGACTGGGCAGGAAGTTGAAGGGCCTTCAGGCATGGGTGTTTTTTTTAAAATTTAAATTACTCCTTCCTATTGAACGTCACGACACAGGAAGAGAGAGAAAAATACTGGAAGCAAACCTTTGACTGTGTTCAAGGCAGCTGTCCACCAGCTCCATCTGGTATGCAGACTGAGCCCCTACCTGCCCACAGACTGTCTTGCCGGAGTGGTGCATGCTCTAGTTATCTCCTGCTTGGACTACTGCATTGCGCTCTATGTGGGGCTACCTTTGAAGGTGACTTGGGAACTACAACTAATCCAGAAAGCAGCAGCTAGACTGGTGACTCCCAGCATCCCTGACCATTGGCTGTGTTGCCTTCTGCTCTGATGGGAGCTGCAGTGCAGCAAGATCCACCTGCTTTTTTTCCCTGTAAAGCTGCTAACAATATTCCCTCTTTGCTTCTTAGCTGAACTCAATTTTGGCTAAAAACATGGAGAGTGATTGTGTAGATTCACTCTGCAAAGGGGGCAGAATCAATGAGGAAAGTAGGAAATCAGGAAGGAATTCGGGAAATGGGACAAAAGGTAGTGATTCCAGTCTCAACTCATAAAAAGGCCTCAAATTATATGCAGAAGACATTGGATGACTGTACGGTAACATAGGCTTGGAGGATAATGCACTCTTCCGCCTTTCTTTTCAATCTTTATTTGCTTCATTATTTCATAAGTTTGAACCTAAAACACAAACATGTGTTTGAGGTGACTTGCAGGAGAGGAAATGCAGGGCAGGATGGCTGAGGGTGAAGTTTACAGTCTGTACAATGTAGAACAAACAAACCAAAAAACAGTTGACTCTTGATAGCAAGAAATAAAACGTGAATTGACTATCTCAGCACTTGTAGAATTGTAGCTCTTTGCCTGACATTGCTGCTTTCCCCTCCCCCCCTCTTCTTTTTAGGATGACACTGAGCCATATTTTATTGGAATATTTTGCTTTGAAGCTGGCATTAAGATCATCGCACTGGGTTTTGCTTTCCACAAAGGCTCTTATCTCCGAAACGGCTGGAACGTGATGGATTTTGTTGTCGTCCTTACAGGGTAAGTGATCTGCCCCTCTCCCTGCTCCCTCTCGCCTGTCTCTACAATTCTTAGAAATTATGCTGAGATTGAGTTGCTTTGATGCTTATTATTATCATCATCAGCAAGGTGAGGAAGAGAGTATGATGCCATTAAGATTCTATAGTGAAGCTATACTTGAAGACTTACAGAGGAGCTGCTGTGGAGGTGAATTTGGGCAAGCCCAAGTTTATGAACACACTTAAAAAATGATAGATAGTTGGCAGATCTTAACTCTGAAGGCAATCCTTTTCATTTCTTTCTTCTTCTTTTTAATGCCAAATCATCTTCTGAAAACTACAGAACAGATTTAAAAGCAGGAAATGTTTTAGAGGAGGATTAGATCGGACAATATGTGAACAAAAGGAGGTTCACTTGGCCTTTGAGACCAAGAAGAAAGCAAACGGGTAGGAGCCACGAAGTAGCAGAATACTGATTAAAAATTATCAATAAGCTGGATATTTTGGAAAGATGGTGATTTGCTCTTCCGTTATAAAACATCTAGTCATGCCCTATTTTGAGCTTCTGGATATAGTATAATAAGGAGTGTGTGTCCATTTCCCCCCCTTGCACCTTTATAGTTCTTGACTGGTGTAAGCTGAGAAGTACCTCAGGTGTGTTGCTGAGCTGAAATACCCAACTGGCATCTCTGGGTCATTTGGGGGATTGGGTAAAGGGGTTGGGGTTGGGGTTGGCAGCAAGGGGAATGGGGTAGTCCTAAGTAGGGTTGGCAAGCAACATAAGCAGGGGCTGCAGCCCCAAGTATTTATATAGATGGCACACTGGCTTAGAGGTATTCCCCCTTTACTCATGGACAGGTCTACAAGTTTGTCTGCTGTAACATGTGCCATTGCACTGAAACTTAAATGAAGTGTACACCTGGCTCTTCATAATAATTGTTTTATTCACATGCAAATTGATTCAACATGGCTAATCAGTTAAACTCATATGTTCAGACGGTTCAGTCTTAAGCATGCTCGCTCCAAAGTAAGATTAGCATTCATGTTCAGTTAAGGAAGCTATTGTATCTAGCCAAGTTCTACTCAGAGCAGTACACAAATGAGTCGTGCCCATCCATTTCAGTGTGTCTGCTTTGAGTTGGGATGAACAATGGTTACAAACCTTAATTCTTAATGTAATTAAAATAAGCACACTAAACCAGAAATGCCTAACAATGGCCTGCTTGGATCAGGGGAGTGCTGTGGACATAGCTTATCTTGATGTCAGTAGGTTTTTGAAGAAGTCCCCCATGATATTCTTGTGGAGATATGTGGGCTGGACAAGGTAACTGTTATGCGGATTTGTAGGTGGTTGACTGTCCGAACCCAAAGAGTGCTCTCTAACAGTTCCTAATCATCCTGGAAAAAAGTGACAGTTGGGGTGCCACAGGGTTCTGTCCTGGACCTGTTGTTGTTCAACAACTTTAAAAGTGACTTGGATGAATGTTTGGAGGGCATCCTCATCAGATTTGCAGATGGCTGGAAGGGGATGCCAGTGCTGCAGAAGAGAGAATCAGGATTTAATATGATCTCAACAGATTGGAAAACTGACAAAAATGAATTTCAATAGGGACAAATGTCAGGTTCTACACTTGGGTAGGAAGAACCAGCTGCCCAAATCTAAGATGGCGGGCACCTGGCTTGCCAGTAGTACATTTGAGAAGGATCTAGGAAACTTAGTAGATCGCAAGCTTAACAGGAGTCAGCAGTGTGGTGCTAATGCTATTCTAGGCTGCACCAACAGACATATATTATCATGATCAAGGTAAGTAATATTACCAATCTATTCCCCCTTGGTCAGACCACACCTGGAGTACTGTATCCAGCTCTGGGCACCACAATTTATGAAAGATATCGATAAGCTAGAACGTGTGCAGAGGAGGACAATCAAGTTGACCATGGGTCTGGAAATCAAGCCTTATGAGGAACTGTTGAGGGAACTGGGTATGTTTAGCCTAGTAACAAGGTGACTGAGACAGGATCACATTCTTCAAATATCTAAAGGGCTGTCACATGGAAGAGGGAACAAGCTTGATTTCTCTTGCTCTGGAGGCTAGGACCTCAGTTTACAAGAAAGGAGATTCTTACTAAATACAAGGAATAACTTTCAGACAACTTTCAGTGGAACAGACTCTCTTGGAAGTTAGTGGACTCTCCTTCCTTGGAGGTTTTTAAGCAGAGGTTGGATGGCCATCCGTCATGGATGATTTAGTTGAGATTCATGTATTGCAGGGGGTCAGACTAGCTGACCCTTGGGGTCCCTTCCAACTCTACAGTTCCGTGATTCTAAAAATGTCAATAATAACCTCATCGTGTTTATATAAAAACATCTAAGAATGAAAAACATATTAACCCAAACAGGTCTTTCTCAATGGTAATAAATTTCCATTTACAGCTTAGTGGAGGAAACTGGTGACCCTTCAAATGTTGCTGAACTACAGTTTCTGTTGTTGCTAACAATTATGCCGTTTGGTTGGGAGGTGGGAGTCCTACAAAATCTGGAGAGCAGCATCACTTTATTTAAGACATTTCTATGCTGCTTAATTATTCACATTTCTAAGCAGCGTACATGAATACAATCCACAGAAATGGGGACAATTAAATAATCAAAAATTATAAGAAAACAAAACACTTCCTTAAAATGTCTGCTGGAACAAGAAAGTCTTTGCCATGTGCCTGAGGTTCACTGGTGTGTGTGTGTGTGTGTGTGTGTGTGTGTGTGCCTGTTTAATCTCAGTTGGGAAGGAGTTCAAATGCACCTTTTCTAGTGGTTACAAGCCAGCCATCTGAGCCATGGTAGACCACCAACAGAGATTCCTCCAAAAATCATAGTGATCAGGCATGGAAATACGGGATTGGGTAGTCCCTAAGATTTCCAAGACTCACAGTGCAAGGGGCATTGTAAATTACTAAAAGAATCTTTACTACAATAATTCCCCCCCCCCCTAAACCATATGTAGTTCATGGTGCTTTTATTCGAGGATATTTCCGTTTGCAAGACTCATTGAGTTTGAGTGGACTTACTTCCAAGAAAGTTCAGTTACGGTTGCCATTTTAAGGTTTATTTTCTTTGGATTGCAGCCCAGACTTAACTCAGAGTAGAGCTTTCTGAGGGTTAACTGAAGCTAGTAAATTTCAACTGAATGTTCAATGGCTCAAACTCAAGACTGCTTAATGCCAATACGTTTCTCTTCAGTGCTCCAAGCCAGTATATTATAGTTCATAATCAAGGTGGTTCCCCTCCCCATTCTTTCAAATATATACCTATATGTAAAATAGGATTCTGATCTGTGTCTATGACAATGAGAACAGCTTGGTTATGTTTGAGTTGTTCCAGATTGATTTTCTGTTCTGAATTATGCCTTCATGTATGTGGCATAAAACTTAAAATACCGTATTTTTCCATGTAGAAGACTAGGTTTCCCCCCTTAAAAACAGTGTCAAAAATTAGGGGGCGTCTTATACATGGGGCCATCACCCCCCCATTTTCTTGAATCTGAGTCCTCCAAAATAGGGGGCGTCTTATACATGGGAGCATCTTATAGAGGGAAAATATGGCAGTTGCTCTACTTTGTGGAAAAATCATGAGTAATGGGATCTATTGGAAAACCCTCCTAAATATTATAGTAGGTTGTGTGTCTTCATAGCTTGACCTGCATCAGTAGACTCATTAAAATTGATGGGCATGACTGACTTGGGAAGGACACTTGCTCTATGTTTGGAGCATCTGCTTTGCATGCAGAAGATCTCAGGTTCAATCTCTGCCATCTCCAAGTAGGGCTTTTGAAGGACCACCAGGGAGTTCTTCCTATTTCATCTAAATCTCTTTCCTCTTGCGATTTGAACCCACTAGTTAGCATCCTTACCTTGGGGGAGGGGCCATAGCTCAGTGCTAGAGCATCTGCTTTGAGTGCAGAAGGCCCCAGCTTCAATCCCAGGTATCCCCCAAGTAGGGCTGCGAATATCTCAGCCTGAAACTCCAGAGTCGTTGCTAGTCAGTGTTGACAGTATTCAGCTAGATGGACCAATGGTCTGATTTGGGTTAATATTAGCAGGTCTGCTCTGAGTAAAACTTAGTTGGATACAACACTTATATTGCATAGGGGACTCTAAGAGAAAGGAGGCTGGTGACGTGTGGGGCGAGGGTATTTTCTGTCCCATTTCTTGAAAGATGTTAATTATTTTCTGGGGTGCTGCTGATGGATGCTGTCTTAGTCATAGGATCATAAACAAAGATGTGATGTGACATATGCACACACGATGTAAATGATTAGTTTTAGGAAAAAAATTGCCAGCCTTTTTTTGCTATCATTATTGCAAGTAGTTTTAAGTGCTGTTTGATCTTTGAATATAATTGCACAATAGCAAGTTTGATTAGACAGCTGTAATAAGAAGCCTTGTTGCTCTCATCAAACACATGCATTCTTTTGAAGTGCAAGAGTGTTAATGTCAAGGCTTCTGGCTTCTCCTGCTGATCCTAGCTGGGATGTATTGAAAGTGTCTTGTACATGGGGCTTCCTACCAGGCGGGCAGCAGGGAGAGGACTTTGTGTATGTAGTTGGTGACATTTCTTCGCAGAGAGGCTCTCTGCGGGGAAGAGGTTGCTACATTAACCGTAATGCCTGCCATTTCAACTTGCAAGACCAAGAGCAAAAACCAAACAAACACCCCTCCACAGCTTTTTTTCAACACCACCACATATTACTGAAACATCTAGAAATTTATAACTGGTTCAGTGAATGATCATTACCTAAATAGTGGGCAGGAGTCATTATCTTCAAATATCTAGAGGGCTGCCACATATAAGATGGAGGAAGCTTGTTTTCTGCTGCTCTAGTCTAGACCCAAGCCAATAGTTTCAAATGACAAGGAAGGAGATTCTGACTAAACATTAGGAAGAACCTTCTGACAGTAAGAGCTGTTTGACAGTGGAATGGACTCCTGTCAGGACACTGACTGGCAGGGTGATGATGAGTGTGCACCAGGAGAAGTGACTTGGGAGAGGGGGGCAGTGATTTTTCAGGACCTATACCAGGCAGGAGGCAAGAGTCAGAGGCAGGAGAAGCTCCAGGGCTGGAGGGTGGAGCATAGGATGGGTTGGAAAAAGAGGAGGAATAGGCAGGCCAGGCAAGTGAAGGGCCAGATGCTCCTCCACCCTTTCTTGCACCACTGTCTCCCAGAACCAGGAGAGGATTGAAGTGGGAAGAGCATAGGCAGCTTCCATGCAGGCAAAGCCTCCAGCTGTGTGTGTGTGTATTGCCCATTGGGGGGAGGTAAAGAGGGAGAGTATGGGATGCGTGTGGCGCTGTGGGTTAAACCACAGAGCCTAGGGCCTGCTTCTCAGAAGGTCGGCGGTTTGAATCCCCATGATGGAATGAGCTCCCGTTGCTCGGTCCCAGCTCCTGCCCACCTAGCAGTTCGAAAGCACATCAAAGTGCAAGAAGATAAAAAGGTACCACTCCAGCGGGAGGGTAAATGGTGTTTCCGTGCGCTGCTCTGGTTCGCCAGAAGTGGCTTTGTCATGCTGGCCACATGAGCCAGAAGCTGTATGCTGGCTCCCTCGGCCATTAACGCGAGATGAGCGCCACAACCCCAGAGTCGGACACGACTGAACCTAATGGTCAGGGGTACCTTTACCTTTAAATAGGGAGAGTGCCCCCCAATTGTTGCAAATGCTCCATAGAGCACAGACTGGGGAATAGCTGCCTATACACTAGACAGGTGTGCCATAGAAATGATTGTAAGGGTCATCTTGACAATAAACTTTCTGCCCCATTCATTCCTTTGGTAGGGGAGTGCACTTCATAATTCCCTAGAAAGGCAGACCCTCCAAGTGTCCCTATTTTCCAGGGACATCTCTGATTTAGAGAAGCCATCCCAGTTTCTGATTTGACACCGACTGGAATGTTCCACTTTTCCTTAGGATGACCCTGTTTTCATTTGAGAAATGTTGGAGGGTATAGAGTTATCTGACCCCAGAGCTGTCTGAAGGCAATCCTGTATAGGGAAGTTTTTTTAAAAAAAACATTTAATGCTTTATTATGTTTGTATATATGTTGGAAGCTGCCCAGAGTGGCTGGGACAACTCAGTAAGTTGTGTGGGGTATAAACAGTAAAATTATCAATATGGAATGGGACGTTCCTATTATCGGAGAAATGTTGGAGGGTTTGGGAAGGTGGTGAACTCTCCTTCATTGTAGGTTTTCATACAGAGGTTGTGTGGCCATCTGTCAGGGATTATTTAGCTGTGATTCCTGCATTACAGGGGGTTGAACTCTCCAAGTCTGTGATTCTATGATCATCAAAGGTTGCCACTAGATGGTTAGCATTTTCCAGGAGGAATCCAAGACCATAGCAGAAGTTTACATTTGCACTATTGAAGTGTTTTAAAGTGCTTGCCGTGGCGCAACAACTCCACTTAAAAAGCAGTTGATTGCAGGTATGTCCTGTAGCTCTACAATTGTTGCAGGATCCCTGTTTCTATCAGCCCCAGCAAGTTTGGCCAATGACTAGGAATGATTATTGCTGGGCAGATGCATAAACACCCAATGAAGAGATGAAGGCTTACTGTAACATGCCTGTAAATAAATTGGAATGAATGCTCAGCGAAGAAGTCTAACCTCTGCGCAAGCACATCTGGATGAAGGCTCAATAAATAGTGTTTGATGGAGCCCAAAATATCATGATAAGCCAGGTTTTCTGGTTTACCATGGCTTATTGTGTGCAAGCAGCAAGCAATTACATTCTGCCTGATTGCTCTTCCTTGGTCACAAGAAAGAGAAACTAACAAAAATCCACAATGAAACTTGGCTTCCCATTACAGCTAAGCCTAGAATGGCAGTTTCCTTCTCCCAAGCCAGCTGGAATCACAAACCAGACTTCAGTAAACCATGGTGGTGTTTTTAGCTTAGGAATTATGGCTTGTTAAGGAGAAACAAGCCACCATATCAGAGTCATATATAATGGAAATCCAAGCAGTAGCAAGGAAGTAAGTGCTGGTGCATGTGAAACCATGATAAGCTGGGAACTCAGGCTGTTGTGTAAATAAAGTGCATTGTCTTGGAACAGACATCATTCTGACATGATGAACCTGCAATGGCCTCTTTGCATGACAATAGAACACAGGAAGCTAACTTATTTTGAGTAAGGTAAAAGGTTCATATAGTAAATTAGAAGATGCCTGCTTCTTGGGAGAAAAGCAATGACAAACCTAGACAGCATCTTAAAAAGCAGAGACATCACCTTACCGACAAAGGTCCGTATAGTTAAAACTATGGTTTTCCCAGTAGTGATGTATGGAAGTGAGAGCTGGACCATAAAGAAGGCTGATTGCTGAAGAATTGATGCTTTTGAATTATGGTGCTGGAGGAGACTCTTGAGAGTCCCATGGACTGCAAGAAGATCAAACCTATCCATTCTCAAAGAAATCAGCCCTGAGTGCTCACTAGGAGGACAGATCCTGAAGCTGACGCTCCAATACTTTGGCCACCTCATGGGAAGAGAAGACTCCCTGGAATAGACCCTGGAATAGTCACCCCTCCTCTTGTATTGGCAGCTGTGAAGGAAGGGTGATTCTGCTTGCTCTGTGTGTCCCACCCTCCTTTGTCTCAACAGCTGTTGAAATAAAGGTGGGGGTGGGGAAAACCTTGTTTTTAGCAGTCCTCAGCAGTAAGTTGCTTGATTGGACCTGGGACCTTCTGCATGCAAAGCGAATTCTCTACCACTGAGCTAAGGCTCTTCTCCAAAAGAGTGTAGGGAGCTGCTTTATACACAGTCTGCCTGCTTTATTTTTGTTGTTTAGTCCTTTAGTCGTGTCCGACTCTTCGTGACCCCATGGACCAGAGCACGCCAGGCACTCCCTTCTTCCACTGCCTCCCGCAGTTTGGTCAGACTCATGTTGGTAGCTTCGAGAACACTGTCCAACCATCTCATCCTCTGTCGTCCCCTTCTCCTTGTGCCCTCCATCTTTCCCAACATCAGGGTCTATTCCAGGGAGTCTTCTCTTCCCATGAGGTGGCCAAAGTATTGGAGCGTCAGCTTCAGGATCTGTCCTTCTAGTGAGCACTCAGGGCTGATTTCCTTCAGAATGGATAGGTTTGATCTTCTTGCAGTCCATGGGACTCTCAAGAGTCTCCTCCAGCACCATAATCCAGCCTGCTTTATACCACAGTCCATACATTGGTCTATCTAGCTCTATCTTGTCTACACTGTCTGTCAGCATCTCTCCAGGATTTCATACAGGAACTTTCCCCTGCTATACATGGAGAGACCAGGGATTGAACCTGTGTTACTGGGGCTTTGTCTGTTACCAACTTAAATAATGGTTGGTGTGACTATCAATGCCACTCATTTCCATTTATCTTGCAACTAAGTATATTTGTATAAAACACCAGTTATCACTGATCCTGGGGTGTTGAGAATCTGCTTTGTCTCAATGGAAAATTCTTTGTGGTCTAGGCAGTCAGCCCCCTGCCTAGTCCAGGTTGTTGAAAACCAAAGAGTAAATGCTGTGGAAGGAAAACTCAATTGGTAAAAATGCATCTGTAGTGGAGAAAATTGTGTGCTAAAACGTGGATACTAGTCAAAACTGCACACAAAAGTGTGCTTATTAGGAGAAGTTTGTAATAAATAAAATAAACCCTCCCATGGTTCTCCACAAAATTAGTTTGGAATACGCCAAGCTATATCCCCTTTTACTGTGTGTGTGTGTGTGTGTGGAGAGATAGGAGGAAGTTTTATTTGGGCACCTCTCTGCCCTCATCAGTGCATAGCACTTGATTCCAAAACTGCTCCCCTCCCAAATGCCCCCTATCTCTCTTCATCTCCCCTGAACCCCCAGTTGGAATCTTAAAATGTTTGCTTTGGCCATTGCAACATAATGATCAGTGGGTTTATTTTTTTATTTTTTATTTGGTCTGTCAATCTCAGACATTGGAACTTGTTAATTAGAAAAAATAAATCAAGAGTTCTAGTATCTTCTGCCAGGATCAATATAGCATCAAGCTGAACAGGAACCTAATACATTGCAGCTGAAAGCGGCTTGTTCCAGAAAGTATTTGCTTGGTGTCTTAGAGCAAAAGACTTTTTTGTGCTGCTCTCTTCTCCACTTCCTGGGAAACCTGGCGATTTTCTGTTAATAACAGCATGAGGGATATAGGCTTCTCTCCTCTTGACAGATTATCTTTCCATCAAATGTGCCTTTTAAAATTCCTTTGGGGCAGCTGTGCACCAAGGCAATGGCTCACCCTGGGGAAGGCAACTTCCAGGTGGAGGAGAATGTCAGGGGGTTATTAATTTAGTGTCTGTTCGATTTACATGTAAACTGCTTTGAGGTTTTTGGGTTGTTGTTGTTCTTTTTCTTTTTTACAATCAAGTGGCACATGAATTTTTATGAGATAAGTAAATGATAGACACATATATTTCTACATCTTGGGATTTGGGTGGACCAACTCATAGGAGCATAGGGTACTGAGTCAGAACTTTGGCCCACCTAGCTCAGTATGGTCTGCACGGGCTGACAGTGGCTCTTTAGGGTTTCAGACAGGGGTTGTCTCCTAACCCCGCCTGGAGATGTTTGGGATTAACCCCAGGGCCTTCTGCATGTAAAGCAGGTCCTCCACCCTTGGTTCATGTTGTACCCTGAAAATTCAAGTATGCAACAGGGTGTCAGAAAGAGTAGAATAGAATAGAATAGATCTTTATTGTCATTGTCCCCTTGCAGGAAACAACGAAATTCCTCGGTTGCTATATCAACTCAAATAAGGCACTCCACATAATTTAAAAATACTAATAAACACACTACAATACAGGACAATATAACAAATAAAAGAAGATGACTTCAGAGTCTAGAGTTTCCATTTAAGACCAAAATTGCTCTAGGAAAGAAACTGTTCTTGAGACGGCTCGTTCTCGCCTTCATTGTTCTGTGTCTCCGTCCTGATGGCAGAAGCTCAAAGAAACGGTGACCAGGGTGCGATGGGTCTCTTGATATGTCTAATGCCTTTCTGTGGCACCTGATGGTATAGATACGTTCTAAGGTAGAGAGAGATAGGTAGTGGTGGGGCTTGTACTTGTGAGCCGAGGGAGAAATAAAATTGGAGTCTGAATTCCCCCCCCCCCCAACCCTGCTGTTGGACACCAGCAAGCTTTCTGCTGGGCAAAATAAAATAGTTGAATTGCTATTGGCCAGGGTAGGGGAAGGTTGTCGGGATCAGCTGTAATGCCAGTGTGAACAGGAAGCCAGGCTGATACACCCAATTCTTCTGTTTCCACACTACAATTCATCCAATCTTGGTTCCATCCAAACCTCTCAGATTATTATTTGTGTTTGTCTGCAAATAGGGTAGTTGGGCATTGCCAAAATAAAAAGTACAAAAATAGAACACAGATTAGCATAAAATGTGCACGTGCATGGATTCAAGCTTATAAAATATCTGTCATGTAAATAAAAACACAATGGAGGGTATTGAATGTTAGTCATATTCAGAGCACACCCATTGAAATTGATGGAGAAGGCTAACTTAGATCCATTAATTTCAAACAGTTCTGTTTTTAGTAGAACTTAGTTGGATGCAGCCCAACTAAATATAAGGATGTCACAGGCTTAAACACAGTATTGCAATCACACCTGCTCACAAACTCCCTTTACTCAAAATCAGTTATTTCACTTCAGTTTCTGTTACTCCTTTCTAGTTCCTTATGCTTTGTTCGGTCAGGTACTCCAAGCCAATGCTTTTAACGCAGTTTATTATTTTGCTTCACAAGCAAAGGGTCACTTTTTGCCAGCTGGGTCCCCGGGTTTGCCGCCCCGGGTGACAGAGCGGCTCACTCTGCCACTGCCTCTAGCTATCGATTTTCTGCTCAGTGTGGATGTTCAGCTCAAATCAGAACCAGTTTTCCTTCTGTCAGATCCTATCCTAATCCTTATCTCCCATTCAGTGCTTTTTTTCTAGAAAAAAGAGGTGCTGGAATTCACAATGAACACCTCCCTTGTTCTCTTAGAATGGCAGTGCCTATCTCTCAGAAACTGCTCCTTTTATTCTCCCTCCCAAAGTGCTGCTCCACTAGGGTTGCCACCTTTGGTCAGGCAAAGTAAGGGACAAGTGTGTGTGGGGGGGGGATTGGGGGACTAAACCTTACTTTACCTGGTGCAGAAATGGCTTCAAAGCAATCCATTACAACGAGTTGTTTCCAATGCTGGTCATACTAATAGAGTAGACCCAATGGAATTTATGGATCTAAGTTAGCAAAGCACATTAATTTCAATGACTCACATCCTCCCTCCCCACCTGCTGGATTTCTGCTTGTCAGTAAATGTGGAAACCCAGCCAAAGAAAGAAAGAAAGAGGTGGAGATAGCAATATATTCTGTTTCCTAACAGAGTTTTGCCTCCAACATCCTGTTCCATATAACTGCTAATGCCAATTCATTCACACACACATGTATCATATTCAGACGAGTTCTTCCAATCACTAGGGTTACATCTTTTCTCGACACATATTTGAGGCATTTAAAAAAGAATTCATCTTTTATCTATAGGCTTTCATAGTAGCATTGAATTGTAGAGTTGGAAGGGACCCTGAGGGTCATTCTAGTACAACGCCCTGCAATGCAGGAATCTTAAGCATCATTTAAAGCATGCTTATACCACTTTAACCCCAAATAATCCTAGTTTGTTTGGGGACCCCCTATTCCTTTCCCAGTGATATGCTTCCCAGAGTCCTCTGGGAAGAAGAATTGATTGCTATACCACTGTTCTTTCTCAGGTAGAAAAATGTCTCAGGCCAGCCCAATCCTGCCTATTTAAACAGACAGGAATGACTTCCCTGAGCAGGTCACCGTGTGGAGTTTCAGCATTTGTCTAGAGGAATGTCACCAGCCTCTGGCCTGGCTCTGCTCTCCACCACAGTCTTCATCTGAGACTTTCCTCCGGGCACTTCCTCTGGGGAAAACTTGGATGGTGGTGACAAGGAAGAGGTTATTTTCGGTGGTGGCTCTCACTTGTGGAATGCTTTCCCCAGTGAAGGCTGTTTTTTTTTTTTTTTGGCACCTGTTAAAAGCTTCCCTCAGGCACCTAATGGATTATGGTGATGTCACTGTTTACTGGCTGTATGTTTCTGTGGCTGTTTCACTGGGTTTTAAAAAATCGTTTGTGGTATGGTTTACATTGTAATTTGCTCTCCTTTGTGCTCTATTTTTTTTTTTTTTGCAAGCCGCTTCCAGCATCAGCCAAATCTCAGCCCTCCTTCACCTATTGTTTTATATCCTAGGATGATGCGGCATCCTGCCAGGTGAATTGGAAAAGGCCTATCTATTTGTCTCTATGGCAACGACAACCTCTTTGGACATATAAATGGAAGTACTTAAGGGTCAGCTAAGTCTATTACCTTGCAAAAAAAATGGCCTGACTGGTTCAACATTTTCTTCTACTAGATTCTAAACCTCACTGGTTACAGAATCACAGGCCTGGAAGGAACTTGCAGATATCCAAAGTGACCCCCCCCCTTCAAAGAACATAACAACGATATTGTGAGTTTGGAGGCAGGGGGTTCCCTAGATCCTGGAGGCATTAATGGAAAATTCAATTGTTGAATTAGCCAGCCCAGCTTCTAGTTAATGGGCCCTAAGTATGGGTCATTAGTATAAGAAAAGAAGTTGCTTTGTGCTAGAGGGCAAATGAGTGAGCCCTCTCCCTCACCAGGCTGGAAGTTAGAAGGACAAAATCCTCTGTGTGTGTGTGTGTGTGTGTGAGAGAGAGAGAGAGAGAGAGAGAGAGAGAGATCTGGGCTAGAAGTAGGCTGCAGGCAGAAATCTGAGAGTGAGAGCCATGCTTGGTTTCTGCTTGGAGAGCCAGTGTGGTGTAGTGGTTAAGAGTGGTAGACTCGTAATCTGGGGAACCGGGTTCGTGTCTCCTCTCCTCCACATGCAGCTGCTGGGTGACCTTGGGCTAGTCACACTTCTTTGAAGTCTCTCAGCCCCACTCACCTCACAGAGTGTTTGTTGTGGGGGAGGAAGGGAAAGGAGAATGTTAGCCGCTTTGAGACTCCTTCGGGTAGTGAAAAGCGGGATATCAAATCCAAACTCTTCTTCTTCTTCTTCTTCTTCTTCTTCTTCTTCTTCTTCTTCTTCTTGAATCATGGCTATGGGAGAAACAAGACCTTCTGGGGTGTTAATGCTATGAGTATACCCATCACAGGCTCAGATTGTATATATGTGCAAATAAACCATGTATCACAAAGACACCAGAGTTTCTACTGTCCCTCCAAGGAAACTGAACCCTGGCTAAATGCCTGGAACCCCTGGAACCTCACACTGCCTAGAGGTTGGAGTAGTGTGCAACACTAATCATGCATTTCCCACCATAGTTGACTGCAGATAGATGATTCATGTGCCTGCTCAGTCTGCTGTCAATGTGCTCACTGTGGACAGGCAGCTTCAAGGCCCCCCTCTTCTGCTCTCTCTTCCTTAAACCAGACTTGGACAGGACAACTTTTCACATAAGAGGACTGTCCTCTCTAAGGCAGGAAAAACAGCCAGGCTCCTTGCAAAGCAGATTGCAAGGTGAAGTTGAAATAAATGAATGACCATTATGGATGGGGGACAAATTTGGTTCAGTTTGCATCTGACGGAAAACCTTATCTAATTTGTGCTTCTCTAAATAGGACACAGATCAAAAGGCAGACCTCGTTCAAAAAGTGCATTTCTCCTTATTTTGGAATGCAGTTCTTGTCAAGTAATATGTACACCACCCCCAAAAATACAAACACTAGTGTAAAGTGTGTGTAAGAATGCATATATTAGTGAAAATAACACATAGCAATGCATTTTTGTAGGTAAATTTAATTGTTACTTGGTTTTCTCCACTCTTTTGCCAAAAATGCTCCCAAAGCTGCTTAAAATGTAAAGGTAAAGGGACCCCTGACCATTAGGTCCAGTCGTGTCCGACTCTGGGGTTGTGGCGCTCATCTCACATTACTGGGCGAGGGAGCCGGTGTTCAGCTTCCGGGTCATGTGGTCAGCACAACAAAGCCACTTCTGGCTAATCAGAGCAGAGCATGGAAACGCCGTTTACCTTCTTGCCGGAGCGGTACCTATTTATCTACTTGCACTTTTGACGTGTTTTTGAACCGCTAGGTGGGAAGGAGCTGGGACTGAGCAATGGGAGCTCACCCCGTCGCAGGGATTCGAAATGCCGACCTTCTGATCAGCAAGCTCTAGGCTCTGTGGTTTAACCCACAGCGCCACCCTTGTCCCCCCCATAGCTGCTTACATACAATCAATTAAGCTAAGACAGTCCCTGACTGTCGCCTTATAATATAAAATCAGAACAAACAAGGGAAAAGGGGTGAGGAGGGGAAAAATCAAACTCAGGCATGAGTTGTTCTTTCAATGACCAGGTTGACTAATTTAGGGGTAGGATGTGACTTATGAAGCTGGTCTGTCACAGCAGAGCTGATGGAATGAGCTCTGCTTCCCATTTTTTTCCACCGGTGGGATGAAATTGGTTGCCAAAAATGTGTTTTAGTCAAAGCTGCCTACAAAAAGAAAAGAAAAGTGTACATTAGGATAAATTTGCATGAAAACGCTGACAGATTTTCATGGCACCTTAAAAAAAAAAAATCATAATCCCAAACTGGATGTGGAAACATGCAGGTGATTTTATAAATGAGGAATCTTTGGCGGGAATGTGAAACTGAAATGGGCAGCTTGGCCCATCCTTAATGAAAACTCAATTCTTCCTGTGTGCAAGGAGCCTCTGTACATAATGCTATACTGAGCAAAAAACACAGGAGAGGGAAGTGAGTGATTTTTATTCCTTTTCCTTCACCATTTATTTCATTCCTGTCTCCCTGCCTGCTGTGATCTAGCAACAAGAAATGCATATTGAGCTTGAATAGCAAAGAGTCTGCAGCACTCAGCATGTTCTCATCATTCGTGTTGTGTTTTCCATTCTATTACCAGAGGTTTAAAGATGTTGTGTCGCTCTAAGTGGGGAGAGGATAAATAAATGGTCATTATTCAGTGAAGGACGAAGGAAGAGCTGCTTCCTCAGCAAGGGGAGAGGAACCTGATGCAATCATTCCCCCTGTTGGGTTCCCTGGTTTTATTTTCTGTTTATTTTTTGTTTTGTTTTCTGTTTTACTGCATTTATTTATTTATTTATTTATTTGCTTTGCAGAAAGGTGGAAAAGAAATCTTATTCCTGAACAGCAATAAAACATAGGAAAGTTACCTGTTTCAATGCTGTAAGGGAGTTAGTCATCGAATCACTTGTAGATTCTAGACTTCCAATCCAGGCAGGACCCACACAGAGATTGCATGAAATGGAAGACTTCCTTTTCTGGTTGCACAAGACTGTTTGGCTCCTCTTGGCACCTTCTGGACCACCTTCCTTCCTTTTTCTTTAATTCTAGAAAGAAAAAGTTGTTGGCGTTTCACCAGTGATATTATTGGAGAGAGTTTGTAAACAGTGACGGAGCTTCATGCTCCGGCACGGGGGATGGGGGTGGAGAGCTTCCCAGGGCATGGTGAGTGTCCTGGGGGCATGGCATGATGCCCGCAGGAGCCTGGCACCCAGTGCAGGCGGGGGGGGGCAGCCACGATTGCACCCCACCAGGATCGCACTGCCAGGGGCGGTGTGCTGTCCCCGCTCCCCTCTTCCTCCGCCAGTGTTTGTAAACTGCCTGTAAAAAAGGAGAGAGAGAATTGGATGGGAAACCAATTTCCTCTTAGTGGCAGGCTCCTTCCACAAAGGTGGTAACCCAAAATGGGCTCATTAGTCAAGGCATTTGTCTTGCATGATTCGGTGCTATTCATAGTGGAGGCTGGGGGAAGGGAATTAGCAGCTATTCTGGGCTACTTAGTTCACAGAAGTGACTGCTCATTTTTTTTTTTTTTTTTTGCAGCGGTTGCAGGGAGGTTGGGCCAGTGACGGAGCTTAATGCTCTGGCACCAGGGGTGGAGAGCAGATGGGTGTGTGGCTAGTGCGTGTCCCTGGTAGAGCCCAGCGGGGGGCAGCCGTGATGGCACCCCACCAAGATCATGGTGCCGGGGATGCTGCGCTCCCCTGCCCCCCTCTTCCTCCGCCAGTGGCTTGGGGATCCCACCCTGCTCATTATGCCTGTTGTCTATTTGCTCCACCATCCCCTTTTGAATCAAATTCACAACACTGCCCTGGCTGGGGGCAGGAGATCTGTGGCCCTCCAGCTGTTGGTGGAAGATGCAATGCTAATTTAGGAGTTTCTTCCTGGGAAGCATCTCAAAGCAACTTCACAATACTGTACAATAAATAAATAAATAAATAAATGTGTATCATAAAGTCATTTATAAAGACAGCTAAAACAATTTCATATAAATATAACTGATTCAAACAGTGATTGAGCATATGCTGTATAGGTTGGGGGCATGTGGGTGTATCCCTGAGGGGGGCGGGGCATGGAGGGAGTCTGCTGCGGCGCTTGCGTGTCACATTCCAGGAGAGCGGGTGGCAGCGTTGCCGCCCACTCTCCCCTCTCTATCAGAGCTGTTGGGCCTGGTGTGAGGAAGAAACAGCTTCCTTGTGTGCTGCAGCCTCTCTCTGTCCCTGGTTCAGGCTTGACTCAGGGATGGAACTGCTGCTGGCAGCATTGGGCTGTCACAAGGAAGCTGAGAGAGTGGCACTGTGGGTTAAACCACAGAGCCTAGGGCTTGTTGATCAGAAGGTCGGCAGTTCGAATCCCCGCGACGGGGTGAGCTCCCTGCTCCTGCCAACCTAGCAGTTTGAAAGCACGCCAAAGTGCAAGTAGATAAATAGGTACTGCTCTGGCGGGAAGGTAAACGGCGTTTCCGTGCGCTGCTCTGGTTCACCAGAAGTGGCTTAGTCATGCTGGCCACGTGACCCGGAAGCAGTACGCCGGCTCCCTTGGCCAGTAAAGCGAGATGAGCGCCACAACCCCAGAGTCGTCCGTGACTGGACTTAACAGTCAGGGGTCCCTTTACCCCTTAATGAGAGAGCCTTTTGTTGGGGTGCTTGGTCATGCCCCCTCAAAAAATGTGCCCAGTCCCCCTCCCCCAATGCTACACCCCTGGATTCAAATCTAATACAGATCCATGGGATAAAAAGCACTCAAAAGGCTCATTGAAAGAGAAAGGCTTCAGTAGGCACCAAAAAGACAGGTAGCAGCACCTGTCTGTTATGCAAAGGGTTGGTGCTACCTCATCAATACATTATTCCTATATCTTACTGATAAGATGGTATCTGTAAGAGGTCCTCTCCTGCAGGTCACAGAGATTGTCTGTGTATATATGGGATGATATGATCTTTTAGTTACTCTGAAACTAGACAGAGCTTTGTACACCAGTACCAGCACTTTGGATTTAGCCGGGTAGCTAACTGGCAGTCAGTGCTCCCAGACTACCGTTCCCATCAGCCCCAGGCCAATGGTCAGGGTTAGTGGGACTTGTAGTTCAGTAACCACTAGAGGGCCTGAGGTTCCCCATCCCTTGGCCCAGAGGAAGATGTAAGAAGAGAAGATGCTCAGGGGATCCCCCTCCCTGGCAGGGCTGTTGCCCTCTGCATATCATGGGACAGCATTTCATGAGAGGGGCTTGCATTGTGGTGGCCCCAAGTTGTAGGATACCCTTCCATCTGATGCATCTGGCTTCATCATGGTATCCATTTTGATCATCTGTCAAGATGTACCTTTTTGCTCAGGCTTTAAGGGTGAAGGGTGAGATCAAATTATCCCTTCCATTGAATGCTTATGCACGGCATGCTTTAATGGCACTGAGTTGTGTGAAAGTTCCCTTCTGACTAACTGGTGAAGGGTGGGCTACAAATAAAGAAAATGAGAAATCCTGCTGTGTGCAGAATCCCTTTTCAGCCCGATGGCAGCATTCCCTCTTCCAACAGTGAGCAGAGCAAAAAACGTACATTTACCTGTGTACAGCATGCTAGTTTCTACCATCCAGGGACACAAGAGGCAAACAAAAATCACTCAAGGAAGATGTGAGGCACGGCTGGTGAGGGGTGTGTCCTGGGAAGAGTTCTGAGGGCCAGATAGAGAGGCCTGGACCCCCAGGCCTGATGTTCTCCAGCCCTGGTCTCTCTGATCCAGCTTCCTGTTTTCCACAGTAGCTAGCCAGATGCCTGTTTAGGAAGCCCACAAGCCAGCCATGGGGACAATAGGTTCTCTCCCACAACTGGTATGCTGCCTTTGATCCTGGAGCAAACTCACTGGATGCTTTATCTCCACAAATTTCTCTAATCACCTTCTGAAGCTCTTAAA
The DNA here is from genome assembly GCF_009819535.1 of Lacerta agilis. Lineage (NCBI taxonomy): Eukaryota > Metazoa > Chordata > Lepidosauria > Squamata > Lacertidae > Lacerta > Lacerta agilis. Next base: position 7,877,614 of record NC_046331.1, on the reverse strand, counting down.
GTAAGTGTCCATCACTATATATTGTGGGATGGAGTTTCACAGAGCAACTGTGCAATGTGTGAAGAAATGCAATAAAATAAAATAAAATTCTTCCATTAGCACCTTAGAGATCAACTAAGTTTGTTCTTGGTATGAGCTTAGTTTCTTAGGGTGGCCTTCTGTTGGATCAGACCAAAGGTCTATCTAATTTCTGACTCCAACCCACCCACCTTGGAGCAGCCAAGCAGGTGCTTCTGGGAAGTCAATATACCTTTTAAAAAAATGGGCAGTAAAGTTGCTTAAGAAACTTAGACTGCCTATGTGCCATACATTTAAAGCACACCCCCAGTCCCAGGAGTCGTAGTTTACGCCTAACAAAACCATGATTCCCAGCACCTTTAGTCGACCACTGTTTCCAGGATTCTTTCTGGAGGGGGAAAAATGTGTATATAGCCAGAAAAAATCTAGAGTGTGACGTTGACTAGACTACAAGGCCAATATCAGCTCTGCAACTAGGAAGGAGCACCTTGTTAATCTCAGATTAGGATGAAATGGCAGTTCTGGTGCAAGGTTAATAAAGGAGCGATCCCTTGCTCTGCAGCTGTTGTATAAAGCTCCTGTCTCAGTGGAGCACCAAGGAAGGCAGCAGGGTGAGGCTTCATTTCAGAGATCCCTGTTAAAACATTAACATCATCACTTTGAAGACACCGTTAAAAGTCAATTACATTAATGGGGCTCGGTTGGAATTGTGCTAAGCGTGGCTCTGGTCAAAAGCAAGCAACTTTGCAGAATTGGCCCCTTGATACTGCAGCACATTCACCCTCTTTCTCGTGTTCTCTCTCACTCTTCCCTTGCTTTTGGCATCTTAGTCATACTTGCTCATTTTCTCACTCAATCAAGGTTATAATGATTACTGTTGTTGTTGCTATTACTGCTACTACACTGGAGGGACGCAAGAGTCATACTTCATTCCCAGGGCAGGATGGAATTCCCCCCCTCTCCATAGTACCAGTTGTAATAATAATATTACACCATAATCCATTGCCTCTTACTCATATATAATTGTTTTTTTGGGATACAGCAGTGAGCCCTTTTGCTGGTTCCAAGATTCTGCACAAGCACACAAAATCTGCAGAAGCCAAGTTATAGGGAACCAGGCAAAGGGCCTTCTTGGTAGTGGCACCAGCCCTGTGGAATGCCCTCCCGCCAGATGTCAAAGAGAAAAAGAACTACCAGACTCTTAGAAGACATCTGAAGGCAGCCCGGTTTAGGGAAGCTTTTAATGTTTAATAGATTATTGTATTTTAACATTCTGTTGGAAGCTGCCCAGAGTGGCTGGGTGAACCCAGCCAGATGGGAGGGGTTTAAATAAATTATTAGTATTAGTATTAGTATTAGTAGCATTACTGAATTTTAAATTGGTGAGGTGCTGAATTTTCAGTTAGTGCTGTGCTGAAACTTGTCCTCCAAATGGCCAATTCTTCACTCATAAAAACTTTTTTTAATAAAAAAGTTAAAATATATAGACTATATATATATTTCAATCTACACCAACCAGATATATACTTTTACTGTTTCTGCTTGAATATATTACTAATCATGTTCCCTCTAACCTGCATTTGTTGTTGAATTTTTTTAAAACATATTTTAATTGTTTAATTGTTTGTGTATTTGGACTCCTTTAGGAGAAGTTGTGGGATTTAAAGTTGTTAAGGATAACAGCAGCTTTATTCTTACTTCTAAAAAAATTATACAGCCTGGTCTGTTCTCCCCATTGTTAGTTAATTAAACAACATTAAAAGAGTACAGATTGGCTATGTCCTGCACTTAATTGTCCCAACACAAAATAAATAACCTAAATTTCTAGATGAAGTTGTTGTATCTTCTCTCACTCTTAATTTTAATTTTTTATTTCATCATTAAGTGATGGCAAATGCTAGGGAGAAAGCACACATAAAGGGTTGTTGCTGTTTATTACTTGTCCTTCGCCCTATAATCCCAAATTCTAGTCCTACTCAGATTAATCTCAGATTAATCTATTAATCTCAATGTGTCTACTCCGAATAAAACCTAGATGGCAGCTACTCCAATTTTCAGCACAGTATTATTTCCAATATGAGCAGCAAACAACCATTAGTTATTGTGGAAATGACACTCCTTCACTGCTTATTTTTTATTGTTAAAATTATATAGTGAATAAAATTATATACTGAAATGGTAGATATTTGTGGGATATGGTGGGTGCAATAATATTTATTTATTTATTTATTTATTTATTTATTTTTAAATCACATCTCTATCCCACCTTTCCTCTAAGGAGTTCAAGGTGATGTGCATAGCTCTTCCCTCCCTGTTTCATCCTCACAACAACCCTGGGAGATGTGTTAGTCCATGGGTAGGCAAACTAAGGCCCGGGGGACCCAATCGCCTTCTCAGTCCGGCCCACGGACAGTCCGGGAATCAGCGTGTTTTTACATGAGTAGAATGTGTGCTTTTATTTAAAATGCATCTCTGGGTTATTTGTGGGGCATAGGAATTCGTTCATTCCCCAGCCCCGCCCCCAAATATAGTCCGGTCCCCCACAAGGTCTGAGGGACAGTGCACCGGCCCTCTGTTGAAAAAGTTTGCTGACCCCTGTTAGTCCATGACAAACTAGTCCACAATTTCTAAGTTTTGCAACACCTGCACTATCCTCTTTGTCTTTTTCGAAAACATGGTGCCTTATGGTGCAAATCCTATGCATTTCTGTTATGAAGTGTGTCTCGCAGAATTCAATGTGTCCAGCGTTTGTTGATTTTGCAGTCTTATTTGTTTGACTTCCAAGAATGCCTCTGAGATGTCAACAAAAGGTGAAACATTCCACCACCAGATATTATATTCTCATTAGATGTCCTTTTTACGGTTCTGGCCATCTTAATATGATTACGTTGGCAACTATTATGGGTTTGTCAAGCCAAAGTCTAAAAAAGAGAACAGAGGAAAAAATTCCTTTGGGTAGCATTAAGGACACAGTTGCTGCTAAAATGGTTTGTGTGCCAGATGGTTTTCAAAGCCAGGAACTAATATAGGAACTGCCTTTAGACTGAGGCACACTATTGGTGCATCTAGCTCAGTATTGTCTGCACAGATTGGCAGCAGCTCTCTGGGATTTCAGACAGGAGTCTTTCCCTAATGAAGCTGGATGAAGCATTGCCAGTGTCCAGGGATGATGCGAGTTGGAGCCCAACAGAATCTGAAAGGCCACAGATTTTCCGTTGCTGATTTGAAGGATTTTAAATTTGCTGCATATGACATGTTCCCTGCATGAGGAGAAGTGGGGCAAGCAGAACAGTTTTCAGAGTTTCACTTCAGCAAGTTCAGTTTTGCACAAAAATCAATTATGGCTTTTTTAAAAAGCTGCCTGATAGCTGGATGGGGAGTGAGGTGTGTGCGAGCATCTTCTGGTTTTCATCAAGAAAGCCCTGAACTCACTGGTGAATGACTTCTGATTATCCAAATCTGAAGTTAAAGAAATGGAGACTTCAGTGTTGGGCGGGAAAGGAATTTATTTTAGCTTTACAGTCATTGCACATTCAGACAGGATGAGCTGCCTCCTGGCCATGGAAACACACAGGGCTGATACTTCCTTTTCTGTTTTTAAAAGCAGCCTTGGCATGTGTTTTATTCAGAAAATAGTGGCCAAGGGAAGTGTAATTTTTATGCTGAAGATGCAACAGCAGCACAAGATGGGCCTATCTCTTGCCTGTAGAATGCCTTGATTATTTTCACTTCAGGGGCCTATCTATTCCGAACTTAAAAATGGAAAGCGTAATGCTGGTGGTCAGCAAAAAAGGTTTAAAGAGTGTCTCAAGGCAAATCTAAGAAAATGTAGTATAAACACTGACAAAAGGGAAACACTGGCCTGCGAGCGCTCCTGTTGGAGAACAGCCTTTACCAAAGGTGTCATGGGCTTTGAAGACACTCGAACTCAGGACGCAAAGGAGAAGCATGCTAAGAGGAAGGCACGGTTGGCAAATCCACACCGTGATCAACTCCCGCCCGGGAACCAATGTCCCCACTGTGGAAGGGTGTGTGGGTCCAGAATTGGCCTCCCCAGTCACTCATTGTTAAAACTGTGTTTATGGAAGACAATCTTACTCGGTTTCGAGTGATCGTCAAAGAAGAAGAAGAAGAAGAAGAAGAAGAAGAAGAAGAAGAAGAAGCTTACTTTGGAATCTTCCTTTCCATTTCCCCACTGATCCCAATTGAGATGGGAGAGGCATCCCCTTACAAGGCCGAAAGATGTTGGAACTGATAGGTATGTCACAAAAGCTCTTTGGCAAGCGATTAGTTGTCTACTGAGCTTTACTCAAGGTAGAATCATTGAAATTAATGGACCTGGGTTAGTCATGTCCATCAATTTCAGTGGGTCTACTCTGAGTGGAGTTAACAGTGGAGAAACCTACTGTCTTTCTTTTATTTCCCCTAAGAAGATTCTTAGGCTGATCGCCGAAGAATTGATGCTTTTGAATTATGGTGCTGGAGGAGACTCTTGAGAGTCCCATGGACTGCAAGAAGATCAAACCTATCCATTCTCAAGGAAATCGGCCCTGAGTGCTCACTAGAAGGACAGATCTTGAAGTTGAGGCTCCAGTACTTTGGCCACCTCATGAGAAGAGAAGACTCCCTGGAAAAGACCCTGATGTTGGGAAAGATGGAGGGCACAAGGAGAAGGGGACGACAGAGGATGAGATGGTTGGACAGTGTTCTCGAAGTGACTGGCATGAGTTTGGCCAAACTGCGGGAGGCAGTGAAGGATAGGCGTGCCTGGCGTGCTCTGGTCCATGGGGTCACGAAGAGTCGGACACGACTGAACGACTGAACAACAACAAAGAAGCTCAAAGCAGCACCTATTGTTCTCTCCCTTCCCCCACTTCATTCTCAGAATGACCCTGCGAGGTAGATTAAGGGTTGCCCAGTGAGCTTCATGGCTGAGTGAGATTTCAAACTCTGGTCTCCTAAGTCCTAGTTCAAAACCCTAACCACCACGACTCTATAGTGCTTTAACCCAATGCTGAGTAGCTGGTTAGCTTTCTTTAGTGCACCACAGTTGTGTGGGACAAGGATTGAAAGCTTCTCACACACATTTTATAATTTCACATACTGTATATAACACATCGCAGGATGGGTATGTAACAGCAATTCTAGAAAGTAGCATCAGGATATAGACCTGGTACAATCTGGGAAGCTTATCAAGGTTTCTGGCAGGTGTTCGTCGAAACTTCTTATGGTGTTTCTGAAAAATTCTCCCTTGCCTGTAGATTCAATAGCATCTCCAGGTACAGGAGGGAGAGACCCCTGCCGGAAACCCTCTGCCAGTCAGAGTAGGCTTACCTGGATGGAGATGTCTGTGTGTTTGTGTAAAGGTAAAGGACCCCTGGATGGTTAAGTCCAGTCAAATGTGACTTTGGGGTGTTGTGCTCATCTTGCTTTCAGGCTCAGGGAGCTGGCCTTTGTCCACAGACAGCTTTCTGGGTCATGTGGCCAGCATGACTAAACCGCTTCTGGCGGAAGCCAGAGAGCTTGGAAACACCATTTACCTTCCCACCACAGCGGTACCTATTTATCTATTTTCACTGGCATGCTTTCGAACTGCTAGGTTGGCAGGAGCTGGGACAGAGCAGTGGGAGCTCACCCCGTTAGGGGGATTCGAACCACCGACCTTCCGATCAGCAAGCCCAAGAGGCTCATTGGTTTAGACCACAGAGCCACCAGCATCCTGAGTGTGTTTGTGTAGAAGCTTCTGACTTCTGTGTGAGTGGAATGTAGCCCTACTTTGCAAATGTGAGGGCCTCGTCTGTTGCTCCACCAACTTTGGCATCTGCTACTCCATTTTCTCCCCTTTGTTTAAAATATTCTTTTAAGAAGCCTTGAAAGGTTTATTCTACTTGAGAAGAGCATGTAAATGTTGCTGGTGAGGTCAACAATTAGCTATTTATATCCTGTTCTATCAAAAGTACCTGGAGTGGTGTACAACTTAATAATAAAACCATATCATATAATCCATAGGTCTTCAGCCCGTAGGTCAGGACCCACAGGCGGATCACAGGCAGATCACTGGGTAGGTCACGGAAGGGCTGTTGCTGCCATGTTGGATTCCAGCTTAGGCTGTACTTGGGCACATTCTTCCTATGAGATGTTCATGCCATCAATTTCTGTGAGTGTTGCAATGTCTTAGGAGAAAGGCACGAACCATTTTAAGAAACAAGAGACACACATTTCTGGCAAACCAGTGCTTGTGGTTTTCTCCTGCCACGTTGCAGAACTAGTTTTCATCTAATAGTAACACTGAGGCAACACTATGTCTACTGCTCTGTGAATTGCCATTCTAGGGTTAATAATGTGTGTTATTAGCACCATTAAGTGTAGTGTAAATCAAAAGTGAAAATGCGAGAGTGGGTCCTATGTTGCAGCTAGGGAGTCAGAGGTGGCTCTCAGATCTGGATCGGTTGAAAAACAATGACAATATCCTTTAAAAAAAATAATCACACACACACACACACACACACACCCATGCGCAGCAACAGACAGTTTCCAAAGGCTATAACAAAATACAACCACTGCTTGGTAACACAGTGAAACACCAAAGTACTGGCGTCAAAAGTAAATGATGTTATATATATTTAAACTGCCAACAATAAAATTAGTCGAAAGACTAATCCATTGACAGAGACGAAACAAAATAGAAAATTATTTCCAGTAGCACCTTAGAGACCAACTGAGTTTGTTCTTGGTATGAGCTTTCATGTGCAGTGGAAACAGTTTTTCAACAATACACTTTCCCCATTGCACCCTCATACTGCCTCCCAAGGCCACCTTCACACCCTACATTTAAAGTGCCATGATGCCACTTTGAACAGCCACAGCTTCTCCTAAAGAGTTATGGGAGATGTAGTTTGTACATGGGTGCTGAGAGTTGTTAGGATACCCCTTATTCAGAGCTATCATTCTCAGAGTTTCCTGGGAAGAGGGCTTGACTGTTAAACCACTTTGCGATTTGTAGTTCTGTGAAGGAAATAAGGGGTTTCCTAGCCACTCTCAGCACTCTTAACAAATTAGAACTCCCAATTTTTTTTTGGTGGGGAGCCATGGCTATTTAAAATGGCACCATTCTGCTTTAAATGTATAGTTTGAATATGCCCAAAATCTGCTCTGGAGCATCCCCTGTGGAAAAAGAAAAGAATAACCAAAAACTGTAAGCTAAGTGTCACCCTTCATCTGCTTCGGGGCCTTTTGAGTGTGTCAACAGTTTTGATTTGGAGAAGTGTGAAGTAGGAGATGTTGGAGAGGGTGGTTAATGCTAACAGGCCTTAGTTCCTCCCACTTCACCCAAGAGGTTGGCAAACCATAGCAGAGTGATGTATCTCTCTCCTCCTTTCCCCTCAACCTCGACTGCTTGGATCATTTTCCTTTTGTTGCTGAAAGGAAAGCACAGTATCAAGGGAAAACAAGTGTGATTCTCCTGAAGGACAGGAGAGGACACCCTTCAAATAAAGGGGATGCTGCCTCAAGGACTCTTCTCTGTTTCATTTGCTAAGCCACTTTTGAAAGGAAGGTGGAGGGGACAGGACTCTCTAGAAATAGAGCACACAGTGATGTCTCCGCATCAGAAGCAGGGAATTTCAGGCCCTGGGGAGGGGTGGAATGAGGCTGTAAGGTCCTCGGTTAGTTGCTCATGAGTAAGCAGGCAAAACTCCGAGTTTCCTTTAATATTTTTATTGTGCAAATTATGTACAGTGCAGAGCTAATGAGTTCATGTCTGTATCAAGCGTCGGCAGAATCCGGGAATGGCCCCTTCTGGTTCTGACCCCAACAAAAGAGCTTCAGTATACGAAAACCCCACCTCCCATCTTTTCATTTCACTCCTCGACGCCTTTGGGGCAACGGAAGTTGCGTGTCTCTTTCATCGCCCCTTGGACTAGAGGAATACAGGGTCTTTCCAGCATCCTCAGAGCCACTCCCCTCCATTCCCTGAAACGCATGCCCCTCCCCGCTGGAAGCCTCGCTGCTCCCTCCGCTGCCAGAAGAGGTGCTGCTGGTCAGGTGGGACCGGGGCTCTCTGTAGCATCCCGAGAGCCCTTCCACCACCTTGCATTGCGCCGGGGACAGTTCCCTGACAGAGGCTTTCCAGAATTCACCATCCAATCCTCTGAATTCTCCCAAAGCCACACACTCCACTCCTCAGGCTGCACTGCTCTCTGACCCTGTTTCATTCCCAGTGTGGTTCCCCCCCCCCCCCCGCTGTCACATCACATGCACACATGCTGCTTGGCCTCTGCTGCCTCTGCCCCTTACCTCCACTGGCTCTCCATCACTGTGGCAGCAACTTGGCTGGGGCCTCTGTTGGGGCCCACTGCAGCAGCCAAGGTGCTTCTAGGGCGTGCCTGCAGCAGTGCCCTTCCCCAGTGGTGGTGGTGTTGGCTAAAGCTTTGCCTTCTGGTCCGGCATGCAGTCAGGTGGTACCAACCTTGAGCTTCTCCCACCCTGCTCCAGCAACTGGCAGTGGTGGCAAGAGCCTACCCTTTCTGCTCCACCCCACCCTCCAAGGTGCATTTGCTGCTTGTTCAAAGGGTATTCCTTTTGCTAGAGGAAATGATAAGAAATGCCTGAAGGGAGAGCAGGGCTCCCACTCTGATCCCTGGTGGTAATGATGCCACTGACAAGCCTGGGTGTCAGAAGGAAGCACAGTTTTTGTAAGAGAGGGTGAGTTTGTGCTCTGTAAGCATCTTATATCACTTCCAGACTGTCAGTCTTTTGTGGGGATTCAGATATGCAGGTCAGATATCCAGTGTGGCACTGTGCTTAGAGTCGAAACAAAATAGGAAACAAAATAGGAAATTCTTTCCAGTAGCACCTTAGAGACCAACTGAGTTTGTTCTTGGTATGAGCTTTCGTGTGCATGCACACTTCTTCAGATACCACTGTGCTTAGAGTGTTGGACTCAATCAGTGTGGCACTGTGCTTAGAGTGTTGGACCTGGGTGACCAGAGCTCAAATTCTCCTGTTCAACTATGAACCTCAGTGGGTGACCTTGGGCCAGGGACTGCCTCTCAGCCCAACCTACCCCACAGGGTTGTTGTGGGGATTAAATGAAGAGGAGTATAACCATGTGTGCCACCTGAGAGAAAAAAGATGGGTTATAAAAGCAGAGGTTGGATGGCAATCTGTCATGGATGCTTTAGCAACCCAGTCAGATGGCTGGAGTATTATTATTATTATTATTAGTTGAGATTCCTGCATCGCACCGGGTTGGGCTAGAAGGCCCTCGGGATCCATTCCAACTCTACAATTCTAGGATTCTATGAAATAAACGTGTCCTAGAATTTAGGTATTTATTTTTCCTGATTTGAACTATAAAATTGTGATTTTCTTGAGTCAAAATGAGAGCACCCCCTAAACATTTTTTTTAAAGAAAAAAAGCACTGGTTATAGACATCTGACATCCAATATCTTTGTTTAAAAACTTAAATGATGTAAGAGTTAAATGCAATTAAATAGACATTTGGTGACTCTGCTAGGGGTGGGTGGGAATGTTCACTCTTGGTTGCTTCTCCTTATATAAATAAGTGAAAACATTTTTTGGGGGGGAAGGGGGAATCTTTTGTGAAAATAAAATTCAGCCTTCTGGTTTTCCTGCATCTCTTAGAGGCTCCCAGATGTCTTGGAATGCCCCACCCTAAATCTATTGAATCAGCCTTTCTTACTTGCTTTTGCTGGAAGAGGAACATCACCATTGCCTAGTTTCTATGGTGATCTTCCACTTAGCTTGGGAGTTTGCAGCACGGATGCTTCCAAGCGGTGTGTTTTGTATCTGTTCTCTTTCCTGTGTTGTCTTTTCATTTCTGTGTATCTACTCAAGTACGGGCCCTCCAAACAACCACATCCCACAGGGGGTGCATTTCACACCAGCTTGGCGACTGCCTGCATTTCCTCTTGCAGAATAATATTTTTGACTGTTGCAGTGTGACCGGGTGATGTTTGTATGCTAGAAGACTGGTCCTGCCAATGGCTTTGGGAAGAATGCATGAGTGACAGCACCTGAATGTATGGGTGGGTGGGGGCAGAAGATAGTGATAGGAAATGGAGAATGGGGTGCAATTTAAATAGGCAATATGTGATGTGCCAATCCTGGGCTGCCACCCCAAAGAAAAACAAGGAACTTGGGAAGCTGCCTCTTGTTCCATGTAACTGAGTATCACTGTCAACAATGACTGGCAGCAGCTCTCTGGGGTTTCAGGCAGGAGAACCACCCAGCCCTACCTGGAGATGCCCAGGATCGAACCTGGGATTTTCCTCATGCAAAGCTGGTCCTCTGCCACTCTCAAAACAAAACAAAAAATAAAAAATAAATTCCTTCCAGTAGCACCTTAGAGACCAACTAAGTTTGTTCTTGGTATGAGCTTTCGTGTGCATGCACACTTCTTCAGATACCTTTCATCGCCTACAGACAGCCACCCAATCTTAAACAACTCGTATCTGAAGAAGTGTGCATGCACACGAAAGCTCATACCAAGAACAAACTTACCAAGTTGGTCTCTAAGGTGCTACTGGAAGGAATTATTTTTTATTTTGTTTTGACTATGGCAGACCAACACGGCTACCTACCTGCAACTCTGCCACTCTGTTACAGCTCTGAAATTGCGAGTAAGATCAATGTTTGTGAAATGTGTTCAGTAGGTGTGATGGGGCACCCTGTGGTTCAGGAGTTGTGCCCACGAAATTTTGGCTCTAGTTTTGGGAGCACCCTGAGCAGCCTCTCCCTTGCCTGCACTTGCCCCCATGTAGTGCAGGGACTGGGAAGCTCAGGCCCAGGGGCCAAATGCATCCCACCAGGCTTCCAGGCCACACTTCTTGTAGTGAAATACCGAATCTTTGGTTCAGGAAATAAAGACCTTTGGGAGAACTTCTGTTCTCGTGTTTTGTTTGCTCCATTGTTTGCTTGGCTATTCCAGTCCTGACCAATCGGCTACTCTACCGTTAGAAGTACTATCTGTGGCTCTGGCTGAGCCGGGGGGAGGCTGTCTGCGGGAGCACAGGGAAAGCGGCCCCCGCGCTTTGGCCTGTAGCGACAGCCAGGTCCCGAACCCAGGGGGTGGTGGCAGCAAGAGACCTCCTGTGACCCGGCCGGAGGGCTGGGCACAGGCAAAAGTAAAAGTAAAAAGGGAAAAACCCCGCAATTCCCCCTGCTTGCTAGAGAAGGGGTAGGGGGAAAGCGGGGCTAATAACGCTACACTTCTGACCAGCCCCTTTTCACACCTTCCTTTGTGTGTATCTTGTGCCCTTGAGCTCTGACGATGACTCTTGCATCTCTGCATGGAGGATTGAGAGGGGTGTGTAGTAGAAACAACCCATACAAAGGTAACATTTACATTCATTGCTCTGCTTTTGCCTTTGGCCCCACCCAACACCGGCATGTGGCCCTTGGAAGGCTGCCCAGAAGGGAATGTGGCTCTCAGAGTGTTAAAGGTTCCTTGACTCTAACTTTGAGTAAAGCGAGACTACTTGACTTCCAGTTTATTAGAGTGCTGCTGCCAACAGCACCAGGTAAAGCCCTGCACTTGGTGAGAGGGAGGCTAACAGCTGCAGCTGCAATGTCACTTGAGGGGCCAGGAGGCAGTGGATGGCGTATATGAGTCCTACTGGGGTGTGTGGGTCCTGGCAATTATCCAGCACGTCAGATGCAGGCTCTGGGTCTGGCAAAAATTATTTCTGGATGTCAGCTCCCATCACTCATGGTCAGAGTGCATTCTCTCTCCCCCCCCCAATGAATAAAGTCCCCTAGGATTTCCAGCAAAAGGATTTCAGGCTATTGAAAGCCCTGGCATGAGCTCTTGGAAAGTTGCTGCCAGTCAGAGTAGAGAGCTTGTGAATGAGGTGGATCCTATGGAGAAGAAGGTTGCTGTTAGCTACTAACTGTTGTGGCTATTCCCTACCACCACAGCTGGAGGCAATAATGGTTCTGAATACCAGTTGCTGGAAACTGCAAGAGAGAAGACCATTATTGTGCTCAGGTGCACTTGTAGGATTCCCCCAGGCATCTGGTTGGCCACAGTATGAACAAGAACTGGACTCGATGGGCTCTTCTCATGTTCTTATTGTAGCTCAGGTATAGGGTTTGGCTTTTCATGCAGACACTTAAGCATGTCTGGCCTCTCCCATGAAAATAATTTCAAATAGTAAGGTGGGAAAAGAATGCCTGGCAGAAGCTGCCAGTCAGAGGATATGATGGTGGTGGACTAGAAAAAGGGGTGGGTCTCAGCACTCTCCTCATGTCCTCCCCTGGCACACCCCCTCTTGCTGTTGCTGTTGTTGTTGTTTAGTCATTTAGTCATGTTCGACTCTTCGTGACCCCATGGACCAGAGCACACCAGGCACTCCTGTCTTCCACAGCCTCCCACAGTTTGGTCAGACTCATGTTGGTAGCTTCGAGAACACTGTCCAACCATCTTGTCCTCTGTCGTCTCCTTCTCCTTGTGCCCTCAATCTTTCCCAACATCAGGGTCTTTTCCAGGGAGTCTTCTCTTCTCATGAAGTGGCCAAAGTATTGGAGCCTCAGCTTCAGGACCTGTCCTTCCAGTGAGCACCCAGGGCTGATTTCCTTCAGAATGGATATGTTTGATCTTCTTGCAGTCCATGGGACTCTCAAGAGTCTTCTCCACCACCATAATTCAAAAGCATCAATTCTTCAGTGATCAGCCTACTTGATGATCCAGCTCCCACTTCCATACATCACTACTGGGAAAACCATAGCTTTAAGTATACAGATTTTTGTGGTACACCCCCTCTTGCTAGTCCTGCTTTATTTTATTTACTTCATAAAATTTATGCACCACATGATTGTGAAAAACCTTGAAGTGGTTTACAAAAGATAAAACATTAAAATCAAGGTGGGGGAGGGGGGAAAGAACCACAATCCTACTTTAAAACTGTGGGATACAGCTATTGATGACAAATTAACACGTGCTGTTAATGTAATATGGGGAGTATGCAGGAGAAGTGATTTTGAGGAGATACGGAAGGTATTTGTAGAATTTGTGCTGTTAAAACAGAAAAGCATTGCAAGAGGTGTTGAAATTTCGGGAGGTTGGATAGTTACAATGGAATGGTCTTGGGGGTGGGGTGCACATTTTTATTTTTATTTATTTATTATTATTACCTTGTCACAACAACAACAACAACAACAACAGGAAGAAGAAAAAGAAGAATAAGAAGTTAAAATACTAAAACAGATTAATAGGAATGTTTCTAGCAGGCACCAAAAAGACTACAGTGAAGGTTTGCACCCTGCTTGCATGTTTTGCCTGGCTAGTGATGGTGCCTGGTTGCATGGATGGAGGATAGAGTTGTGTGTGTGTGTGTGTGTGTGTGTGTGTGTGTAAAGACTAATTCACTGTACAAAGATGAAATTTGCACCATTGCTCCACTCACTTTCACCCCTGGCCCTGGCATGTGGCCTCTGCAAGGTTATTCAGAAGGGAATGTGGCTCTTGGGTTGAAACAGGTTCCCCTCTCCCGGGGTGAGATGGATCAATGATCTGATTCACTAGAAAGTGACATCACTGAAATGGCGAAGTTAATTGAGATACTCAAAGATAAGGACAACAATGACTTCAAAAATGATTGGGAACCCTTTATGATGTATATACAGAAACAGTGCATTGAAATGAACTCCCTGGCCGGATTCGAGTAGTACACTTACAATGGACCAATATAAATAGAAAATAGAAAAAATGAGGTTGAAATGTTAAGAACAGATTGACGAGGTACAACTTTAATTTTAGTACATAAGGCATATAAAATCAGAAGCAGAAGAAATAAATATGTTATAAGCCAGATAGGGAAGTTGGGGGGAGTCGGGGGTAGGGTTGCTTAACTGAAAATGTAAAATGTAATTTAAATTTTTGATTATGTTAAAACTTGTTGTAAAATCTTAATAAAAATAATTTAAAAAGAAAGAAGGAAGAAAGTGACACCACTGGAATATATGCTGAGTGCCCCCAACTTTGATTCATTTTTCCCCCCATAGCCCTGGCAACATATTTGTGTCACAGAAATTTCTTTGCTGCCTTCCTGACAAATTGCCCACAGTAGCATGCAAAATAAAACACAATCATTTACAGCGAGAGCAAAAGCAAATAAGATTAAAGAGCAGACAAGAATCATACAAATGGCAAGAGCAGCAGAGAAATCAATTAAGCAGCCCTGGCAAACAGGAAAGCCTTTACTGAATGGCAACAGAAGAGTGTCAGGCTTTGATTCTCTCTCTCTCTCTCTCTCTCTCTCTCACCCACCCACACCCATCCACCCACCCACACCCACCCACACACACACCGGGACTCAGAGGAACACATGGATATGGATGTGGCACCTATCAGTGAGTCATCATCCCCTGCACCCTCCTGATCCATAGCTGTATTGCCCATCATCAAGGGAAAAACGATGGCTCAAGCAAGGATAGAGACCAGTGGGCCCAGAACAGCTGGAAAGCTAAGGCAAAGCAAGATCAGGACCTTGGACAAGGAACAGGGTACTGGTTCAGGACCATGGCCAACAGCCTTGCAGCTGAGACAGAAAAATCAGGTTGTATCAGCAGCATCTTTTGAGTGCCTAGCAGAGGGAGTCTCGTGAAAGGTGTTGCATCTAAGCTGGAAAAAGAAACATGTTCCTTTCCTCCCTGCACCTGTAAACTTCGTCTGGGTGGGGGATTAAATATCCTAACCTCCCCTACTCCCAAAGGGTCACTTTGACAGGTGGGTTCAAACCTGAAGGGAACCCTGTTGTTGTTGTTGCTATGTCCCCTGTCCACCACCATGATGTCCCTGGATGGGTCACAACATTATTATGCATGGTGTAGAGAAAGTGGATCGAGAAAGGATTTTCCTCTGCCTCACATAATATTAGAACTTGGGGGCCATCCAATGAAGATAAGTGCTGGATGGTTCAGGACAGGATTTAATAAATAAATAAATAAATAAATAAATAAATAAATAAATAAATAAATAAATAAATAAATAATACTATTGACTTTGCTCCCACAAGAGGTCATTAACTTGGATGGTTTTAAAAGAGGATTAGACAAATTCATGGATGAAAACGGTCTTGGTGGCTACTGGCTGCAATGACTATGTTCTGCCTCAGTTTGCCCCTGAATACCAGTTGCTGGGAATCACAAGTGGGGATTGTTGCTGCTTCACTCAGGTCTTGCTTTTGGACTTCTCATTGGAGCATCTGGTTGGCCACTGTGAGAACAGGATGCTGGGCTAGATGGGCCCTTGGTCTGATCCAGCAGCCAGGCTCATCTTCTGCAGTAGCAGAAAGATTTCATAGTAGATTCTGACAGCCTTGACTTGAATCCCTTGTTATTTATTTATTTCTAAGGGATTTTTCTTTCTTTTCTTTTTTTAAGCTTGGCAAATAGACAGCCCATGAGCCATAATCAAATCTCATGCTCCAGGGCATAAGATAATTACCTGCAAGGTCTAGGAAGGAAACATAGTGTATTCTCTAACAGCCCCTTCTCCCAGTTTACTTAAGGAGGAAAGTCCTGGACTGAGTTGTTGTTGTTTTTTAAATCGACATAACTATTGGCACAGAAAGCTTGTGTGTGCTCCAACTCTCCTTATTTATTTGTTTTTATTTATTTAAAGTATTTATAAAAATATTTTGGGGCACAGCTCTACCGGAACAAGGCATCATAAGCACTGAGATGAGATATATTAACGTCTCTCATACATTTCTGATGACCTGTTTATTGAGCATTTATCCTGATTGTTTTTGCACAAAGTTTTCAGGAAGGTTAGATGGGTTGAGTATTTACTGAGCATCCATTCTTATTTGCTCACAGTGAGGTTAGAAAGAGTTGCATCAAGCAATTGCTAACCCCCTCCCCATTTTGCAGTGCATCTTTCCACTCTCACCTTTCTTAATGGGAAAATGTTCAATATATGTCTCTCTCCTCTCCCTGCAATATATATATATAGCAATTTTCTCAAAGTGCCCTCGATGCACCTGGCACAATATTGTGGAATACAATATTGTAAAGAAGCACAGAGTCTTCAGAATCATGAGCAAAAACAATGTGTAGTCTTGAACAGATGCACATTACAGGCATAAAATCTGCACTGTAGGGGAAATTAGTAGTTCAGGTGGAAGGAAGCTACCATGATCAAACCATGCCAGATCCTGACAAGAGTGGAGGGGCTCACGACGTATCCACAAGGGCCCTTTCTTCAGCCAAAATTGTGGGCTATGCACCCACTTAAAAACAAATCAATGTAACCACACAGGCAGATGGGATCAGCATATTCTTTGATTCCTGCCCTGCAGTCCTTTGCAAGAAACAGAGACTCTTATAGCTTCCAGCTGCCTTCTTCTGTATGAGCTATAAATGTGTATTAATGAGAGAATATTGCCTCAAGCACTTCCTGTGGGAACTCACATCAGCAGAAGAGTTACTGTGAAGGTGTCAGCGAAAGGTAGTTGGAGGAGGAGGGGGGGCACCAGTGTCTTGGCAAAAAAAGAGAGGACGCAGACTCGTATGAAATGTGTACCTGCAAATTTGTACCTGTAGATGCAAATGTAGAAACTATTACTACAATTTTTAACAGAAATACATCTCACTGAAGGTGCACTAGGTGCCTGATCTGTCTGCTGTCCAGGAGGTGTTAAGTGTTTAGGGGAAATTTACATCCTCCCCTGCTTCTTAGGGTTCTTTAAACAGGACCTTAGGTATGTAAGAAACTTTCAAACAGAGAAACCTCTGACCCAGGGGTTGATTGTGGCCCCCCAAGCCTCTCTCAATTCTCATAACTTTTCTCAGGGCCACATAGTTCCCAGGCCCTGCTTTGCACCCAGGCAGCTGGAACGCATCACAGAACTCTGATAATGCTTGTCTGAATGAAGAATAGAGAGCGTGTTTACAAAGGTAAAATGCGCGTTGGCTGCTCTGCCGACTTTTGCCTCTGTCCCCACCCACTGCCAGACATGTGACCTCTGGCAAGTTGCCTAAAAGTTCATGTGGCCCTTGGGCTGGAAAAAAGGGTCCCTCTATCCTTGAAATAGAGGGCTGCCTTTTTGAAGGAGAACACATAGACACCATATTAGTTTGGGGGGAAAGGGCCAAACAGATGTAGCTGTTGGGGCTACTGCTTAGAAACAACTAGATTTCTGTCCAATGAGAAGCTGTCCTTATTAATAACTGTATTTTAAAAAGGCTTACCATTCCTTCCCTCAGACAAGGTACTTAAGGGACCAACAGAGCTCTTTAAAATGTGCTGGTAAAAACATAGCTTTGCAAAATGCATGATATGGCACTGAAGAGAAGCCTCACAGAAGCAGCCTAATTAAGCATGGTGAGTGTGTGCATATACAGTATGCTAGGAGAATGGCAAAGGTTTCTTTCCTGCTGCTCTGCCTCTTGCTCCTGGTCATACATTTGAGTCCAGATGGAACGTAGGAAGCTGCCTTCTATTGAATCAGTCCCTTGGCCCATCTAGCTCAGCATTGCTTACACTGACTGGCAGCAGCTCTCTAGGGCTTAAGGTTCAGACTTTCTCCCAGCCCTACTTGGAGATGCCAGGGGTTGAACTTCAGGCATTCTGCATGCAAAGCAGGTGCTCTATACCTGAGTTACAGCTCTTTGCTTGGGTCCATGTGTAGAAATTCAATAACAAATGTTGATTCCCGACATGGCAGTCCTCATCAACAAGTCCTATTGCTTCTCTTGGTTATCAGGAAGTGTCCTCCATACGAAATAGGAACTGGGCCTTTAGTGTGGTGGCACCTAGCCTTTGGAATCTCTGCCCATTACATATTAGACAGGTGCCATCTCTTTTTTCTTACTGGTGCCTACAGAATACCTTCCTCTTTCATTCAGCCTTTTAAATGAAGGTCTTTATCCCAGTCTGTATCTGTAATGGAACTATTTTAAAACTGTTTTCATATGTGGAAACAATCCATTAGACTTGCTCCCACATATGCTCAAGTCTCTCCCAGGACTTCAACAACAACAACAACAACAACAAAATGCAACTGTGTCTAAGATATGTTTATTTTGAAGCTGTGCAGAAGAGAAGGTGCCTATCACCTATCATAATTCTAGTCCATTGGATCAACCAGTGAAAGTGGCAGTTGGTAGATCCAGAGAGACATAACAAAGGACTGCTTCGTGCAGTGCAAAGTTTGTATGTGAGATTTGAGCGTGGTCACTGATTTAAGGGACCCAGGTGGCGTTGTGGGTTAAACCACAGAGCCTAGGGCTTGCTAATCAGAAGGTCGGTGGTTTGAATCCCTGCGACGGCGTGAGCTCCTGTTGCTCGGTTCCAGCTCCTGCCCACCTAGCAGTTTGAAAGCACGTCAAAGTGCAAGTAGATAAATAGGTACCGCTCCAGTGGGAAGGTAAACGGCGTTTCCGTGTGCTGCTCTGGTTCACTAGAAGTGGCTTAGTCATGCTGGCCACATGACCCGGAAGCTGTACGCCAGCTCCCTCGGCCAGTAACGTGAGATGAGTGCCGCAACCTCGGAGTCGGACACGACTGGACCTAATGGTCAGGGGTCCCTTTACCTTTACCTTTTACTGATTTAAGATGAAATTGAATGTAGACTGGTCCACTGGGGCTAATGGGGCACTACACCACAACCTTCAGCAGGGGCAAAACTAGACCTTATTTTACCCGAGTCAAAGACCCAGTTTGGCATCCTCCCACACACATTTGATACAGTCACATCATATGTAGGGACTTGGTTCCAAGAGTTGCAAAAATCACATGTAGTCAAATTTGCCTTTTCCTTTGTTGGAAAGTCACATGGGGAGGTGGAAGGGAGAGGGAGGCAGGCAAGCACAGAGAGACTCAGGTAGAAGAAAAAGGCTAGAGTGGATCTGTGTGATTGAAACCCCATATACTAAATGTGTGCAAGACGCAACTTGGTTCTAATATCAGAACGAAGCTTTGTTCACTGATGTATGATTTTTTTAAGCTACATGTGGAGAAAAAAAACCTTTTAATCTTTTAAATTCACGGTCCACATTACCTTATTGGCAACCTTCCACTGACCACTTGCCATTTGTGGGCAGTGATAAAAAACAAAACTCTAGGCTCTCTATCCTCCATCCAGATAAGCGAAAAGACTTATTGGAGTACAAGAACACTCTGCAGGCAGGTGAAGAGTATGAAGCAGGGCCAGTAAGAGGTGTCGCCTGAGGAGAGCCTTGAGGGCCAGATAGAGAGGCTTGGAGGGCCACATTCAGCCCCCAGGCCTTAGGACTCCAACATGGAGTTATAGCCAGGGCTGTCTTAAGCATATGTGGCGCCGGGGTGCAAAGACCTGCCTGGCACCCTCCCCCGGTTGCCCAGTCCCAGGTGTGCAAGAGGGCAGAGCCGACTGGCCACCTCAGTGGCTCGATCGCCCCCAAACTCGCATTCCAGCAGAAGAGCCTGCCTCGCGCTCTGACTGACAGATGGGCTCTTCCCCAGACTCAACTCTTGGGCCCTGGACTCTCAGCCTGGTGCCCCTGAGAGCCTGGCGCTCAGGTTCCCTGCACCCCTATGGGTCAGATGGCCCTGGTTATAGCCTATGGTCATTATCATTACTTAGGGTTTAGCTGCCCAGTAGGCCAATGTGCAGATTTTATCCCTGATTCAAACACCCAGTGCCTAGGATTTTGCTAATACCGTACAGAGGAAAGCAAGTGTTAAGTTCCCTTTCACTGAATACTTCCAATATATTTCAGCATCTTTCTGCCTCTCCACTCTTTCTTAATTGCTGGGTTTTGAGAAAAGAAGTAAGCGATGTTTCATTTTGAGGGAGAACTTATCTGGAAGGACATAGAAGAGTGCCTTCTCCCAGTATATCTAAAGCTTCCTATTTTTAACATGGCACACTGACTGGGATAACAAGATTAGCAATTTGATCATTTATGTTAATTTTCTCAGTGCCAAAATATCTTTCATTGGAACTGTCATTCAGGAGCGATGTTAAATTGCCCATTCAGTATTAATCCCATGCTTTGACTGTAGATGTGGTGTCATTTCAATAAATGGGTTCTGAGCCCATTTCCCTCCCACATCCAAAACTGTAGAGATAGCACTTCAAATTATGTCCCCCAAAATTTCTCTTTCTGAGCACACCTGGTTTATACATCAGGGTTTTGTTTTGTTTGTTTTGTTTTTTATTTTTTTATTTTTTTTTAAAAGCCATGGAAGATTAATAACCAAATTTGGGAAAAATAATGAATTTGGGAGTTTTGATATGGAATTTGCAGGTTGAAAGAAGCTTAAGTTTCAGTTTGATAAAGTGATAGACTACTTTTTATGACCCACCCCCAGCAATGTACAATAAAATAAAAACAACCAATATAAATGCCAATTAAAATCTTGATGAGTACGGCTATGTGCAGCATCCTCAATCTGGAGCCTATACAGGACAATTTGGATTGACCCAGGATTCAGCCACATCAAATTGAGGAAGCCCCAGGTTATCTGTTCTTCTGTTCTACAGACCCCCCCCCCCCCCAATACCAGATCAGGGAAGCTCATAAACAGCCCTACGTAAGAAGTCAGCACACAAAATTAGTCCACCAGCCTAATTTATGCTGATAAATTCGGCATACAATCTAATAACTGAAAATGCAACTCTGCAGCCCAATTTAACTCATAATTGCAGTGAAAAGACAATATGGGTCTCTGGTTGAAAAGGGTTCCTCACTCCTGATTTCAGGTTTCTGGTAAGAACAGCAACAGCCCAAAGTAGATCTCACAATCCTGAAGTCTGGATGATCCCACTGTACTTCTGACTGAGGAAGGCTGGAAGTTTCTTTAGAATTAGCAGCACACTCTGGTGTATCTGAGGTACCCACTGTGGTGTCCTCCAGAAGTTGTTGGATACACATGATATATTGGATAATGCAGTAATTTCCAAACCTGCTTAGAAGCAGCATGAGATCATCCAGTAGGGTACTCCACTACAACTCTCATTGTCCATCACTGACCATGCTTGCTGGGGCTAATGGGAACTGGAGTCCAGCAATATATGAGAGAGTCGCTATGTTGGCTAGCATTGCTGTAGATTCTGTGGTGGGGTGGGAATTTCAGGCATGAGGGCTGAATGCAGCCCCCCAGTCCTCTCTTTCTGGCCTCTAGGACTCTCCCCAGGCCACACCCCTTCCTAGACCGGCTCTGTACCCTCATCAAGTGGGCCCTCCTGGGCCCTTTGCTATTTATAAATGAGATGGAGGAAGGAATTGAGGGGATGCTCATCGAATTTGCAGATGACACCAAACTGGGAGGGTTAGCTAACACCATAGGAAACAGATTTGGAGTTCAAGATGACCTTAGCAGATTGGAAAACTGAACTCAAACTAACAAAATGAATTTCAATAAGTACAAATGTCAGGTTCTACAATTAGGCAGGAAGACTCAGCTGCACAAATATTACCGGTACTTGCCAGTAGTACATGTGAAAAGGATTTAGGGGTCTTAATAAACCACAAGTTAACATAAGTCAACAGTGTGATGCAGTAGCAAAAAAAGCTAATGCTGTTCTAGGCTGCATCAATAGAAGTATAGTGTCCAGATCAAGGGAAGTAATAATCCATATCTATTCTGCCTTTAATCCAGCTGTATTCTGTTTTTAATCCAGCTCTGTTCTGCCTTGGTGTCCAGTTCTGGGTGCCACAGTTTAAAAAGGATATTGACAAACTGGAATGTGTGCAAAGGGGGCGGTCAAGATGATCAAGGGTCTGGAAATCAAACCTTTTGAGGAACGGTTGAAGGAACTGAGTATATTTAGCCTGGAAAAGAAGAGAATGAGAGGAGATATGAGAGCCATTTTCAGATATTTAAAGGGCTGTCACATGGAACATGGAGCAAGCTTGTTTTCTCCTGCTCCAGATGGTAAGACCTGAACCAATGGACTCAAGTTACAAGAAAGGAGATTCTGACCAAACATTAGGAAGAACCTTCTAACAATAAGAACTGTTTGACAGTGGCAGGTAGGTAGCCGTGTTGGTCTGCCATAGTCAAAACAAAATAAATAAATAAATAAATTTCCTTCCAGTAGCACCTCAGAGACCAACTAAGTTTGTTCTTGGTATGAGCTTTTGTGTGCATGCACACTTCTTCAGACACACTGAAACAGAAGTCACCAGACTCTTATATATAGTGAGAGGGTGGGGAGGGGTATTACTCAGATGGGTGGTGGGAATGGGTGATTGGCTGATAGGTGTGGAAAACCTGTTGACGAAATTCAAATTCAAAAATAGATTGGAAAGAGAAGTTGCTGAATTGCAACTCATTACCAAACTTAAAACCATGGAGAGACCTGGTCTGAACAAAGACATTGGATTCTTATCTCATTATACATGACAAAGATATCTTTAGCCATCTCACCCCTTGCCTTTTCCTCTAAGACCAATTGCAGTCGTTAACAGTTGCCAACAGATTTTCCACACGTATCAGGCAATCATCCCTCCCCACCCTCTCACTATATACCGGTATAAGGGTCTGGTGACTTCTGTTTCAGTGTATCTGGAGAAGTGTGCATGCACACAAAAGCTCATACCAAGAACAAACTTAGTTGGTCTCTAAGGTGCTACTGGAAGGGATTTTATTTTTTATTTTGTTTTGTTTGACAGTGGAACAGACTCCCTTGGGAAGTTGTGGACTCTGCTTTCTTTGAGGTTTTTAAGCAGAGTTTGGATGGCCATCTGTCAGGGATTTGAGATTTCTGCATTGCAGCACATTGGACCAGATGACTCTCAGGGTTCCTTCCAAATCTACAATTCTACGATTCTATGATAAGTGCTTTTGCCAGGCTGGCCTGCATCCTTAAACTGTGGTAATGCCTCTTGCTTGCCTGGATGGGGAGTTGTACAGGTGACAGTGATAGTGCAGGAACCTCTGGATTTTGCATGGCTACAGTATCATCCACTGTACAAAGAGAAGAATTGAATCTGTTGCTCTGCCCACCTTTTGCTTCTGGCATGTGGCCCCTGACAGGCTACTCATTAGGCAATGTGGCCCTCTGGCTGAAAAATCTTCCCATTTCGCCCTGTTTCTATAAGACAGCAGTGTAATTCTGAGCCTTTTGAACCTGCTGAAAAGCATAATGGGGTCACCCATGGTTATTGCATGACTCCCTCTAGGCAAATAGGAAGGTAGCCCTGCAGAGAAGTTGCTGCCCCTCTCCCAAGAATTATTTCCCTTTTATGCACATGTAGCATTATCCGCAGGCTCACAGGGAGCCAGTGAGGTTTAGTGGTTAAGAGCGGTAGACTCGTAATCTGGGGAACTGGGTTCGCGTCTCCGCTCCTCCACATGCAGCTGCTGGGTGACCTTGGGCTAGTCACACTTCCTTGAAGTCTCTCAGCCCCACTCACCTCACAGAGTGTTTGTTGTGGGGGAGGGAGGGAAAGGAGAATGTTAGCCTCTTTCAGACTCCTTTGAGTAGTGATAAAGCAGGATATCAAATCCAAACTCCTCCTCCTCCCTCCTCCTCCTCCTCTTCTTCTTCTTTGATGTTCAGTGACTTAAGGGGGTTGGAAGCTGTATAAAAGCTGTCCATGTGCCACATTGATGGGTGGGGGGCATTCATATTTTATGTCTCTTATAGAGCTGCCTCTGTCGCTTAGGCTCAGCCCCTTGATTGTATATATTGAGAATGGTTCCCGCCCTTCCATTTTTTTTCAGTGGCTGGGCCAGTATTTTTCAGGTCTCAGGCCACATATTACTAGAGAGGGCTTCTTTCTAGCTTGCATGAATGATGGCAAAACAGCTCTTGAACAAGAGGTCCAGGTTTTTTTTTTGGTTTTTTTTTTTTACCTATTTAAGCTGGATCTTTCTTCTTCAGTTCCTCACTCTCTCTATCCTTTTTTTCTTTTTGTTCATTCAGCAGCCTTAGCACAAAATAAATAATTCAGAACTAAAAATGTAAAAGGGAGAGCAGTGTTCATGCATGATGGAGGATGGGAAGAGACAAATGCTGGTTAGTGGCAGAGTGGTGAGGCAATAAAAGGAATCTGAAGATGGAAGACATTCCCGTGCCTAAGGAGACAGCAAATGCCAGGGTGTCTCCTGGCTAGGGCGGGTAGCACAGTGTCTCTCTACATTTCCAGGAAAACTTGACTGCCTTCCAGAATTTTCATTAGTATAGCAAACCTGGTTTTTCCTGCATGAGTAAGAATAAAAGAGGAGCCCTTCTGGATCAGGCCAAGGGTCCATCCTGTTCTCACAGTGGCTGACCAGACGCCCAGGTGGCCTGCAAACAGAAGCCGAGTACAACAGCACTGGCTATCTGTGAGTCCCAGCAGCTGGTATTCAGAGGCATATTGCCTCCAACAGTGGAAAGGAAGAATAGCCATTGTGGTTAATAGTGGTTGATTTCAATTTCAATTGGGATTTTCAGCCTAGAGCCCAAAATGCAACCCTCAGGAGCTCTCTGTTTGGCCCTCAGGACTCACTCCAGGCCATACCCTCTCACTCTAGAGGCCATGCCCCTCACCAGCTTTGCTTCACACCCAGTGTCAGATTACCAAAAAAGGCAGAAAAACACATTAGGAGATAATTTGCAGGAGGGAGGCAAGATTTCGACTGCCTAGGGCGTTTAATCTGGTACTATCCATACCCCAAATGTTTTTGCCTGGCTGGAAAGGAATCATTCACCTCTGATAACACCTCACACATAAACAGGGTTCCCAAACCAGTCTTCCATCCAGGCACTGACCATACCTGCTTAGCTTCACCTAGAATGCTGCTTCATGTTCCTTGAGAGACTGTAGGCTTAGTCAAGGGGTGGGAAACCTCATGCCAGAGGTCCCAATGAGGCCCCCCAAGCTTCTGTAAATGGCCCCCAGGGCTCTTCCCAGCCTCACCCCCTACTGCTCCTGATTTGTACCTTACTTGAGTGTTTATAAGGGACCCAGGTGGCGCTGTGGGTTAAACCACAGAGTCTAGGGCTTGCTGATCAGAAGGTCGGCGGTTCGAATCCCTGCCACGGGGTGAGTTCCAGTTGCTCGGTCCCAGCTCCTGCCCACCTAGCAGTTTGAAAGCACATCAAAGTGCAAGTAGATAAATAGGGACCGCTCTGGTGGGAAGGTAAATGGTGTTTCCGTGCGCTGCTCTGGTTTGCCAGAAGCATGCTTTGTCATGCTGGCCACATGACCCGGAAGCTGTCTGTGGACAAACGCCGGCTCCCTCGGCCTATAGAGTGAGATGAGCGCTGCAACCCCAGAGTCGTCCACGACTGGACCTGATGGTCAGGGGTCCCTTTACCTTTACCTGAGTGTTTATACCTGGCTACAATGTATCCTTGAACTCTGATAATGCCTCTTGCTTGTCTGGATTGAGGCTAGAGGAGGGTTGGGTGAGTTTCTTTAGGAGCTGGCCTACTATGCGTGCAGAGTTAAATTGGCATTCATTGCTGCACCCAGTTTTGCCTCTGGTTCCACCCACCACTGGCATGCGGCCCCTAGAAGGTTGCTGTTATGTACTGAGTTGAATAGGATCCAAACTGCAGCAGGCTGACTGGTCCCAGAACAATAGGATTGAGATTGCAGCTGTCTGATTGGTCTGCAGGAGCCACCCAATCCAGCTCCAGGTGGAAGTGAATCCGCATTCCGATTGGCATACAGGAGTATCCCGGAATTAGCCAATCACGTGGGGCCCATTGTGTAAATAGTGTATATAAAGCAAACATTTTGGGGGAACTGCATTCCTCACTACTATGAGCTGAATAAAGAGCATGAAAATCACACTGGACTCCGAGTATCTTTCAGTTGCCCAGAAGGGATGCAGCCCTTTGACTTGAAAGAGCCTCACTGCCTGTAGCTTTAGGGGCCACCCATTGATATAACATGAGGAACCTTAGACTGTTCCACCCCAGTTGTCAATATGGCTGCTTCAGCTTTCCTTCTGCCTCTCCACACTCTCTCTGCTTCATATTAAGATGTCCTGAGATACTTCGTTAGCAATTCTGTCCTTGGCATTGTAATTAGTTGTACAGTATAGCTTTCACTGCTTCTCAAGCACGATGAAATTCTGATTCAAAGTGAGCAGTGAAGGGGGGCTCCCTCCGTTGTGCTTCGCTGAGCGCTTGACTGAAGCACTGTTGCCAGGTGGACTTTGTCAAATGCAAGCAATGCTGTTGGGATTTCAGTGTTTTACCAAAGACCCACGTTTAAAACTTCATTCCTTTGGCTGTGGATAACTTTTTCTGGGTGGGAAGGAACATACCCCTCTACCCTGGTTTTTGACATTTGAGACACATATTTTCAGGACCCACTTTTCTTGTTGATATAATTCTAAGCTGTTTATACTGTTATTTTACATTGTGTTTTAATATTTATAATGCTTTAAATTTTTTTTTTTTTTGCTAACCTGCCCTGTAGGTGTTGTGGCGCCCAAAGTGAAATGTTTCACTGCTGCCCGTGCAATTGTGTGCGCCTGTGTGTGAGGCTCTGCAAGGACTTCCCTTAAAGAAATCCCTTTGCAAAGCCTTGCCAGTGTTGTGGCAAGGCTTTGCAACGGGATTTCTTTGAGGGGAACTCCTTCAGGAAGGCTTCTCCTTAAAGAGAAGCCCTTGCCTAGTCTCCCTCCAACATGGCAGCAAGCTTTCCCACTGGCCTCCAGAGGAAAGCAGGGCACTGGAATGTCCCACTCTTGCCGAAACTCAAGGCACCACCCCTTACACTTCTGCTCTCTGAAGCAGCTGATTCACCACTCCTCATCTGTGGGCCAGCTCTGCTGTCCTGCTGGAACCTAAGAGTGAAGGCCAGGTAATAAATTATAAATAATCATTATAATGTGCTTCTTCTCTATACAGCCAAGCAAGAGGCATTTATTGAGGTTCAAGGATACAATCTAGCCAGAAAAACACTCAAGGATGATGCAAAACAGGGCCAGTTAACGGTGCAGCTCAGGATAGTGCTATGGCCTGGGGAGAGCCTCAAAGGCCGGACAGAGAAGGTTGGACGGGACCTATTGCCACCCTCCCCCCCCCCGGCCTGAGGTTCCCCACAGAAGCTGTGCTTTAATGCCTTGTCATTACTTGCTATGCCCCAGTATCTAGTACCTGAGGCATCTCCTTTTGCCGACTGGCAGGGCTGGCCCTGATGCCAGTGGCATAGCTGTCAAGTTTCAGATTTGAAAATAAGGGATCAGCAGTCTCACCTATCCCGGGGACAGTCACATGTCAGTGGTGGGCGGAGTCAGAAGCAAAAGTGGGCGGAGCAGCAATGTAAACTCCAAGCGAGCTCGGAGCGGAGCAAAGAGGAGGGCAGCCATGTGCTCCGCGCAATGAAGCCCCATCGTCTTCTTGTCTGATCCCATCAAAACAGGACAGGAAGCAGCAGCCAGGCTCCGCCCGCCAGCTAACCCTATTGGCCGGCTGAGGGGCTCAGCGGCAACGGATAGGGGCTGATGCAGGGGGAGGAATACACCCCCCTGTAAGCATGGGAAACGGCTCCCACTTGCTTTGAGGGCTGAGGCTTTTCTCTCCAAGTAGGCGAGGTCTTCCCACCCAGGCCCTGGCCAGCAGGGGAGGAGCTGCTTCCATTAAAAACGGGAAATTTAAGGGAAATAAAAAATAAGGGAGAGCAGCAGGAAACTGCTTAAAATAAGGGAGAATCCCGGGGAAAATGGGATACTTGACAGCACTGGCCAGTGGATGAAGGAAGCAACATGCTGAGAGAGAAAGGCAGGAAGGAGCAGCGTTCTAAGCACGCCCCTGCCTTCCACAGAATTAAAATAACATTAAGCAATATTAAAACTGGAACCAGAGTTTTGTCTGGCAGCCTCCATGCAATGCAAAGGTTGCAGAAACGTGACGGCGGCATCACCTAACATTCTTCAAGTTGGTGGGGTGGGGGTGGCCAATTAAAATTCTCCAGTGGTTGAGGGAGGAGCTGAAACAAGAAAATGTTTTAAGATTGTTTCTCCTGCGAATTTCATTTCAGCTCTATTTTTGTGCCCTGCCAGGGCCTGGCTGTCTTCCAAGGTTGCTTAGCTCTGTTTAGCTGCAGACCTGGGTTGCCCTCAGGGTATGATTAGCCAATGGGATTTTTGGCTAATGATGCAAAACTTTCATGGGGGCATTTCACCCCCCCCCCATTTGCGAAGGGAAGGAGCAGAGAAAGAGAGAGAGCCAAGCAAAGCACAAGCAGAGATAGAAACATTACAATGTTCACTGTTATATGCCCTTGTTTTGTATGAATTTTTAAATTTTATTTTTAAAGGCAAGCCTTTACTGAGGGCAGTAGTTTTCAAACTCCGTGGGGTAGGAATGCTGAAGTGATTATAGGATGGCTGTGTACTCTGCTTTTTGAAGGCATCCTCTGTTTCAAGGGTGGGGAATGTATTTATCTCAGGGACTGCATTCCCTTTTTGACATCATTCTGGAAAATCCGTACACAAAAGTTGTTGAGCTTTGCTAAATCTCCAAAACAATTAAGTTTTAAAGCTGTTTTTAAGGAAATTCGGCAAAAAATCAATACTTCCAACATGGGTTGCCCTACATCCAGGTTTTTGCCTGGATGTCATTTCCATTGGACGAATCCCAACAATGTCTGGGAAATCTCAGACACACGGCAGCCCTAATTCTGGGGGCCATGTGCCAATGAAGGGAAAGGGCAGGGAAAATACTATAATTTGCAACCATTGCCCCATCCACTACTTTTGCTTCTGGTCCCAAGGAGGCTGCTTTGAAAGGGAACGTGTCCCTTTGGATGACAAAGGGCCCCCATTCTTGCCTTATGGTAATCTGGCCACAGGTTGCTTTGGGCTTTCAAAAGCTATTGCCAGCACTTTAAATTAGCCCAGAAACAAATTTGATAACTGGCACAGTAGATGTAGGATTAGTTTAATGTGCTCTGACTATGCTATGAACCCAGAGTCTAGCAGCACCACAGTACAGCTCAGAAGGTGGTAAAGTCCCTGCCTAAGGAGCTGGACCAAGTTCAGGGCTCTTAGAGTGACAGACAGGAGGAGACCACAGAAGGACCAGTCATAGCACCAGGGCCCATAGAGCCAGACTAAGGACCCTTCCCCCGAGGAAGCAGAGGACCTCACTAGTCCAGGGAGCATGCTGAGAGTGAGGCCATGGGGTGTAGGAGTGTATGAGGTGGTCTGCCCTAGACCAGAAGGTTGGTCCTTTAAGAACCTCAGTTTTCTACAAGAAGGCAGATCAAGGATGATGACCTGAGGCTTAGGAGCCAGTTGTGGCCTCCTGGCTTCTTGGTCTGGTCTTTGGAACTGTTCCCAGGCCACACCTCCTCATCCCAGCCCCCAGCCCTCACAGACCCCACTACACACCCCAAGTGTTTTTGGGTGACTGCCTGTTATTCAGTCTGCATGGAGGAGAGAGAGGGGGGCATGTGTGAGTTTATTTAGCAACTCGTGTACCCCATAAAATGTGACATTTACATCTGTAGTCCCACCCGCTCTTGGTTCTCTTTGTGTTTAACCATTGTTGGAGGAAGCTGCTTGCTTTCAGGGCTCTCTGTGGCTCTGCACACCTCACCCTGTCTTTCCACAGGGGCTTCGATACAAGGATAGAGCAGAGTGGTTGGTGGCTTTTAACAAACACAAAAGGACCCGGAGATACCGGGGAATTGAACCTGGGACGTTCTGCATGGAAAGCAGGCACTCTGCCACTGAACTAAAATAAAAAATTCCTTCCAGTAGCACCTTAGAGACCAACTAAGTTTGTTCTTGGTATGAGCTTTTGTGTGCATGCACACTTGCACACTTGGTATCTGAAGAAGTGTGCATGCACACGAAAGCTCATACCAAGAACAAACTTAGTTGGTCTGTAAGGTGCTACTGGAAGGAATTTTTTTTATTTTATTTTGTTTTGACTATGGCAGACCAACACGGCTACCCACCTGTAACTGCCACTGAACTGTGACCCTTCCCCTAAAAATAAACTAGGATTCCTGCCCTCATCGTTCTGAATAAAGGACTGATTTAAATAGGAAAACACAGGAAGCTGCGTTATGCTGAGTCAGATCATTGGTCCACCTTGCTCAGTATTTTCTAGGCAGGAGTCTCTCCCAGCCCTTCTTGGAGATGCTAGAGATTGAGCCTGGGACCTTCTGCATGGAAAGCAGGTGCTCTGCATTTGCAATTAAGTACCTCTTCTTTGTTTAGTCTGAAGAGGCCTATCCCATGAGATTTTTCCTCAGAGGCAGATCCGCCCCAGGCAGTGAGTCATCTCTTGCCAGCACACACCGCAGTTCATGGTTCAGGTGCTAGGGGGAGCCAGAGATTCATATGGCTAATCTGGTTTCCATTTGTGTCTGAGCCACTCAAAATTCCTAGTCATTTTGCAGCAGGAGTTGGAGATTAATTTCTGTCTTCATGGGTTAGGGGAGGTTCTCTGGATGAGTCTAACTAACTTCTACCCAGTTACAGGTAGGTAGCCGTGTTGGTCCGCCATAGTCAAAACAAAATAAAAAATAAAAAATAAAATTCCTTCCAGTAGCACTTCTACCCAGAAGGAGACCCCCTGAAATTAATGTACCTAACTGTATTGTGCCCATTGATTTCAGTAGGGCTCCTCTAAATAGGACTAACATTGGTTTTAATTCAGGAGTTGACTTACTTGGGATTTCTTGAGAAAAGACTCAAGTTGTATAAGGAATCTGACTGTTTTCTCTAGCAGTGAGTTAGGTCTCAGAATCTGCAGTCGACGGGCTGCTTTCTACATCTTTAATTTTTAAACTAAATAGCACAGCCCTCCTTTTATATGGGACATAGTTTAGAATTATAGAATTATTTTAAAAATATTTATATACTGCTTAATTACATAAAGCTCTACACACATCAAAAAAATAATAATGGAGCATAAAAAGCTGTTTTATACTGAGTTGGGCCAACTGTCCATCTAGTTCAATATTGTCTACACCAGTGTTTTTCAACCTTTTTTGGGCAAAGGCACACTTGTTTCATGAAAAAAATCACGAGGCACACCACCATTAGAAAATGTTAAAAAATTTAACTCTGTACCTATATTGACTATATATAAAGTAATTCTCTTGAATTTTTCAATTTTTCCCACGGCACACCAGGCAACATCTCGCGGCACACTAGTGTGCCGCGGAACAGTGGTTGAAAAACACTGGTCTACACTAACTATCAGCAGCTCTCCAGGATTAGGAAATTAACCAGGAAAATTAACTGGTTTCCCCCCCTGGTTTTATATGTGGATTTTTTAATACATTTTTCCATACATAGTTGTTTTTAATCATTTTGAATATGGAAATGCTTCTAAATGTTCTTACATTTTTCTTTGTTTGCGAGTTTAATGGTTGGATTTGTTCTGTGTCTCTAAATTGTCACAACGCACCCTGGGACCTTCTGGTTAAGGGCAGGTCAGAAATCTAATAAAATAAATAAATAAAAATTCTGAAATTCTTTCTATTTTGCTGCAACAAAAATAAAACAAGGTTCTCTTAGGTGGCTTCTCTGAAACAAATTTGTAACCTCAGGTAATAATTTTCTCTGTGATAAGCCAGATAAATGATATGATTAATACAAACTGGTTTATCTGTAGTAGTTAACATTACTAAAAACATTGTCAGGCTACTTTTAACAGAAGAGCACTGGCCATATTGCTTTTATCATATGTTTCATAGAGGTCGCCCTTGCAATTTTTTAAAAAAGAAACCTTACATATTGGAATGACATGTAAGAAGGGGGGAAATATTGTGTTATCCTCACATCTTTTGCATCGATTATTTTAGGGGCATAGCTTTGTTATGGTTTGCCATGACATTGCTGGAACTTCAATGACTGTGTCTTCTTTGCTCCAATGGTAGCATCTGTTGCTTCTTATGTTAACAGTCCTGCAATTCAAACAGTACTTACCTGGGAGTAAGCCCCCAGTGGAAAACCTCAGTAGGCATGATTTGGATTGCAGCCTTAACAGGTTGCCTGGATGGCTGGGTGCTGCTACCCACAGTCCCTTCTCATAATATATTTTCAAAGGAGCAGCTTGACTTCATGAAAGCTGAGCATTAATGTAGGGAGTGTGTTTGATCTACAAAGCTGGTTCTTTGCTGAGGATGAAAAATGCAAGGCCATTTTCTTCAAGTTGAGTTCTGATGTGTGTTCTTAGGGGCTGTTTCCTCCCCCCCCCCTTCCCTCCATGCACCTTTGATGTTTCGCTGCTGTTGCCCTTTCTGAATTTCCTAGATTGACACTCTCTGGTTCCTGCTCTTCTTCTGGGGTTCTTAGGGAATGTTTTGCTGCATCTCTGAATACCAGTTACAGGTAGGTAGCCGTGTTGGTCTGCCATAGTCAAAACAAAATAAAAAATAAAAAAATTCCTTCCATTAGCACCCTAGAGAACAACTAAGTTTGTTCTTGGTATGAGCTTTCGTGTGCATGCACACTTCTTCAGATACACTGAAACAGAAGTCACCAGACCCTTATATATAGTGAGAGGGTGGGGAGGGGTATTACTCAGAAGGGTGGTGGGAATGGGTGGTTGGCTGATAGGTGTGGAAAACCTGTTGACGACCGTTAACGACTGCAGTTGGTCCTAAAGGAAAAAGCAAGGGGTGAGATGGCTAAAGATAGCTTTGTCATGTATAATGAGATAAGAATCCAATGTCTTTGTTCAGACCAGGTCTCTCCGTGGTTTTGAGTTTGGTAATGAGTTGCAATTCAGCAACTTCTCTTTCCAGTCTATTCCTGAAATTCCTTTGTATTAAGACAGCTACTTTGAGATCTTGTATAGAATGTCCTGGGAGATTGAAGTGTTCTCCTACTGGTTTCTCTGTCGTGATTCCTGATATCAGATTTATGTCGATTTATCCTTTGGCGTAGGGTTTGGCCTGTTTGTCCAATATAGAGAGCTGAAGGGCACTGTTGGCATTTGATTGCATACACAATGTGTATCTTATCTCATTATACATCTGGTTGGACTGTGTAAGAACACGATCCTGGACTAGACAGGCCTCTTTTTATGATTATTAGTTCTACTTCCCTAATGTTACCGAATCATTGCCATTTAGAGGGGTGCATTTGTAGTGTACCACAGTGAAAATGGGGACAAGAGCCTCCAACTTGGACAATTCATGGTATGAAATATTGCATTTTGCATGATATATATGAGGGTGAGGGTGCGCTTCACTCTGTGCATGTGAGGGGGGTGGGAAGGGAGAGATTTTGTCTAAGTTCTACCCAGAGTAGAACCACTTAAATTAATAGCCCTAATACAGTCATGCTCATCTATTTCAATGGATCTACTCTAAGGGCTCATCCGCATTGCCGCTTGCCCTTCAGCTTTCCCCTGAGAAAACCTGTGGTTTACCACTGAATCAGACCAAACAGCTATCAGGTTTTGCACATATTGTCATTTGTTCCCATTAAGCTGTAAAGAGTGTGCTTTCCAGGGGAAAGCTGTGGGTCAAATGCAAAACTACTTGAACCTGGGCCTAGAGAGCATGGGACAAGTGGAAAACCACTCAGATCCATGTTTTCTGGGTGTAGGACAAGTGTGGATGAGCCCTGAGTAGGATTAACATTGGTTACAACCCATGATCTATATTATTATGTCTGTGAACTAGATTCATTTAAGTTGTTTTGCTAGCAGAATCCAGCATGATTTGAATGAATGAATCTTTATTGCTAAAAGCTATAAGCCGTCACAATTGCTCATAATGCGTAGGATACAAATAATTGATTTAAAACTGAACAGCAGCAGCAGCAAAGCAAACATACACAAACGCAAAAATCACTCTTGCTTAAGTTAAGCACTCCACATCTCACACTCCCCCTTATGATACTTGTCTTGGTGCCTAGCTCTCAACTTACTTGCAGCCAAGGCAAATTTTGCAACCCATTATTGCCAGCCAGCAAAATGGAGATTTGCTAGAGGTGGAGTTTGGTTGGAAAGAGAGCAAAGGATGTAATCGAGGGGATTTTGTCTAGGCCTAGGGATGTATATAAACATGGCATCGTAAGAAATGGTGTTGAATGTCTCCCACGTCTCCCGACTCACAGGTGCAGAGTTTTTGGTACACAGGGGGGTTATTGAATCTTCCCATTCGATATGCGGAGGGCATACACTGAAGACGCAAAGCTGTAAATGGTGCCATCATGAAATTAATAAAAAAAGTGGTGCCATCATGAAATTAATAAAGTACTGCTCCAGCCCAAAAGATGTTTTATATATTCGATACCAGGATGAGTATGCCATCTGGGAAAGTGAGTCCAAATAATTTAGAGTCCAAATAATTTTTTTCTTTGATGAGTTGTTTAACACTGTTAGAGGCAAAATTTGTTAGGGAGTCCACATTAACCCCATAATAATGGAGAATTTTACTGACTGAGTTTGCCCAAGAGCTTCGGGGCATAAACTGCAATTGCTTTAGGAAGCATTTTTTTTAGGGAGCCTAATATTACTCATGCTAGCCAGCTTCAGCCGGTATAGGGCTAGTGCTACATGTACATTGGTTTGTAAGATTAGCCCTGTTTTAGCTCTTAAAAAGGGGGTGGGTGTACCTTTGGGGACAATCAACAGTGATTTCAGGAAGGAGTTCTGCACCACTTCTAACGGGAGGACATTACTATATATCCCCAAATCTCTGCACAGTACAATAATTGTGGCACAATTTTCTTTTGAAATACCTCAACTGTGGGGGGGGGGAAACTAAACTCTCTCCCCCCCGCCCCGGGACTCTGGAAAACCATAATAAAGAGTGGATAGAGTGAGAGGATTTCAATTTAGCTGCTAGTAGGTGTGGCTTCCAGGACAGTTTTGAATTAAAACCCAAGCCCAGGTACTTATTATTGTTCAATAGGTTTATTGTCCAAACTCCATCTGTGAGGTTTTCTCTTCTTTGTCCAGCATGATTAGTTCTGCTAGTGCAGCTTTCCACCATGTACTTCCCCAATCTGTTGGGGTTTGCAGGGGGCGGGGTGAAATCAGGGAGACCGTTCTATCTGGAAAGGAGAAATGCTTGCACTGATGGAATGATCTTCTTAGTGAAGCATTGGACTCCACTGTATAGGTTATATATATAACATGCAATATGCGCACACCAGTGGGGGACAAATGATAGTATTTCCGGTCTGCATCACTTTTACATACCTCTGTTCCATCCTGTTTTGCAATTTTGTTTTTGTTTTAAATTCACATAAAATTTGCATTTAGATATGTATTATTAAACCTATTTCCCCCCGAAACCGCAAAACATTTTTAGCAAAGAATTGCACTATAGCAGTGTGAAAGGTGATAGATTACAGTACACAAAGTCACCCAGTAGATGTGGACCAAGCATCGTTAAAACAAACACTAATTCACAGTCTCAAATCAGGAAGAACCAGCTCTCTTCAATAACATCATTAGAGGCCCTTTAGATTGGAGAAGAAGTAAGTAAGAGGCAACAATATGTGTTTAAGATTATGCATTGTTTGGAGGAGGTGGATAGGCAGAAAATGTTTCTCCCTCTCCCATAACACTAGAATTTTGGGTTTCGCAGTACAGGTATGCCTCTGAATGCCAGTTGTTGGAAACTGCAGGGGAGAGGAGTGCTTTTGTGCTCAGCTCATGCATGCAGGCTTCCTGTAGGCAACTGGTTGGCCACTGTGAGAGCACAATAGTGGATTAAATGGACATTCCGTGTGAACCAGCAGGTAAGATGTGTTCTTATCTGCAGTCTCCTTGAAAACAGCCTAAAGTAGCCCTTTGAGAGAAGGATGACATAGTCTCGGGATTATTTTCTTTTTGGCCAGGATTATTTTCTTTTTCTGTGCCACCATATTTGATATTTAAGATCTCATATTTGATATTCAAGGTGCCTGCTTGAATGAGCATCCAACAGCCTTTCTAAGGGGGTTGGTGGGTGCCGAGGATGCTTTGAACTTCCACCGGACCTGCAGCACTGTCCCTGTTTCTTTCTTCATTCTCTCCCTCTTTTTAAATTTATGGCGTGGATATTTTTAGGCCAGGGATGACAAATATAGTTAATGCATTCGGGTGCTGACGTCAAAGCAGGAGCGAGTGAGTAGGTGGAATGGCAAATGTTTGATCTATCATCTTCATACGGA
Source organism: Lacerta agilis (assembly GCF_009819535.1). Classification (NCBI taxonomy): domain Eukaryota; kingdom Metazoa; phylum Chordata; class Lepidosauria; order Squamata; family Lacertidae; genus Lacerta; species Lacerta agilis. Next base: position 7,841,549 of record NC_046331.1, on the reverse strand, counting down.
TCCTTCCCCTCTGTTCTCCCTCCCTCCCTTCCTCCCTCCCTCCCTCACTCCTCTTTTCAACCAGAAAGCAAAGCTCTAGAGCTTCTGTGGTAGTCTGGACTTTTCTAGATGTAGATGTGATGCAATTCCATATTGTGGTTTAAGTGTCAATGCCTCTTCGCAGGGAGCACTGAGAAGTGTAGCTCTGGGAGTGGAATGGGTGGGTGGGCGGGGTCTCCTAACAACTCTCAGCACCCTGAACAAACAGCAACTCCCAGAATTATTTGTTGGAAGCCATGGCTGTTCAAAGTGGTACAACAGCAATTCAAATGTGTGGTGTGAGTATAGCCAAAGGCTCTGTGATAGTTCTCTCCTGGAATATGGGAAGAGCCTTGCTGGATGAGACCAAAAGCCCATCTAGTCTGGCACTGTGTTCCCACAGTGGCCAACCAGATGCCTAGAAGATGATCCACATATCTGGCAAGAAGAGCTTCCCAAAATATAATGCCTGGAGTACATTAGGCTACTGTACTGGGCAGAAATGGAAGTAGAGGTGAGGAACACAGGAAGCTACTTTATAGTGTCAGACCATTGGTCAATCTAGCTCAGTATGACTGGCAGGTTTTCAAATTGGAGAACCCTCCAGCACTACCTTGAGATGCTGGATATTGCACCTGGAACCTTCTACATGCAACGCAGATACAATGCCATAGAGCTATGGCCCTTCCGCTGAAGGATGCCCCCATACATTTGGTAGGTGGTGAGAGAACAACGCCACACAGCAAAATGCTGCGGTGCGGAAGGTTTCCTGTTCATAATTCCAGCCACTCCACTCAGTTCCATTCCTCCTCTCCAGGTTTCCAACTCTCCCCACTCAACTGTCACTCAGCCTTCTTTTACCACTGAGCATGCTCGCTCTGCCTTGGGCTGTTCGGGGACTGGTGCCCCCCACCCTCAGGGTTGTGTATCCAACTAAGTTATACACTGAAGTTAATGAACCTAAGTCAGCCATGCCCATTCATCCCCCCCCCCCAGCCTGCTGGTGTGTGTGTGTTAAGAGAGAGAGAGAGAGAGAGGAGTGCTATTTTAGCTAGATAAGCAATATAACTCACATCGGAAGTACTGGAAATAGGAGGATAATGCACAATCAATTACTACAGTTGTTAAGCTGCCTCTGGCTATTGATGGCCAAGTGGTGCATTGCATGTTAATAGATTATTTCTTGAGAGAAACATTCTGGATATTTGTGAGAAGCAGGGAGTGCTGTGAAACAAATTCTTCATTGCAAAGAAGATTCTAGAATTGACTCCATCTACAAAGTAGTGATACCCTGCTGTGTTCTTCTCCCCCACCGACTTTAAGGCAGCGTTAGTGAATCTCAGCCCCATGGGATGAATGCAACCCTCAAAGCTTTACTACTTCTACTACTACTACTACAACTATTATTATTATTATTATTATTATTATTATTATTATTATTATTAAATACCCTCCAACATTTCTCCAATGAAAATAGGGGTGTCCTATTTAACAGCAGCAATAATTTTATTATTTATACCCTACCTGTCTGACTGGGTTGATCGAGCAATTCTAGGTGGCTTTCAACATACATAAAAACAGAATAAAACAATAAAAAAACTTCCCTATACAGGTCTGCCTAAAGGTTGTATAGTTACTTATCTGCTTGGCTTGGGGTGTGTGTGTGTGTGTGTGTCAGTCACACATGACTCCATAGCCTCCAACTATTAAAAGATTCCATACACAATAACTATAAAAAGCCTGAAAGCAATTAAAAACATTCGCAGTCAGGAAGTAAAGTTTGAGATCTCCTGTGAAAGTCTAGACTTTTCTAGACGTAGATGTGAGTCACTCTTTCAAAATCACACACTGTTAAAGCAGTGCTGTTTGTGGGGAGGTGTAGCCGATAGGAATTATGTAAGGAGTGTGGGCTTCGGTTGTGCTTTGCTAAGTGAAACAGTTAATAATGTGTATTTTCCCTTCTTAACAGATGCAGGATTCCACCCCCCAATGTGGCTAAAAGCTGCTGACATCTCCAGTGTGCCTCTGCAGACACCCCCTGTGGATAATATTTTTATAGCATGCACTTGTGGGTGGTGTAATTTGTTTCATCCCTGTTTTATTCCCCCCCCCCCTTTTTAAAGAAAATACTTTCATTCATGCAGGAGAATGCTACGCATCGCACTCATGAGTAATGATGTCAATCCTGGGAATAAAACTGTGATGCATAGAGCCAAAGGACCCCACACGTGTCTGAGCCAGTGACTGAAATAGGGCAGGGAGCGGTGATGGAGGGAAGTGAAATGGTTTTGTTAAAAAGGCTTTGATAAACTTCTTAATATGCTGGGCTTTTTTAAATTAAAAATCTCTAAGTGGTTTTCAACATATATTTTTTTTAAAAACCATATACAATCAGTTGGATCCATTGTTAGTACTACTCAGTGCTAATATTATAGAAAAAGTGGTCAAAACAAAATAAAAAATAAAATTCCTTCCAGTAGCACCTTAGAGACCAACTAAGTTTGTTCTTGTGTGCATGCACACTTCTTCAGATACACTGAAAAGAAGTCACCAGACCCTTACATATAGTGAGAGAGTGGGGAGGGGTATTACTCAGAAGGGTGGTGGGAATGGGTGATTGGCTGATAGGTGTGGAAAACCTGTTGACGAGTGTTAACGACTGCAATTGGTCTTACAGGAAAAGGCAATGGGTGAGGTGGCTAAAGATAGCTTTGTCATGTATAATGAGATAAGAATCCAATGTCTTTGTTCAGACCAGGTCTCTCCATGGTTTTAAGTTTGGCAATTAGTTGCAATTCAGCAACTTCTCTTTCCAGAAAAAGTGGTTTCAGAGTTCGCCATGAACGACTCCTTTAGAATGGCAATGGCACCCACCTGAGAGGTGCTGGAACTCAGTTCTGGTGAGTTCTGTCTGGGGAAAAAATGCCCTGGTTCTACTCAGAGTAAACACACAGAGATTCATGGGCATTACTACCTTTGGTTCATTGGGTTGGACTCAACGAATGAACCCTGTCAGCAGAATCTCATGCAGGGACTTCAGCTTATGCAATGGGGCTTCCCCCTTTCTTCCTGCGCTCCCCCTGAGATTGATTCAGGTGCGTGTGTCAGGAGAACCCCCAAAACAGTGCATGGGGGTGGGGAGAGGAGAGAGGGGCAATTATTCTCTCTGGCAAGCTGAATGCTTGCCCCGACCGAACCACCAACACAGCACAGTGTGGAATTCCTCCTGTTAATTTCCATGGGTTTACTTTGAGTTGAAATTAGTTGGAGACAACCTGATATCATTCAAACAGACATAATATAAAATCAGTAAAACAGTAATACAAAAGTATACAAAAACACGGATTCAGTAATTCTTTGTGGGTGGGAAGCCTTGTGTTTTAAATGTATGGTATATAGTGTGGATGTGACCGAGATGGTGTATGTCGCTGTTTCTCTCACAAGTATCCTGCTATCTAGCAACAGCTGCAGGGCACCACGTTGACTACACTTGCCCTGTTTCCATCTTAGAACCTTGACCAGACTGGAAGTGTTTGTGGAGCTAGGAAAGGCAGCAGAAGATAAAGCACTGCAGAGGCACTTGAGATAAAATAGCTCAGGAGGAGAGCACATGCCTTTAATGTAAAAGACCCCAGGTTCTGTTAGTTTCCAGTTGGTGTTTCTTATACTTCTGATTAATCTTCATTCCATTCTGTTTACCTCTTGATTGGTGATTTAAACCTAAGCTAAAATCCAAAACCACATATTTTTATGAGGTCTTAGGGCTAGTGATGACAAACCTAGACAGCATCTTAAAAAGCAGAGATATCTCCTTGTCGACAAAGGTCCGTATAGTTAAAGCTATGGTTTTCCCAGTAGTGATGTATGAAAGTGAGAGCTGGACCATAAAGAAGGCTGATCGCCAAAGAATTGATGCTTTTGAATTATGGTGCTGGAGGAGACTCTTGAGAGTCCCATGGACTGCAAGAAGATCAAACCTATCCATTCCGAAGGAAATCAGCCCTGAGTGCTCACTGGAAGGACAGATCCTGAAGCTGAGGCTCCAATACTTTGGCCACCTCATGAGAAAAGAAGACTCCCTGGAAAAGGCACAAAGAGAAGGACGAGATGGTTGGACAGTGTTCTCAAAGCTACCAACATAGTTTGACCAAACTGCGGGAGGCAGTGGAAGACAGGAATGCCTGGTGTGTTCTGGTCCATGGGGTCATGAAGAGTCGGACATGACTAAACGACTAAACAACAACAAGGGCTAGCACTTCACACATCAGCATTGCTGACCATATGCTTGAGGTGGTAGATGAGGTTGTCTACATGGACTCTGCCATAACTAGCAACCTTTCCATCAACAATTATCTGGACAAGCATCTTAGCAAGGCAGCTACAGCAATGGCTCCCCTCTCCAAAAGGATATGGGAGAATGTGATGATAATGTCCAGTACCCAGATGAAGGTCTATCAGGCTTGCGTGCTGAGCATGCTGTTTTATGGATGTGAGATACAAGCAACTTACACCTGCCAGGAGCGACACCTCAATGCCTTCCACACCTGTTGCGTCAGGAAGACTTTGGGCATTTACATGGAAGGAAAGTGTCTCAAACAAAGATGTGGCTTCCAAGCCCACAATCCCAGCATGTTCACACTTCTGCCTCAGTCACGTCTACACTGGCTTGGTCATGTCCACAGAGTGGAAGGTGGCAGATTCCCAAGGACGTGCACCAGGCCTGTTGGCAGACCAACTCCATGTTACAAAGACGTCTGCAAATGTGAGAGGAAGTCTGGCAACATCAACCGTGCTGTTTGGGAATTCCTTGAAGATGACTGCAGTGCCTGGAGACAGGCAGTCAAGTCATGTATCCCTAGCAGTGACCAGAGAAGGAATGACGGCTGGGAAGAGCGCAGAGAAAAGAAACGCCATGGTGCGTCTGCAGCAGCACAACCAGACACCTTCCTCTGCCCCAGCTGTAACAAAACTTGTCTCTCCAACATCGGTCTTTACAACCACAGCAGTTGCTGCAACTGTCCAGCAGTTTGACCTCATCCCCAAAGGTGCACTCCTAGTGGAGTGGCAGGGTCAGAGACAAAATTGGATCATATAATTGAATAATTGTAGAGTTGGAAGGGGCACCAAGGGTCAGCTAGTCTAACTCCCTGCAATACAGAGATCACAACTAAAGAATCCCCGACAAATGGCCATAGAATCTCTGTTTAAAAACCTCCAATGAATGAGAGTCCACCAACTTCTGAGGTAAAGCTAAACAGCTCTTACCACCAGAAAGTTCTTCCTAATGTTTAGTTGCGATCTCAAAGTTTACAGAGACTGTTATGGGGGCGGGGGCGGGGTTTGCATGTGTGTGTGTGTGTGTGTGTGTGTGTGTGTGTGTACATGAATCGTAAGTGTGTGTATGAGAATGTTATATGATGTTTTAATGATATAATGCATTTGTATTTTTAATGGAAGTGGCTTGGAGACCTTGGTAGCAAGTGATTAATACTTTAAAAAAGTAATGACAATTAAAGATGCATTATGTCTGTCTGGTTTTTCATCTGACATCCTTATGGCCAGGAATAGGCAAACTCGGCCCTCCAGGTGTTTTGGGACTACAGTTCCCATCATCCCTGACCACTGGTCCTGTTAGCTAGGGATGATGGGAGCTATAGTCCCAAAACATCTGGAGGGCTGAGTTTGCCTGTGCCTGCTTATGGCCATTGCTTTAGCCATAGGATTAGCACCAAGGCTCCTCTCTGCTGTCACTCCCCCTCCCCCAGGGGGACACTGAGTTTTGCAGAATTACTGTTTGTTTGTTTTTGGATTGTTTTTTTTAAAAACCCTAAAGAGTAATGGCCTCCTCAAAAAAAAAAAAAAAAGAAGAAGATGAAGAAAGCAGATTGAGAACAAGACATGCCGAGTAGCTATGAAGTGTTGAGTATCAGTTGGGGGGCATAGGAAAAGGAGGAGTGGAATGGAGCCTCCTGCAGGAGGTCATGGCTGACTGGCTGGTAGAAACCCCAGGCAAGAATACTCCTGCTACAAGATGAGATTAGATCACAGCATTTTGTTCTGGGCCGTGTGTGTGTGTGTGTGTGTGTGTGTTAGAGAGAGAGAGAGAGAGAGAGAGATCATCCTAATTGCTAATGCAGGTGTGGGGAACCTTTGGCCCTTCAGATGTTCCTGAACTAGAACTCCCACCATCCCTGTTCACTGGCCATGCATTCTGGTGCTGATGGGAGTTGTAGTCCAGCAGCATCTGGACGACCAAAGCTTCCCCATAGCTGCTGTGTTATAACTAAGCCAAATGATGTGCATTGCAGGAAATTGCGTCATCTCGCCCTTCCTACCCATGCTATCATTTCTGCCCTTCTGCTGCCTCCCTGTGCCTAGCTCAGTACTGTCTGCTCTGGCTGGCAGGTGTCTCCAGTGTTTCAGACAGGGAGTCTCTCCCAGCCCTCACCTGCAGAGGCTGGGAATTGAAGCTTGGACATTCTGCATGCAAAACAGATGCTCTACCAAATCTAAGAAATCACACTGAGCTACAGCCCTTGGGATTAAGCCCTTTGGGGGATAAGGACCTTTCTTCACAAAGTGTCGTGCACATAGATAGTGCTCTATAAATAATAGATAGGGATTTGCCTTTGCCTCTGTTGTAGCTGACCCACTTCACCTACAAAGCTAACACTTCTTGAAAAACAGGGTGCTTTACTGCAACTCGTGCAATCGGCTTCTAGGCGCAAGAACAGTAAAATTAACAACCGTGGAGTTTTTGTTTTATTTTATTTTGAGGGGAGGGTGTGTTCCTTGGCTATTTATTTTAATCTGGGTGCTCCTCCAGTTTTTGTTGCCTATTCTACAGTGCTTCTTCTCTTCCGCCACCCAGTTCCTGGCGTGGATTGGGCCTCTCCTGTTTGGAGTGTGGCATTGTAAACAGTCAGTTGCTGTCACTTTGCATCACTTGGGCCTTGATTGCTTGGGCGGACACGCCGTTTGCCATGTTGGTGGTGTTCTGTGAACAAACACAGTGAATCCGTTAAGTGCTTAAAAAAAAAAAATCTAAGCAGCATTTCTCTCCTCTGCTTCTCCATATAGACTTCTGAGTGCAGTTTGCTTTTTTTTTAAAGTTACCTTGCCTTTTAGCTTTGAGAGCATTGCTGATTAAGTGTCCTTGGTTTGTGTGAGCCCTGGAATGTGAGGATCTATTGATACTGGCAAGATAGCTCTAGTTATTGTAGGATTAGCTGGTAACTCTGAATAGATCCATAATTGGAATTCCCCCGGAGGAGGCAAAATGTGCAGAATTCCAACTCTGAACCATAGGAGGTAGATGCAGCATTCCTCATGAGAACTGGAGCCTTAGGAGCATATCCAACCTTCTCTGTCTGCTAGTGCAAGGGATCTTGTGTTAGTGGAAAGGTGAATTTTAGTTTTGTGTGACAGAGGAATCTAGTGCAACAGTTGCACAACAGAGTGTGCAATCTGTTTCCTAGAAAATTTACCAGCTACCTGCTTGTGCATTATCTTAACAATGTTTCTCTGGCATAAAACATTTCACCAGTGAAACAGATGTACAGCTACATTGCAACAACCCATGGTGTGTGTGTGTGGGGGGGTGTCCCAAGAGATGGGTACAGGTGGTTCAGTGCTAGGAAGAGCCCTGCTGCAGTAGCTGCTGCCTGCCTGCCTGAGTTACTTGTGAGTTGGAAATGGTTAGATTCTGATTTTCCTACCAGATCTACAATTCACAGAGTGGTTTAACAATCAGTCCGTGGGAACTGTAGCTCTGTGAGGGGAATGGGGGGGGGGGTGTCTCCTAACAACTCTTAAGGTACAGCTCCTTGAATTCTTTGCGGGGAAGTCATGTCTGTTTAAAGGGCTACAATACTGCTTTAAATGTATAGTGCAGATGGGGCCTAAATCTGTCTGATCCATGACATGGATTTCAAGCCAGAGCCATGCACTGTGTTTCCTCCTTGTCCTAATTGCTGGTGTTCCTAGGGCAGGCTGGGAAGCTAATTGGAAATTCTGACAGCAGGCAGCTAGACTGACTCCACAGGGCAGGCAGCAAGCTGAAGATGAGTTCAGAGGTACATCAATTTTTAGCTGCAAGCCTGACCCATTTAGTGGAAGTTTTGGGGCTCTTCCACCCACTTCTCACTTGTAAAGAGCCATGGTGGAAGATGCTAAACTTGTTCAAGTACAGATTTTGTCTAGAGAGATGACTCCCAACCCACTGTCCGCTGCCCAATCTGAAAGTTTATCTGCCAATACTTAGATTGCTGAAAGGTCTTTGGAAACCTCAAACCAGTTGCAACTGCAGCTTGTCTGACTTGCTTGTTATTTCTTGTCTTCTTTAAAGCCAAATCCATTGCATTACTACTTGTATATTATTAAAGGTAAAGGTAAAGCACCAGTCGCAAACGACTCTGGGGTTGCGGCGCTCATCTCGCTCTATAGGCCGAGGGAGCTGGCGTTTGTCTGCAGATAGCTTCTGGGTCATGTGGGCAGCATGACAAAGCCGCTTCTGGCGAACCAGAGCAGCGCACGGAAATGCCGTTTACCTTCTCGCCGGAGCAGTGCCTATTTATCTACTTGTACTTTGACGTGCTTATGAACTGCTAGGTTGGCAGTATATTATTACAGTACTGCTAGGTACTGTATATTATTACAATACAATAATAATACATCATCATCATCATCATCATCAACAACAACAACAAAGGAAGCTGCCTTAAACAGAGTCAGACCATTGGGCCACTTAGCTCAGAACTGTTTACGCTGACTGATGGAGGCTCACTTCAGGAATGGAGATTTTCCCACTGCCTTGAACAAGGTGGTGATTTGCCCCCCGCCCCCTTTTAAAGAAGTCTTTCCTGGATCTAGATGTTTTTGAAAACTGCTACTCAGTTTCTAAGATTTCTTTCCTCAGCAAGATGATTACAAAAGAGTTGGCTATTCAGCCATAAGATGAGAAAGAAAAGAAAGACTCTATCTCCCACTGAAACAGATCTAAAAGGCCCTCATTTCAAAACACTTGTGGTTAGAATCTTTCTTTCTTTCTTTCCTTCTTCCTTTCTTCCTTCCTTCCTTCCTTCCTTCCTTCCCTCCCTTATGTTTAAAGGAGTTTTCCTTCTCCTTTTCTTTTCATCAGTCTGAGGAAAGCCCACTCTGGCGTTTCGCCCACTTTGGTTAGAAAAGAAGTGGAGACATCAGAGATCTTCAAAGCAAGAAGGGTGAAAATGGCTGGTGGGTGTGTTGATGATGGAATTTTGACAGGAGGGAAGGCAGACTTGCCTTGGAAAAGGCAGCTTGCCATTGGAACATAGGAACCTACTGCATACTGAGTCAGAACATTGATCCATCTAGCTCAGTATTGCTTTCACAGACTGGCAGCTCTCCAGGGTTTCAGACAGGAAGCCTCTCCAAGCCCTACCTGGTGATAGTAAAGGTAAAGGTACCCCTAACTGTTATGTCCAGTCGTGTCCGACTCTGGGGTTGCGGCGCACATCTTGCTTTACTGGCCGAGGGAGCCGGTATACGGCTTCCGGGTCATGTGGCCAGCATGACTAAGCCACTTCTGGCGAACCAGAGCAGTGCACGGAAACGCCGTTTACCTTCCCGCCGGAGCGGTTCCTATTTATCTACTTGCACTTTGATGTGCTTTCGAACTGCTAGGTGGGCAGGAGCTAGGACCAAACAACTGGAGCTCACCCCGCCACGGGGATTTGAACTGCCAACCTTCTGATCGGCAAGCCCTAGGCTCTGTGGTTTAGACCACAGCGCCACCCACGTCCTGGTGGTGTTAGAGTTTAAATCTGGGATCTTCTGTATGCAAAGCAACTGCTGTGTTATTTAATCTATTTATTTGTTTACTGTATTTAGAGCCCACCTTTCTCCAGAGCTGGGATTCAGGGCAGTTTACAACATTTTTAAACATCGCTATAAAATACAAAGCAAGAAAAGCAAATTAGTTTTTTTAAAGATGGTTAAAATACAGTAAAACACATTTAGAGCTATCAGTGGAATACCAGTTGGCCTTGGTCATCAGCGTCATCTGCACTTTAGTTTTCAAAGGCCTTTCTAAATATGAAGGTCTTAGCCTATTGGCCGAAGGATAACAAAGAGGGGTCTAAACCGGGGGTCAGCAACCTTTTTCAGCCATGGGCCGGTCCACCATCCCTCAGACCATGTGGTGGGCCGGACTATATTTTGAAAAATAAAATGAACGAATTCCTATGCCCTACAAATAACCCAGAGATGAATTTTAAATAAAAGGACACATTCTACTTATGTAAAAACACGCTGATTCCCGGACTGTCCGCAGGCCGGATTGAGAAGGTGATTGGGCAACATCCGGCCCACGGGCCTTAGGTTGCCTACCCCTGGTCTAAACTGACATCTCTTGAGAGGGCATTCCACAGTATGGGAGCAGCCACAGAAAATGCTCTCTCATGCGCCCACCCATGCTTCTGGTGTTTATCAGACCGAGATGAGGTGCTCATCCAAGGATCTTAGGACCTCGGCAGGTTCATAAAGGAAGATAACTTGGGCCCAAGCCATATTGCGCTGTGAGAGCTCATGAGGGAAGAAGGAGCCCGTGTGTCTGTTCAGATTGGGTGAAATTAGTGCTTTCCTATAGCATGAATTAGTTGTGATGGATGAGCTGAGGGAACAGGTTCAATCTGTCTCCCTTCCCTTCAGCATTCTTGGTGCTTGGCTTAATCTCCAGGGCCTGATGGATGGGATTGGAGTATCATTTTTCTGTCTTCTGCTCTGGAGTGGGGAGGGGCTGCATCCCATTCTCCATTGTTCTGACAACATAAATTGACTGGGGGGGTGTGAGGGGGGAGGAGAGCAGTGAGTGTTTGCTTTCTTCTTACAAGGCAACCCTATGACAAAGTGTTAGACCTGTTCACCATGTGTCTGCATTGCAGTGAAATATGGGTGTGTAGCAGCTACTGTTCATTAAAGCTCCATTAATAAGACACACTGGGATGTCAGTGGAAGAATCTCACTGTTGCGTTGCATGATTAAAAAGTGAAGTAACTGGGAGGCAGAGGTTCAGGACGTGTAAGAGGACACCCTGTGGTGGAACAATAATCAAAGAGGAATGAGAGAGAAAGAGAGGGGGAGAGATCTAAGTCCCTAAACCTCAATATTTTCCCCCAGAGAGATGTTTTCTTTCTAATCTGAAAGTTTGACTTACCTATTAATACTTGGATTGTTGAAAACTCTGTGTCAATTTCAAACCCTTAGAGATTGCTGTGCTTGTTACACGTTGTCCTCCCATAGTCAAATCTTTTGTTATAACTATTATTAGGCATTGTACCCATTGTTCGGTCCCAGCTCCTGCCCACCTAGCAGTTCAAAAGCACATCAAAGTGCAAGTAGACAAATAGGTACCGCTCTGGCGGGAAGGTAAATGGCATTTCCGTGCACTGCTCTGGTTTCGCCAGAAGTGGCTTAGTCATGCTGGCCACATGACCCGGAAAAAACTGTCTGCAGACAAACACCGGCTCCCTCGGCCTGTAGAGTGAGATGAGCGCCGCAACCCCAGAGTTGTCCACAACTGAACCTAATGGTCAGGGGTACTAAAAAAAACCCAAAACCCTAGTTAGCTCTATATTCCAGCAGGCCACCAGGGAATTAGCTGAGAGGCCATCAACATGGGATAATACACACACACCCCATTCTGGAAGCCATTTGGATCCGTTAAGTGGCAGGGGTGGACGATTCAATTTGTTCCCACCTCCCTGCAGAGGGAAAAAGTCATGGAGAAGTCTAGTTGCACCAGGAAGTGATCTGACCATGGCACTTCTTTTGTCCTACAGGAACTTAGTTTCAGACCACCCATGTGCACAGAGGTAAAATACCAGGTCTAAGGCAAGCATACAGCTCTGCTGTGGGGAATTTTCAGCTACACCAGAGGGGTGGCATGAAAGAAGCACTCTCCCTGAGCATGGAGCTTTCTTCGTGGTTTTTCTTTTTTTGGGTGTTCGTGTGTGTGCATTCTCACCCTAGGGGAGAGAGACCCAGCCCTCCATAATAATTATCTATAGAGCTGCAGGTGGCAAATTGCTGTACATGGACAAGTCTAGGAAGAACAGAGGGTTAGAGGAGAGGCTGGATCAAATAAGCACTCTGAAGATCACACAGCTAGTTACTTGGAGGTAGAAGATGGCAATTAAGCTACACATTCCGAAAATGAACATAATTAGTACAATTAACTGCCTCTGATGATAATTAATTGCCTTGAACAATAGTCACAGGGGATGTGGAAGGATTTGTTAAACAATCAATGCAACATCTGTAAATCTGCATTTCCTTATCTTGATTGGGACAGCCTGTCCTATCTTGAAATTGAATTTGCACCATTGGTCCCAGATAAATGGTTCATGATTATGTTGCTCTCCTCTCCCTGTTTTGGGGACCCAGAGGGGATTAAATGGTCCACCCCTTTTCAGCATGCTACCTAAGGACGCTTCCAAAATTCAGCTCTTCTGAATTTCTCCCCAGATTTCAAAGTTGTAAATTAACTGGCCTTTCCCCCCCCCCCAAAGCAAAAGCTTTGTGCTAGGAATATTCTGATGTTCTGAGGTCCTTTTCCCCAGAGGAATGCAGCACCAAAAGAGGGCATAGTTTTCCATACAATGCAAACATAATAATTTATACACAACCCTCTTTTACAGTTGCTCACAAATAGCATAGGAAGTGCCCTTCTTGACTCCACCTCCTGCTTTATCTTTTGGTCCTGATGTGTTTTTGCCTCACTGCTTTCTGGTTCCTGGCTCCCCTCATATTGCAGTCCATTCAGTGTGTATGCCAAGCCTTTCTCTACTTTGGATCATTTGACTGGGTCCACCATACTGTCCTATGGCAGAAAAAAAGGTTATGTTGTTTAGGGGTGAGGATGGCTTTTTCAGCTTGAGTGCCTCATTTCCTTCAGTGCAGGCTTCTGAGAGCCACATGGCAGTACAGTGGAAACCTGGGTTACGCACGCGATCCATTCCGAGTTGCCGTGCGTAATGCGGGTGTGCGTAACTCGAACGTGCGTAATTTTTTTTTAAAAAACCAGAAGTCGCGTGATTTGAGCACTTCTGCGCATGCGTGAAGTGCGCAGAAGCATTCTGTGCATCTGGCGGTCGTGCGCGCTCTGGAAAACACTTCCAGGGGCGGGGGGCGGGAGTGCGTATCCTGAACATACGCAACACGGAGCGTACGCAACATGGGGTATGACTGTAGTGGGTGGAAACAGAGATGGAAGTGGATGGAGCAATGAATGTAATATTTGCTTTTGCACAGAAGACTAGCTTCTACACCCACTTGAACACCCCTCTCTATCCTTCATCCAGGCAAGGAAAATTCCTGATCAGAGTTAAGGACACATTCCAGCCAGGCAAAAGCTGCTCTCTAGGAGTGAACCAGAGCCTGCGAATAGAATGGTCTGGCATAATTTTTGAGGGTGAGATAGAGAAGCTTGGAGAGTTGCATTTGGCCCCTGGGCCTTCAATGCCTCACCCCTGTTGTGCTCTGTTGCTTATGTTGAAAAGAAGCCTAAAGACTTCCAACTAATATGGGTGTGGGGAACTTTCAGCCCTCCAGATGTTGCTGGACAGCAACTCCCATCATCCTTGACTATTGCCCACACTGGTTGGGTCTGATGGGAGTTGGAGTCTTAACAATTAGAAGATCTCTTTCCTATTTTAAGTTCCATATTGAATTTCCCTTAAATTCAGATCTGTTGTTTGCTTGTGTGCACTTCCACTCGTTTTGTGGGAGAGGCTCCTTCATTGCTGGAGACTGTCATCTGGAAACTTAGTCTGCAGAGAGAAGAGCGCAAACGTCTGGGGAAAGAGCAGATAATTACCTTTCTAATATAATTACAGACAGGTCAGCGATCCTTTTATTTCCGAATGCATGTACTTCTGGTGTTAATCCAATAACAGACCAGATTTTAAATTTGCTAGGTTATCAGTTGCCTGGAGCAACCAACCCTCTTCTCTGTGGTTGAGAGAGATCCGTCATAGGAAACAACCTGCAAAAACATTACGGAAGAGGATACCTCATTGTTGACTTTCTTCAAGCCACAATGGTGGGAAGCCAATTAAATAAATAGGCCTGCAATTGTCGAGGCTGCCAGAATAACAACACTGGATGGATGGAATCTGGGCTTGCTTCTGAATTTGACACCCAGGACTCCATTTCTTTTGGAGGAGGAGAGGCCATAGCTCCATGGCAGCAGAACATCTGCTTTGCATGCAAGAGGTCCCAGCTTCAGTCCCCAGCATCTCTAGGTAGAACTGGTAAAAGCTCCCTGTTTAAAACTGAAGAGCCAGTGCCAGGCAGTTTCAACACTACTAAGCTAATTCCCCCAGTAAAGTTGACTGAGCAGGATGAGATTTCTCCAGTTGCTTATCACTTAGGCATGGTAGAATAGGCATGCCTCTCTAAGGCCCTGGGCATTAGAGCTGTCTTGGTTCTATTAAATGATGCAGGGAGATCTTGGCAGTGGGGCTGGTGCCCATTGGAGCAAGGCTGGTCAGAAGTTGCAGGACTACAGAAAGCTCCCAGTAAGCACTGGCTCAGTCAAAACGTGGGAGCAAACTGAAGCCCGTTCAACCTCTGTCGCTAGACTGCTTTTTCTAGGTTCCAGCTGCTGGTGGAGAACTTCAGAGCCTTGAAGAGCCAGCCCTCTGGCCTGAAGGCAGGCACTCCTCCTCAGTTCTATTACCTCCCTACTGTTGTGCTCCCTGCTCTGATGGACCGGTGAAATACAGTGGGAAGCATCTGGTTCCTCAGGGAAAGGTAGCTACAAGTGTTTGGCCTCTGGCCCTACAGACTGGTTGTCTGGGATGTTCTTCAGGGGACTTCTGTCTGACAGCCTCAAGTGTAGTGGCCCCCTGACCTCCAGCAGCTGGATCAGAGCCCTGAACTTGATCCAACTCTTTCGCTGGTGCCTCTGCAGCCTCTGATTTTGTGTCCAGATTTCTGCTGGATTCAGGGTAATGGCAGGTGCTGCCTCTACTGCAGAAGGTAATATACCAGCATTATGGCTAGCATGAGTTTGGCCAAACTGCGGGAGGCAGTGATAGATAGGCATGCCTGGCGTGCTCTGGTCCATGGGGTCATGAAGAGTCGGACATGACTGAATGACTGAACAACAACAACAATGGCTAGTTGGCATTGATAGCCTTATTCTCCATTAATTTGTCTGGTCTTTGAATTCAGTAGTCATCACCACATCTTGTGGTAGTGAGTTCCATAGCTTAACTATGTGTTGTGTATGAAGTATTTCCTTTGGTCTATCCAGAATTTCTGCACAATACATTGAGGGCTGCTGTGTTGTTGTTGATGTTGTTGTTTAATGTATTTATAGGCCACCCAAGTTGTGATTCAAGGCGGCTTACAACATTTAAAAACATCAATTATAAAATACAGAAAAACAAACTAGTGGAAAACAGTGATTAAAATGTATCTGAACACATTTAGAACCAGCAATTAAAAGACATCTTGCCCTGATAGCAGCCCAGTTGGCATCACCTGCACCTTAGCTGCCAAAAGCCTGTCTGCAGAGGAAGGTAGGAGACTGCCTGTGGAAGGATAGCAAAGAGGGAGCCTATTGTGTGAGGGAATTCAACAATCTGGGAGTAGCTGCAGAAAATACTCTCTCTCTTGTGTCACCATCAACTAAGCTCCTGATGTTGATGGAAGCCAGAGTGGGTGCTAAGCCATGGATCTCAGCACCCAAGGAGGTAGCCTGGGCCCAATCCATATAGATATATATTAGTCATTTCTACCAAGATCTCCAAGCGACTTCTGCTTAAAGCATAAATGCATTTTCACCTGCTTTGTCCATGACATTTCAACCAAAGGAGCAGTTTTCTCCAGAACACCCCGACTGAGATCACAGTGGAGCCTTAATGGAACAGCACCAGCAGGCCACATTGTTCAGGCCGTGTCCTCCGTGTGTGAGCATGTTGGAGAGAGATAGTTTCTTCCTCCTTTTCAGCTGTTTCCAAGGGTTACCAGAAGGGAGAAATCTCTGTGATAATGAAAAATGAGAGGAAAGCAAAATGACAAAGCAAATGTCAGAATTGCTTGCTGTGGAAATGAGATGTTCCCCCCACCTTGCTCCAGGCATGCACTTCATGCTCTCAGGAATGTACCATTTCCAAAAGCCATGCTCTGTTCTGCAGGGATCTCCAGTTAGCCTTGGATCATGCTCGAAAGTCTCTGATTTTGGTGAGAGTTGGGATGAAGTTCCCCAATGATCTCTTCCCCTTTAAGGGGATCAGGACGAAGGTCCATCTGGTCAAGTATTCTCTTCTCACATTCCCCAACCAGATGCCACAATGGGAAGTCCACAAGCAGAACCTGAGTGTGATTCCCAGCAACTGGCATTGAGAGACATGCAGCCTCTGACAGTGAGGGCAGAACAGAGCAATCTATTAGCCATTGAGAGCTTTATCCTTCCCATTTTTGCCCAATCCTCTGAAGTATCTGAAGAAGTGTGCATGCACACGAAAGCTCATACCAAGAACAAACTTAGTTGGTCTCTAAGGTGCTACTGGAAGGAATTTTTTTATTTTATTTTGTTTTGACTATGGCAGACCAACACGGCCACCTACCTGTAACTACCTCTTTCGTTAGCAAAGTCCATACAGGCCACCACCCGTTTTACGCACGTCCAATTGATGCATGATCGCCAACGCACAGATCCTTTTGGGCCCAAAAGAGGGTGGGATGTAGCAGGGCAGAATGGGGCAGGGTGCGCGAGGGGCTGGAAACAGAATCCCAGTGCAAAATGGTCACTGCCTGTAGTTTAATTGCACACCCTGTGAAGAAGTACTTGTTATTGCATATGCTGACTCTTCCAAGGTTCTGCTCTGATTCCTAGAAAACTTTTCCTTATCCACTTTCTCCTCATCAAGCATAATTTTATATACCTCTATCACTCCCTGCCCCCCCCCCACTTATTTGTCACATCTCTAAACTAAATAAATCCCTAATGTGGTAACATTCCCTGATGGGGAAGTTGCTCCAATAACTTGATCACTTTTGGTTGACCTTTTCTGAACCCCAAACAAGGAAATGGGGCAACACTTGCTGAATCCAGTGATTAGAAGTGTCTAGCACTCAGCATAACACCACAGGTGATGATTGAATGCTAACACTTATTGGATCCAGGGGTTATAAAAGCCTGGCACCCACAAACTCATAACAGTTTACAAAGATCTGTATTTTGTTGGAAGAATGTGTGCAAAATAGGGCTCTGCATCGCCTGATCTGACACTTTGGCTCAGCCCCAACCCAGCCCATATATCTCTTCCCCTGCATGTTTAACCAGGGTTTTAAACCTTTAAAATACATGCATTTAGGAGGGAGGGAGGGCAGAAGGAGGAACTTCATTCAGTTCTGCTGGGGGCTACCTCACCATTGGAGATCATGCTTCCATCTATGGGGATCATGAAGCAGATCCCTGCAGAGAGCAGAACTGACCCTTCTTCTCACCATTTGACATTGCCTTCCTCTCCTTCCCCCTGCCCCTGCCAACCCACCTTCTGACATTCCTACATCGCTCCAGGTGAACCACCTCAACTTGGAGTGATCTGGGACTGTCTAAACCAAATCCATTGGAAGCCTGGATTGGTCTGAATTTGGCTGTTATGGTTCAGCACCTGGCCTTTGACTGGATTGATTGGCACGGTCCAAATACAGGTAGGTAGCCGTGTTGGTCTGCCATAGTCAAAACAAAATAATAATAATAATAATAATAATAATAATAATAATAATAATAATAATTCCTTCCAGTAGCACCTTAGAGACCAACTTTGTTCTTGGTATGAGCTTTCGTGTGCATGCACACTTCTTCAGATATGGTCCAAGTACTAAGTGCATACAAAATTCACTGATGTAAGAGAAGGAACCATCGGTAGCCTCTTCGGGCAAGCAGGGCTGAAATGTGGGGCTGGCCCTGGAGAGAGGAAATGCAAGTGTGTGTGTGTGTGTGTGTGTGTCTTGCAGCATTCCAAGCTCCAGAGCCTTAAGTATCCAGATAGCCTTCTTCCTGGCAGCTCTCAGTTACCTTACAACAGGGTTAGCTCATTCCTAATAGCCTGGAAGAGATTACTGCAGAAAGTCTGGAAAGGATGAGTAGTAGGTCTTGACCTGCTGCTGCTGCTGCTGCTGCTGCTGCTGCTGCTGCTGCTGTTATTTTACCATGGAGTTCACTGCTGGAAAGCTGAGATTTTGCTTTCATTTATATACACTCTGGAAGTGCTGAGCTTAGAGCAAAAGTAACCACCGAAACCTACACAAGTGAATAAACAAATGAAGCAAAACTTTCTGGCACCCTTCATCAAGCTTACAAGTCCATCACTGCCCCCAAGCCAGCCACAATGGGAATTTGTCACTGGAATTTGTCATCTGAAACGTTGGGAGAGCACTGGTAATTACCGGTACATTACTATCACTGGACCTTCAGCTTGGTGGGAGAGATGGCCTAATGGTTTTTCAGGAAGATATTGCCATCAGCTAAAAAGTAAATGCTTACATTTCCTCTCTCCAGGACCAGCTCCATGTTTGATCCTGCCTGCACTAAGGGGCCTCTGGTGGTCCCTGTTGTTACATCAGTATATTTTATGTGGTCTGCATTTTTCAGCAAAGTGACATCGGTTGTGTATTGCCTGATAACATGAATTGGAATATAATTATCCTTCAGATTGCACCAAAATGCATTGAACAACCCTGTGTAGTTTGGGATGGAATATGTTTAGAGATGCATAAAGGTAAAGGGACCCCCAACCATTATGTCCAGTCGTGTCTGACTCTGGGGTTGCGGCGCTCATCTCGCGTTACTGGCCAAGGGAGCTGGCGTACAGCTTCCGGGTCATGTGGCCAGCATGACGAAGCTGCTTCTGGCGAACCAGAGCAGCGCACGGAAATGCCGTTTACCTTCCCACCGGAGCGGTACCTATTTATCTACCTGCACTTTGACGTGCTTTCGAACTGCTAGGTGGGCAGGAGCTGGCACCGAGCAATGGGAGCTCACCCCGTCGCAGGGATTCGAACCGCCGACCTTCTGATCAGCAAGCCCTAGGCTCTGTGGTTTAACCCGCAGCACCACCTGGGTCCCTTAGAGATGCATACATTGAGTTAAAATATGCACGGGAATGAATGGCTGGCAGATGCTTGCTCAAATATTTTTTAATGGCTGATAGCTAGTGAAAACAACACACACACATCATGATGTCTGTAGGTGCAGTGGTACCCTTAAGATATTCATATGGCACTGGATGGGCCTCTGAACTATCTCCATCCACGGCCTCCCTTGGTCATGCAGTGATGAGTACACAGAACTGAAGGAGGAAGTGGGAAGAGTGACGCTCTTTCCTTAAACACTTTTCAGCTTTATATACATTTCAAGACTCATGATTAATTTTACCTAATTTAACTTTTGGCACTTCAAAAAGTGAAGTATGTGAGTGCACACTTTATCTTTCTGTGCCTGTGGGAGGCTAACTTGGGGGTGGAGGGAGAAAAGTGTCCATATAGGCTGGCTCCCACAGCACTTGTTCAAACCCCCCCAGGGCCTAAAATGTTTGAAAACCGTTGCTGCACATGCTTGAGCACTTGTGTGTGTGGACTCTTGAAATTGTTTTCTACCAGAATTTGCTTATGCAAAATTTACATGGCAGTTGGACTGTGCATGTTCTTTAATAAGCATTTGTTCTGATTTGTTTGTGTGTGTAGCTTACATGGCAAAAAGCTGAATTAACCCAATTTGCTTGCATGGTTGTTCTGTATCTTCCCATTATTCATTTTGTTCACCCCACACTTTTCAGTGCATTTCCCCATCATTTTCCCTCACCACAAATACATCCGTTTCTTTTTAAAAGTGGGTTTTTAAAACAGAGCATTTTAATTCACATTAATTGCACAAAACTACATTTCCAGTATATGACTGAATTCGGCCTGCAAACAATGGAGGAACCCTGTGTTTCTAAAATAACAACAACCCCCTATCTTTATACTTCTGCAGAGTTTATTTTTGCTGAAGGAAACGTGTTGGGTGGAAGACCCCCCCCCCCGTTCCACCACATCAGAGTGAGATGAATGGTTGTTGTATGTTTTTGATCTCTGATCTTGGGGGAACAGTATACAAAATACTGTAGCAAACATGTGGGCTTGCCTGCTTCAGTGATTCTGTTGGTCATCACAGCTTTGCTGCAGAACAAATGCCATCCTCTGAGAGCAGGTTCAGCAGTTGTGTGTTGAAATCTACAGAATCACGGGCAGATCTCTCAACAGTTCCCACCGAGAAAGAAAATTTGAATGCCTGCTTTTTGCTTTCCTGGGATGCACCAACAGCAGGTATTTAACTGTAACATAGCCATGGGCTTGCTAGCTCGCCTGTTTTAAGTGGTGTGTACATGGAAAGGGTGCAGATGGCATACTTCATCTGGAATGGTTGGTAGGTGGAGCTGGGAAGCACCCGATGTTTGTGTTTAGGGGTGGGTGAATCTGCCAATCTCAGTTTATCTCCATTTCTCATTATTCTAATCTTAAATGCCCCACATTTCCACATCAGTTTGCAATTTTTTTTTTATTCTTCATGACAATGAATCATTAATGAACTGAAGACGTTGTTAAACAAATTCATAGGCCGCCTCACATCATAAAGGCAATGAAGCAGCGTACATGATAAAAACAGAGATAAATAAGAGAAGGAGAAGCTCCAAGAACAATAAAATCAATTCAACACACTCTAGAACAAGAGATCACCTTACCCCCCTATATGCCCACTCGACCTCCTCCTCTCTGTGGAACTGGCACTGTTGCAAGTGCCACACATTCTGCATCAATAAGAGCTTGATCTTTTAGTGTGGAACTCTCAGCCTCTTAACAACAAACAAGCACCTTCACTGCACTATTTTTGGAGTCTGCTGAAGTTTTGCCAAGCCTCTCTAGACATGCAGAATGTTGACATGTGTTTTAATCGGGTTTTTTTTTTAGCTTATCATTGATTAAGATTTTTTTTTTTTAAAAAAAAGAACTTTTAAAGTTGTTGTTTGTAACTGGTTTCTTTTTTTAAACTGACGGTTTTATTGTTTTATTCTATTTTGCATACTGCTTTGAGGTTTTATTATAACGAAGCAATTTATAAATCTCTCTTAAAAAAAAGAACCTGTCCTCTAAAGAAGGAGAAATGATTTAATCAGATATCAAATTAATTTTCCATAAATGATTAGGTGATACCTCAGAGAAAGCCTTCCTAAACAAAAAAACAAAGAAGTCTTCAATGGGCATATGAACATGCTAGGCAATGGGTTAGCCTTGTGCATTGATTTCAGTGTGTCTACTCTGAGCTCTGAGTAGAACTAACACAGAATACCATCCTAAGTGAAAATTTAAAAAAGGTAAAGGTAAAGGGACCCCTGACAGTTAAGTCTAGTTGCGAACGACTCTGGGGTTGTGGCACTCAACCCGCTTTACTGGCCGAGGGAGCTGGCGTACAACTTCCAGGTCATGTGGCCAGCATGACTAAGCCGCTTCTGGTGAACCAGAGCAGCGCACGGAAACACTGTTTACCTTCCCGCCGAAGCAGTACCTATTTATCTACTTGCACTTTGATGTGCTTTCGAACTTCTAGGTGGGCAGGAGCTGGGACCGAGCAACGGGAGCTCACCCCGTCGCAGGGATTCAAACCTACGACCTTTTGATCGACAAGCCCTAGGCTTTGTGGTTTAGACCATAGCGCCACCCGTGTCCCAAGTGAAAATTACAAAATATATAATTAAGATAAAATCAGTTAAAATTAACCATAAAATCTGAAAATTTACTTAAAATGCCTGAAATGATGATGATGATGATGATGTATTCACCAAGTCTTTATAGCTGAACAGGGAGGGGTACTGTTTGATTTCAACCAGGAAGGAGTACCATAGAATCAGGCCTACAATACTGAATGCACAGCTCCTGGTGGATCTAAGCTGTGCATCCAAGCCATGGGGCCCCTCCAGTGACAAAGGTCGATCCAAGAACATCCCCCAAACAGGATGGGTCCAAGGCATTTTGGCACCTAAGATAAACCACAATATGGCACTTACCGCTGGCCAGGGGCGAGGGAAGATTTACATCAGGAACAAGTGGGGAATAACAATCTACATCAGGAACAAGGGTGGGAGGAGACCAGCAGTGCCTCTTGTTTGCCAAGAGGCCACTCTAGAGGCTGCATTGGGACCATCAGAAGCCAACATAGTAGCAGCAGAGGACAGTGCATTCCTTGGAGGCTGGATCTGCTGCCTTTGCGGAACTTGCCACCCAAGGTGCCTCACTCACCTTGCCACGTGGGTGGGCCAGCCCTGTTCTTTTAGAGCAGGGGTCAGCAACGTTTATTTCACCTGGGCTGGTTCACTTCAGCAGAGATCCCTCTGTGGGCCGGATCGCATGTGTGCCTGCAATTTCCGGTGCCTGCATCTGCAATTTTCGGTGCCGCAGAAGCAAGTCCCCGTGCCACGCCACGCTGGTTTAGCACAGCACATGGGGACTCACTGAGTGGGTGACTCGGTTCAGGGGCGGCTCGTGGGCCGGTTAAATGACCCCTGTGGGCCGCAGGTTGCCGACCCCTGTTTTAGAGGGAGCACTGCGAACGTAGTGGTAGGGAACTTCAGGCCCAGGAGAAGAATGCAGCCCTCCTGACCTCTCTGTCTAGCTCTTTGAACTGTCCCTAAGCATATCCATCTCCCCAGGCCAATTTGGTGTTCAGAGTGTTTTTTTAAAATACTTTTTATTAGTTTTCTTACATTTTACAAATTGTTCCACTTCTTACTAACAAATAACAGACACACAATTATTTTTTAAAAAATAGGAAAATATTAAATAGGAAGAACATACATACGTCCATAAATCTACAAGTTCTTAATAGAAAACTTATGCCACCATATTCTTAATTTTCAATTACTTAGCTTTCCCAATAGACTTCCTTCTTCCTCAGTGAGGGTCTGTCTTATCTTTTTGTTAATCTGCTTCTTTGGTCATTTTCCTGTTTCCTCTGTTATCTATATGCTATACTTATAACCTGTCTTGAAATTTGCGAAATTTGATCAAAGCATGTCCAGGTGTTGAATGAGGGACAATGTTTTTTTTTTAATATTCTTTGTAAGTTTCCCACTGCTTTTTGAACTTTTGGTTTGGCTGTCTCCTAAATATTCCAATAATTTATCCTGCCATTCTTCTTTTGTTGGCACTGATTCTCCTTTCCATTTTTTGGCTATCAGTATTCTTGCTGCTGTTGTAGCATATAGAAATATTCTCCTTTTTTCATTTGGAATATCTGAATCTAAAATGCCCAAGAGGAAGGCTTCTGGTTTCTTTATAAAAATTTGCTTAAATGTTTTTCCCCCCAATTTCTTATAAATAATATCCTAGAAATTCTCAATTTTTTGCAGCCCCACCACATATGAAACAATGTCCCTTCTGCCTGTTTACACCTCCAGGAAGTATTAGATCTCATTTTATACATTTTGGCCAGTTTGCTGGGAGTTATATACCAGCTATAGAACACCTTCAAGAAATTTTCCTTGAGTGTATAACAGGCTGTAAATTTCCATTCTTTATTCCATAATCTTTCCCATGCCAACAATTGGATATTGTTACCAAAATCTTTTGCCTACGTAATCATTACTTCTTTCACCTCTTCATCTTTCACCCCCCACTCTAAAAGAAGCTTGTACATTCTAGATGTTACTCTTTTCTTATTTTGTATTAATTCTTTATCTAATTTTGATTCTTCTGTTGCAAAACATTTCCCCCCTGTCTGTCTTTAAAACCTCATTTAATTGGTAATATTGTAGCCAGTCTGTTAGGTTATGTCTGATTTCTTTGATTTTTTTCACTTTCAATTGATTATCTTCTTCTAATAGGTCTTTGTACGTGGTCCAGCTTTTTTCCATATTTTTTTCTTTTCACTGCAATGGCAGAGGGAATAGCCACCAGGGTTTGTTGTTGTTGTTGTTCCAATAAATCTTTATACTTCTCATATATCTTATATAGTGGCTTGCTTATGATATGATTCAGGAAGCCTCTATGAATTTTAACTTGTTCATATCCCAGGTAGGCATGCCACCCAAAGCGATGATTGAAACCTTCCGAATCTAGTAAATCTGAGTTCTGCAATGTCATCCGTTCTTCTAGCCAACATAAGCAAGCCGATTCATAATAAAGTTTCAGGTCTGGCAGTGCAAATCCCCCTCTGTCCTTACTGGCTATTAATAATTTGTGTTTAATTCTAGGTTTTGTGCACTGCCAGATAAACCTCGATAAGGCTTTCTGCCATGTCTTGAAGCATCCCATCCCCCCTATCACTGGGATCATCTGAAACATGAATATCATCTTTGGCGGGGGGCATTCATTTTTACTGTGGATACTCTCCCCCAAAGCGACAGGTTCAGCCTGTTTCATATTTCTAAATGCTTTTTAATTTCCTTCAATATCTTTGTATCATTATTGTTGAATAAATTACTGTTTTTACTTGTGAGCCAAATTCCCAGGTATTTGACCTTGTTAACTATTGTCAGACCCGAAATTATTTGCAATTCTTCTTTCTCTTGTGCTTGCATATTTTTTGCCAACAGTTTGGTTTTATTTATATTCATTTTAAATCCCACCACCTTCCCAAATTCATATTTTTTTTCTAAGATTTTTTGTAAACTTTCTGGCGGGTTTTCGGTAGTTATTATAAGATCATCCACGAAGGCCTTTATTTTGTAAGATTTGCTTCCCACTACTATTCCTTTTATTTCTGGGTCTTTTCTTATTGCAATTGCCAGTGATTCTACCACCATAATAAACAGTAGAGGTGACAGTGGGCAACCTTGTCTAGTTCCTTTCATTATTTTAAAACCTTCTGTTTTTTCATTATTTATAATCAGTTGCGCTCTCTGTATTTGATATAGTGTCTCTATGCCAGTACTGAAAGTCTTCCCCAAACCCCTATTTTCTTTGGGGCTTTTTTCATATAGCTCTAGGATATATTATCGAAAGCTTTTTCGGCATCCACAAACATCAAAACCACTTTTTTGTCTGTTCTCGTCTTTAGATATTCTCCAGAGTGTTTTTTACTTAGCTGGAATGTGTCCTCAAACTCTGATAGTGCCTCTTGCTTGCCTGGGTGGAGGATAGAGGTGGCCATATACAGGTGAAACTCGAAAAATTAGAATATCGTGGAAAGGTTCACTTCTTTCAGTAATTCAACTTAAAAGGTGAAACCAATATATGAGATAGACTCATGACATGCAAAGCGAGATATGTCAAGCCTTTATTTGCTATAATTGTGATGATTATGGCGTACAGCTGATGAGAACCTCAAATTAACAATTTCAAATTAACAATTTCAAATTTCAGCTTTGCATGTCATGAGTCTATCTCATATATTAAACTCCAGTAGCTAATGAAAACAATTGCTTACATAAATGGACCTTTCCACGATATTCTAATTTTTCGAGTTTCACCTGTAGTAGAAAGTGGTCCAGTGTACAAAGTTAAAAGGTGTCTTAATTGCTCCACTCACTTTTGCACCTGGCTCTGCCCACCATTTGGTTCCACAACCTTGGATGAATGCTTGCACTTTGGATCTTTGAAAAGGCTATGCAAATGTTAAATCTTACTATTGATATTGTGTTGAATTGTGGCAAGACCTTGTGGGTGAAGAAAACCTTGTGGGTAAATTCAGACAACAAGAGTGAAAGAGTCTTTGGGCAAATGAAGCTGAATAGATACAGTTACAGGTAGGTAGCCGTGTTGGTCTGCCATAGTTAAAAAAATAAAATACTTCCAGTAGCACCTTAGAGACCAACTAAGTCTGTTCTTCGTATGAGCACACTTCTTCAGATACACTGAAAGTATTTATAAGGGTCTGGTGACATCTGTTTCAGTGTATCTGAAGAAGTGTGCGTGCACACGAAAGCTCATACCAAGAACAAACTTAGTTGGTCTCTAAGGTGCTACTGGAAGGATTTTTTTTTTGAAGCTGAATAGAGTTAGGGCAGAGAAGAAGTAGGGAAAATGGCATTGTGAAGAACAGTGCTGAATGTGCAAGAATACAAATAAGTTTGCCACAAGTGTAGAAAATTGGTGGTGCTTTTCAATGTGGAAATGAACACAGAATGAGGTAGAGTTTTTTCAGCACAGCTCTCCATGGAGCCCATTCAGGATGGCCACAATACATTTGCTGAAGTAGCTTTGCTGCAAATTGGTATTCATCTTCCTAAGTCAATTTGCATGTGGCAGCACAAACCAAAGCAACTGGTAAATTAGAATGCAGGCTGTCTCTAAAACCCCCAGTAACCCACCAAGAGGTAATTTTGCCTGACTGAAGCAATTTTTGAAAATAAGAAACTGAATCTGAGAGTGTAAAGGGCTTTTACTGTAGCTCAGTCAAGTGGGGGTATTGGCCTGTTTAAGTTTTGAAAACACTCTAGGCCAGGGGTGGCCAACTCCCAAGAGACTGCGATCTACTTACAGAGTTAAAAACTGGCAGTGATCTACCCACTTTTGGGGGGTTCAGGTCAAAGTTGTTGAGCTTTTTTGGGGAGGAGGATGGCCTGTTTTTAAGACATTCAGATCAAAGTTGTTGTTGGGCTTTTTTTAGGGAGAAGGAAAGCCCCATTGTATACCACCCTTCATTTGTAGATCATAGGGCAGTTCATAACATAAAAATACAAAATGAAAACACAAAATACATTATAAAACGAGAACAAGAATGAACAAATAACCTTTTCACACAAACACAGTTAAAAGGCCATAGAATGTTTAAACAGCCTAATACCTGATTATAGAGGAATGTTTTTACCTGGCACCTAAAGATATGTAATGAAGGCACCAGCCAAGGCTGCCCCGGGGAGAGCATTCCACAAATGGAGAGCCGCCACAGAAAAGACCTATTCTTGTGTTGTCACCCTCCAGACCTCTCATGGCGGGAGCGCATGAAGAAGATCTGGGTCAGTTCATCTGGGAACAGATGGTAGCTTAGCAACATCTGGAGGGCCTGCAATAAAGTCAGCATCTGAAAGTGCATGGGCAGTGAATGCTGAAATCATAGAATTGTAGAGTTGGAAGGGACCCTGAGGATCCTCTAGTCCAACCCCCTGCGATGCAGGAATATACACCTGTCCCATGCGGTGATCAAACATGCAACCTAGGTGTTAGCAGCACCACACTCTAACCAACTGAGCTATCCAGGCAGCTTAATTATCAGAAACCAAAGGAATTCAACAAGTTGATGCAGAATAGTAAAACACAAGATACTGCTGGGTACTGTCCAGGGTTCCGTCCAGCCTGGAAAAAGGGGAACATAGTAGATATTCACAGAATTATGCAGGCTGTAGAGGACTGAGAAAGGGTTTTCTCCCTCTCTAGAGTACTAGAACCTAAGAGTTAAATGGTGGGAAATCAGGAGAGATATACAGTGGCATTGTTAAATTTTGGAATTTGGTCTTACATGAGTCAGGGATGGCTGCCAACTTGGATGGCTTTTAAAGGGGAACCAGATAAATTCATGAAGGAGAAGGCTAACAGTGGCTACTAGCCATGATGGCTATGCTCTGCCTCTATGGTTAGAAGCAGTAGAATCATAGACTTGTAGAGTTGGAAGGGACCCAAGGGTCATCTAGTCCAACCCCCTGCAATGCAGGAATCTCAGCTAAAGCATCCATCCAACTTCTGCTTTAAAACTTCCAAAGAAGGAGAGTCCACCACCTCCCAAGGGAGACCGTTCCATTGTCAAAGAGCTCTTACTGTCAGAAAGTTCTTCCAGATCTCTCGTTGGGCGCAAGATATAGGGCATAATATATTGATGCTAAGGTGGGAAAATCTTTGGAGAACAAGCTGGAATTTCACCTCCTGCAGTGCAATTAGAGAGAACCTAATAAAAATGTTTCATAGATGGTACATTACTCCACATAAGCTCTCTAAGATGTACAAGAATGTGCGAAACACCTGTTGGAGATGTGAGGACGTGGGAGATCTATACCATATCTGGTGGAAATGTAAAAAAACTGAAACATTCTGGAACAAAATCCACAGTTGGAAGTAATTCTATCAATCCAATTTTCTAAGACACCAGAAGCATACATGTTAGGGATTACAACTCCTGACTTACCCAACAAAATAAAGAACATTTTCTTATATACCTCTGCGGCAGCAAGAATTCTGGTGGCATCTCACTGGAAGAGTGATAAAATCCCTAGCAAAAAAGAATGGGTGAACAAAACTGTAGAATACATTGAGTTGGCCTTTCTTTCAGAGAAAATAAAAGGAAACCCGAGAAGCAAATTTATTCAAGAATGGAATAGTTTCTTGTGTTATTTAAAAAGGAGGTGCAACCTAAACATGGTTTGCTTGCTGGAATAACTCTTCTATAAGTTGAAAAGAAATAGTTTTAAAATAATTTGTGAGGTTACATGATTTATGAATAGAAGTACAATAAGGGGTCTCAGTGTTATGAGTTCTTTTTTCATTTTTTTTAAAAATATTGAATCAGTGGAGAGTTGGACTAGGGAAGTCAAATACCCATATATAATTTAGTTCCTTTTTCTGTGATGAATGGAATGACTAAAATGAACTGGATATAATTTTGACATAAATGTTATTACTATAATTTTCTTTTTCTTGTTATTGTTCATTGATAGAAATTGAGCTTATAAGTGGAAAAGTATATGAATGATGTATGGTTTTTTTGGCCTTTTTTGTTTGTTGTTATTGTCAAAAAAATGAATAAATTTTTTTTAAAAAAAGTTCTTCCAGATCTTCAGCTGGAATCCCCTTTCTTGAAGTCATTGGTTCAGGTCCTACCCTCCAGAGCAGGAGAAAACAAGCTTGCTCCATATTTCATGTGATAGCCCTTGAGATATTTGAAGATGGCTATCATATCTCCTCTCAGTGTCTTCTTTTCTAGGCTAAATATACCCTGCTCCTTCAACTGTTCCTCATAAAGCTTGGTTTCCAGACCCTTGATCATCTTGGTTGCCCTCCTCTGCACACATTTCAGCTTGTCAACATTCTTCTTAAATTGCTGTGCCCAGAACTGGACACAGTTATTCCAGGTGTCGTCTGACCAAGGCAGAATAGAGCAGTACTATACTTTCCTTGATCTGGACACTATACTTCTGTGGATGCATGATTATATACATGGCCCTGATTAGTCAGCAGCATATGTAGAGTTTGGGTGATTTCCCATGTGATGTCAGAGACTGGTCCACAGAGACAGCTCCAGCCTTGAGAGGGCACTGGAAAAAGAACCCCTCTGGTGCACTCCTGAGCCCCTTACTGACAGAAAGTTCTTCCTAATGTTTAGTGAGAATTTCCTTTTTTTGTCATTTGAATCCATTCGTTCAGGTCCTACACTCTTGAGCAGCTCCATTTTGCTCCATCTTTCATGTGACAGCAGACCTTAAGATACTTGAAGATAGCTATCGTATCAAGTCTTCTCTTGCCCAGGCTAAACATATCAAACTCCTTCAGCTGTTCCTTGTAAGGCTTGATTCACACACCCAAATGCAATAATGATAAATAAAATGAAGCGGCAGCTAGATCCAAGTGCTCAGCATGCTATGTTATCTTGGCTTTTACTGCATGAAGGACTCAACTCAGGTTGCAGAACTGAATATCCAAATCTTTAATCCTCAGATTGGTGCATCATAAAAGTAGACCAAGGATAGAGGACACCACAGGTGGCAGGCAAGGCTGGGCAAGCTAAAACGTTGATCCAACAAGCAAGTAGAAACTCTTCTGGGAAGCCTGAACCTGACCTGTCTGCTTTGTTTATGGGCAACCCCCCCCCGCTTCACCTGGACAGCTCCCTTACCTGATGGTGTCTCCTCAGGGCCCTATATATATTCTTTTCTTTAAGCAGGGTAAGGGTTTGCTTCAGCAGTGGGCCCTGCTATGGCATTGGGGCCATAGCACTATCCAAGTATTCCAGATGCTGGCACAGTCTTTGGATTCCCACCCTCTCCATTCCCTAGTTGTCTTCTTGTTTGATCCCCAGTGGCTTCTTAGTGGTTAGTTCTTCCTTGCATAATGGGCTTTCGAGAGCTCTTTCTTACATTTGCTGCCCTCCAAGCATTCTTGTCATTTGGCTCCTTTGATCTCTCCCATGCATGTGTGTGTGTGTGTGTTCACTAGCTATGTTTGCTTCTCGAAGGAGAGGCTCCAATGGGATCACTGGGGGTGGGTAGGGGAGAAGGAAGCATGCTCAAATGAAAGGCAGCGCTCGAATGTGAATTTTTACCGAGTTAGCAGAAGCCCTTTTTGGTTAATTACTGCTCCCTTCTCCCTTGGGGACTGGCATTATTTTTCCCGTGAAGGAGTTCAGAGCGGCATCCCAGTGAGAGCTAGCTGTGAAGGAGCTGCCTCTTGTTATGCAGTCTGGCAGGAGTAATGGCATTAGCTCCTGGTAATAATCTGCAAAATGTTTTCTGAAAAAAAGAGAGAAGTGCTTACTCTCATTTCATTTAAAGGTAGGGTGGATGAGGCTAATGGCAGATCAGCCAATTCCTGTTCCTTGTCAGTTATTGCATGCATTCTCGTTTGGGAAGGTCTTAGTGGCACAGCATTTGCTTTGTAGGCAGAGGTGCCTAATTCAGTCCCCAGGTTTTCCAGGCAGGACTGGGAATTTCCTCAATCTGAAATCCAGGAGTATTGCTGCAGATTAGTGTAGGCAATACTGAGATAGATGGTCCAAAGATCTGATTTGTTTTAAAGCAAATTCCTGCTTTGCACTATTCTTTTTCTGCAGGGGGCGGTGGGGTGTGTGTGTGTGTGAAGGTTACTGGCAGAGCATTTTCTTTGCATGCAAAAGATCCCAGGTTCAGTCTCCAGCATCTTTGGGCTGGGGGCTGGGAATGTCCCCTTTCTGAAACCCCAGAGATCAACTTCCAGTCGGGGTAGGCAATATTGATTTCAATACACCAGTGGTACGACTTAGTATAAGGCAGCTCCCTATGTTTCTAGATCCATTCTGCACTTTTTTTTTAAAAAAGCACCAAAATTGCATTTAAGTTGTGCACTCTTTACCATAAAGTATGGATAGATTGTTCTCTCATTGTTGTTTCTATCAGTTTCTCATTTTTTCAATCAGTGGTAGAGCACTTGCTTTGCATGCAGGAGATCCTGGCTTCCATCTCCAGCATCTCCAGAAAGCACAGGAACTGCCCCCAGTCTGAAACCCTGGAGTGTTGCTCCCAGTCAGTGCAGACAGTAGAGAGCTCCTGTTTCCAATGAGCTAATGCACACAGGATCTGAGCATGAAGAACAGAGTCATTATGGATTGTGAACTTTTAAGGGAATATTTACTGAGACATTCAACAGGTGACTTAGGAAGCACTGGTATGAACACTGGCCAATATTATTCAGGGCTGACTTCACCATTTTTCTGGTGCATGGAGTAGCTCCCCACTTCCAGCTGCAAGGAAGCCAATATTCTGCTCTAGGTGATGGCTCTAATGCAGTGTTTTGGTCAAGAGAAGGTGTAGCATTCAGGATGGACAGCTCCAGGATGGACAGCTCCACACTTTAGAACTGTGCTTCAGCAACAGATAACCCCAGGATGAGCAACTGAGCATTCAATAAGGCTGCAGCTCTGCCCCCCCCCCCCGGGTAGAAGGGATATTGCCTGTTTCAGCAGCCATAGACTCCTACCCTATAGGGGGAAAACAATTGTTCCATTGGAGCTTCTCAACTAAAGTCCTCAGAAGATGGCAATGAGACCTCTTCAGACTAGAGAGGTGTTGACAGAATGGCCCCCTCCTGGATTAGGGCTTCCAAGGCAATGCAAACCATAATGACCATATTTCCTCATGCTGTCTGATTCTTCCACCAAGTCCACAGCCTTGTAGCCTGAGGATGGAAAGTTGGACTCTGTGGCTGTGACATCTGGCTGCAAACATGTTTCCATTGTAGGCCCCTCAGGAACATAAGAATATGCCTTATACTGAGTCAGACCCATTGGCTCCTCTTGCTCAGCATTGTCTGCATTGTCCATATTGATTGGCAGCAGTTTACCAGGGTTTCAGAAAGTGGACACTCCCAGCCCTACCTGAAGACAGTAGGGACCTTCTGCAAGGCACATGCTCTACCATTAGCTATGCTCCCTCAAACGTAGTAAGATGCTTCATACTGAATCAAACCATTGGTCTATCCAGCTCAATATTGCCCACATTTAATAGCAACAGTTTTCCAGGTTTTCAGACAAGTCTTTCTCCTGGCCCCTGAGACTTTCTGCATGCCAAGCAGATGCTCTCCCACTGAGCTATGGCCCTTCCCCATTTGGCTCTTGCTTCTCTGGAGTTCTGTCTGTTAAATCTAACCTTTGAGAGCTGATCAGCCTCCTTCACTGGCTCCTAAGTTTGGGTCCCTGGCAGAGAACAGCACAACTTCATCTCAAAAGCCACCAGAGACCAATTCTGTCATTGGTGAGAATATCTGATGATTAACTTTTCCAGTGAAGTGTTTGCTTCTGCCAGGCAACCGATGTTTTATAAATGAGCAATTAAAAGCAGGGAGGAAAGTGAGCAAGTGAGCTGGCGTGAGAATCTCAGAATGAGATGTCTGTCAGAGTGTGATCGTTACTGGTTCAAATGACTTTCAGTGGCTTGGGCTCGTGTTTTGGCAGCTCACGCTTTCCTGTTCATTCTTTCCAGGTTCCTCCCCACCCCTGCTAAATATAATTGCTTCCATTTATGGTGTGCATTTGATCCCAGTGGAAAACTAAACACTGAGCATCTCAGCTGGGGATGGGTGTCATGCTGCAAGGGGCTTGGCTGCTCACACCTACCTTTTCTATTCAAGTTCAAAAGTAGGGGTTAGGAACCTCAGGCCTGTGGACCAAATGTGGCCCTCAGAATTTCCCGCAGACACACAGATTCCCAACTTTACCAGCCCTGCTTCACCTCATCCTTATGTGTTTTTGCCTGGCGGGATGTGTCCTTGAACTCTGGTAAAGTCTCTTCCTTGCCTGGATGGTGGGTAGAGTGGGGTGTGTATGTCCGTAGAAATCTTATATTGCCAAGGTAACATTTACATTTATTGATCTGCCCATTTTTTACTTCTGGCCCTGCACACAATTGGCCCCTCTTTTTTTTCTCTAGGAGAACCATTGGAAGACTTCATGGGTGCCACAGTGTCCTTGGGCATTGGGTTGGTGACCCTGGTCTATATTTACCAGGAATTGTCCCTATTTTCTGGCACCTACCTGCTGGGTACATCACGGTTTCCGCTCCCACCACTTTCTTTTTTTGTTAAAAAGTTCTGGAATTTTCATTCTGTGGAGTTCAACTCTCCTCTTTTGGCCTCTACAAGTCAGATATTTGAGAAACACACACACACTGAAACATGCATGAACATGGGGAGGAATATTGGCATCTTATTATACTGCTGCTGAAATACTTGCACTGGTTTCTAATTAGCTACTGATGTTGGTGAGCAAGGTGTTGATGTTGGTGAGCAAAGCCCTATATAGCTTGGGACCAGGGCACCTAAGAGATTGCTCATCACTTACATACCCAACGAAACACTGTGTTCTTCTGGAGAGGGCAGATATCATCCTATCAATAGGTCCATTCTGCATAATGCTGGAATCAGGCCTTTAGTGGTGGGCACCCAGTTTTCCTACCCCTGAAGTAGAGTCTTCAGTAGTGCAGAACAATTATTAGTTGGGGACTGAGTAGCAGTCTTTGGCCTGACAATTGGAGTGATACCAGGCTGCCTCAGTTTTCATCTCTGAAATGATGGATGAGCACAGGGATATTGCATTAGTTTTCCTGATTGCTGTATAATGCTAGTACTTCTGTGCTGTTTTCTAACCCTCCCTTCACACTGCAGTGTCTGTTGCATTATGGAATTCTGGCTTTTTGACTGAAATACTGGAATGTTGCATTCAATTTCATTCACAAAGGGGAGGGGGGAATTTGTGATGCAACAACCAATGCCATTGGACAATGTTGCCATTCCCCCAACCTTCTGTTCCCCCATGATTCCCCCATGAAAACATCAGGAAAGAACTGCATGTCATCCCACCATCCCAAATTTTCATAGAATCATAGTCTGACCAGCAAGGGTATTTTAAGCAAAAACTCATAGGTTAGAACAGAAAGCCACTGCCAGTCAGTTTAGGCAATACCTGCAGGAGAAAACAAGCTTGGTCCATTTTCCATGTGACAGCCCTTGGAAGACGGCTATCACACCTCCTCTCAGTCTCCTCGTTTCCAGGCTAAACATACCCAGCTCCTTCAACCACTCCTCATAAGGCTTGGTTTCCAGCCTTATTTTGTCACTTTACTCCCATAATCTTTTGGGGTTTATGGGGTTGCCAGTGGATTCCCCCCCCCCCGAAACGATTAACGTGGAAATGAGTGCTGAACTTCCATTATATTCCACTAGATTTCTGAAGGTAGCCTTTGCATTGTGTGGAGGCAGAAATTAACAGTCAAAGTGTGCAACTTTGGTGAGCCAGTTGGCTCCAGTGGTTTAGGGCTTTTATTCAGAGCCATGAAAACTCTCATCTTAACACAATTTCTTTCATTCTCTCTCCTCCTCCCATTAGGATTCTGGCTACTGCTGGGGCTCAGTTTGACTTGCGGACACTGAGAGCTGTCCGAGTACTGAGGCCGCTGAAGCTTGTATCAGGAATCCCAAGTGAGTACAATATGACTTCCATGTCCCACTTTTGCCTCTGGCCCCCCACCAGGGTGTGCCCCACTCAAGGTTGCTCAGAAGGGGGTGCAGCTCTTGAGCAAAAAAAAAAGGGGGGGGGGGGTTCTCAGCCCTGACTTTTGCCAAGAGCTAGGGAATCTTTAGTCCTCCAGATGCTGCTGAACTACAACTCCCATCATCCCAGGCCATCAGCTTTGCTTGCTGGGGCTTATGTCTGGCCCTCCAGACATTGCTGAACTGCAACTTCCATCAATATGATACCATGGAATTATGGGAGCAGTAGCTTGTTGAGGGTGCTGAGAGTTGTTGGAGACCCCTATCCTCCACACAGTAGTTTAACAGTTGATCCCTCTTCACAGAGAACTCTGGAAATTGTAGCTCTATGAGGGGCATGGGGGGGGGGATTTCCTAACTCTTAGCACCCTTAACAACTTACACCTCCCAGCATGCTTTGGGGGAGCCATGATTGTTTAAAGTGGTATCACAGTGCTTTAAATGTATGATGGCTTAAGTCAAGTTGAAAAGAGTTTGCTCAGAACTAAATTGTTCCTATGGATTTCAAGCCTGTGCCTGGAGTTTTTATAGCCTGAGTGTCTCATCAATGTTTCCTGGCACGCGAATGGGGTCCTTGCAGCCAAGGAGCTCCTATCCGCTGGCTGTGAAGGCAGCTTTGTTTCATTCTGCAATGTCTGCATAAAATTATCTGACTCTGCCGTCTCCTTGGCTTCATCTCTTATCTCCCGTGCTTTAATTTAAAGTGTCTTTTTTTGTTTGGTGAAGGACATGGGAGTTGAGTGACAGCTCCGCAGGTTTATGTCTCCCCTTTGTGTGTCTAGGGATAGTTCTGTACAGGGCCGGTGCTAGGGTTTTTTGCGCCCTAGATGAGATCACCTTCTGGCGCCCCCCCCCAGCCAATCCCTAGAACCGGCCATGCGGAGAAGCCCGATTTTGGGCTGCTCCCCCCTCCCCGTCACTCTGCCGCTGGCGGAGGGAGCGGAGAAGCCCGATTTCGGGCTGCTCCCTCTCCCCCACCACTCTGCCACTGGCGGAGTGGCACCGGGCGGCGGTAGAGGGCGGGGGGCAGGCTGGCCAGCGCCTCCTCCATTTTGGCGCCCTAGGCAACTGCCTAGTTCGCCTAAATTGATGCGCCAGCCCTGGTTCTGTACAAGGGATAGGCAAGCAAAAGGAACCAATGAAATGGGGAGGGGCAAACATAACTTATTGCAGGATTCAGGGACCTCAGTCCTGGAACCCAATATGGCCTCCAGACCCGTCTCTCTCTGGCCCTCAGAACTCCCCTGGGCCACACCCTCTTTCCTAAAGCCAGAACCCTCACCACCCTTGCTTTGCTTCCTCCTTTATTTTATTTTTTTGGCTTGACTGAGACGTATCCTTGGGCTCCATTAATGACTCTATCTTGAATGTGTGGAATTTATCTTTGCTCCACCTACTTTTGCCTTTGACCCAACCCACCACTGTCATGTGACAACCCTCCCCCCAGAAGGCTGCCTAAAAGGGAATGTGGCCTTTGGGCTGAAAAGGGGACCTCTGGCCTTGACTTAACCCATGTTCCCCCCTCTTAAATTGCTGGTCATCATATAATTGCTGATTAGTGGGGAAATGGGGATTGTGGTCTGCAGAACTAGTTGCATGCTCAGAGGATGGGAAGGGAGCCTCAGTTTCTTTTGTCCCTGTGGCAGCTTTATGCTTCACATCGGATGTATTTGCCTTGAGCCATTCCCTGGCTCCTGGTCTGTTTTGAAGCCTTGCTCTGTTTTTAGAGGGGAGGGTGTCACTCAGTACTAGAGAAGACGCTTTCCCATTGAGGATAAGGCTGTTCTACCTTCACTGATGGAGGCAGGATGCCTCTGAATACCAGTTGTTGGAAATCACCAGTGGACAGAGTTCTGTTGTGCTCAGGTCCTTTTTGTGGGCTTCCCAATGGG
This sequence comes from Lacerta agilis, assembly GCF_009819535.1. Classification (NCBI taxonomy): domain Eukaryota; kingdom Metazoa; phylum Chordata; class Lepidosauria; order Squamata; family Lacertidae; genus Lacerta; species Lacerta agilis. The sequence continues at coordinate 7,804,887 of NC_046331.1, read as the reverse complement.
GCATCTGGTTGGTTACTGTGAGAAGAGGATGCTGGACTAGATGGGCCTTTGGCCTGATCCAGCAAGGGTATTTATGCAAAAGGTCCTAGGTTAGAACAGACCCCTGCCTGAATCCACAGAAAGCCACTGCCTGTCAGTTTAGCTAACACCTGCTCTCAAGGGTGTGTTTCATCCAGCCTCCTCCCAAACCCTTGTCTCCCCACCTATGCACGAGCTGAATTAAAATCTGAGCCAGAGATTCGGTGGGTCTTATTGTACTGCGATGTTCTTTGAATTAAAACCACAGCAACTTAATGATGCTGAAGTCTGAGTCCCTGTATAATTCCCTAGCTACAAACCAGGGGTGCTTATGGAATTTGATTCTGTGAATTCTGAATCAGATGCACCAGATTCTGGACTTGTGTGTGGATTATAGTACACACACAATTATATAGTGCATACATAGTGCATACACCCCTCAGAATCTGCACTTCTTTCAATTATGTGATACAGTTTTCAGCTGAAAAAAAGTGTACCGAGGTTGTGTTTAAACTGCATATTTTAGGATAAAATACATTTTTTAAAAATTGTACATTTGTAATAAGGTACATCTCTAAATGCTAGAGGAATGTAACAGATCTATATGATATCTGAGGCTTCTGGTTGAAACAAGACGCCTCAGGTGTTTCATTTTTCTTTTTTTAACTTGCCCAACTCAGATTGGAATGTTAGGCCTCCTGAGTTGGTGTGGCAATCCCTCTGAAGCCCCATGTCGCTCTGTCGACTTGTTCACCAAATAAAATTTCTGTAGACTTTTTTTTGGTGCTGCAGTTAAAAGCAAAACCAAGTTCCTGTGTAGGGGGAATTCTCTGGTGCAGCTCTAGTGGGGAGTGCAGGGGTGGGGGTGGTTTGTTTTGATGGACACATATAGCTTTTAATCAAGAGGGAAATATTTTACCAGGGATCTCCAATCACAGCACTTCGGCAGCAGATGAAAGTAGTTTCACTTGCCGGCTTAAACTGTAGCTCAGGTGTCTCCAGACTTACCAGACCTTGGGCCACTTCCTCCAGTGCCGATCATGTGGCGGGCCGGAGTCCAGGGGAGCGCGCGCCCACATGCTATTTCCAGTGCACTTTCAGGTCGGCGCTACACTGGAAATAGCTTGTGTGCGTGTGCACAGGCCTCCGCAGACCCAGAAGTGTGCCAGAAATCACGCTTGCGCATGCACACAAGCTATTTCCGTTGCTCCGCTGACCCAAAAGTAGGCAGCCGCGCCATGCTGTGCCACGCTGCGCCGTGCCGGCAAAAGCGGGCAGCGGGTGGCGGGGGGTGCTGGGGGCTGGATAAATGAGCCCCTTGAGCTGCATCCAGGCCTCAGGCCTTAGTCTGGGGACCCCTGCTGTAGCTCTTTTGCAAGCTTTGCCATGCCAAAGCAGGAAATTTTTGGTGGTCTGATTGGGCTCTGGGTCAGCCTTTCTAATTGCTTTCCATTGACAACAACTCCTTGTGCCCCAATATCTACATTAATTGTTATAGGTTACATCAGATGCTATCTCTACTCAGGGTGGACTTAATGAAATTGATGGACATAATTAACTGTGGCCCATTCATTTTAATGGGTCTGTTCTTAGTAGAACTTCATATCTTGTTTTCAGCTCCAGTTTGCATTTACTTGTGCTGCCTTTTTGCAACTTTGGGCCCAGATGTTGCTGGACTACAGCTCCCACCATTCCTAGCCAGAATGACTAGTGGTCAGGGATGATGGGAACTGGAGATCAAGATAATCTGGGGACCAAAAATTGTGAAGGACTGGTTTAGAGCATAGTGTTATCCCCAATCCCTTAGTTTAGGGCTGGTGGGTGATAATTCCATTTCATCTTATGAAAAAAAATATTATTTAGGTATATCTTCCCTCATTCAAATCAGTTTTCAAGACTTCCAGCACAAAAAACTGTGATTGTACATATTTGGCTGCAGTTTGACAGGTTTGCTTCCTGGGGGCAACCTAGCTCACATGTCACCATCTTTCAGACAGATTGCCCCCAAAACACTAGGAGAGGTTAAGTGATTCCTGTTGTCCCCATCCCAAAATTTTACAGAGATACAACCACTGCAATTGCCCTTCTGAGGATTGGTTGGGTTCATGTGACCATGGCTGCAAATTTCATCAAATTCCCCCCATAAAATTATCATTATATTGAATGGTGGAAATATAGCTTGATTTGGATAGACTACAGAGTGGCTTGGAAGATGAGGCTGCTTTCTGAAGTGACAGATATGAACCAGGTCTTGTGGCTAGTCCACACAGCTATTAATTACATATTTAAACACACATTTTCATGTTGTCATTTAAAAAAAAATGTAGATTAATGTGGAAAGGGTGTGGATGAAACTTAAGAATGGACATATTTAAAAATGTCACAGCCCATAAATAGACCAACTCCCCTAGTTCCAACCTATCCTCTCCTTCTAAATATCCCCAAATAGCTAACATCGCTTTCTGCTTCTTGTTCAGGTTTGCAGGTTGTTCTCAAGTCCATCATGAAGGCAATGGTACCTCTCCTGCAGATCGGGCTCCTCCTCTTCTTTGCCATTGTGATGTTTGCTATCATTGGGCTGGAGTTCTACATGGGGAAGTTTCACAAAACCTGCTTCAACAATGAAACAGGTGAGATTAATCAATGTCCACTAGGGGTGTGGCGGGGATGGGACTCAGAAGGCTATTTCTAAAATAAAAAAGGCAATGGCTTTTGGGGATCGGATGGGAGCAGGAAGCAGAATTAAAAACAAGTCTGTTAACCAGTCATTTTGTGGGTAAGAGAGCTTCAGTACCATGGATAGCTCTGTGCCTCTTGCCTTGCCTATCAGCAGCAGAATCTTCTTAGTTTATTCTGCAGCGTTTCACATCCATCTTTGTGTTGTGTTGTTATTAAGCTGTTCATGTTTCTCTGCATCATGGTCCAGTTCTCCACTCCATAACGCATACTGGCAATATGCACATATTGAACACTTTATCTTTCAAATCTAATGAAATGTTTTTTTTTTTTTTTCATTACAGGGCTGAGTTTTCCAACAGCCACACACAATTGTTTTATTCTCATCTTTATTTATGTTCTTTGGGTTGTTTTTTTAACCCAGTATGATTTTATGTCCCAAATAGATGTGTTTAGGTTGCTTGCTAGGTTTCTTTACCTTCTATATAATTGTCTTCATTAAACATTACTTTAGTCTTAGCTCGATTCATCTTCAGTCCTACATTTTTTAATTCTTCCAGCATTTCTTGCAGTTTTTGTTGACTTCTAGCTATTACAACTGTATCATCTGCACATCATAGATTATTTAGCTAACTTCTGCTAACATTGATTCCTTTTTTCTGACCATTCCAGCTTTTTGAGGCTTAGGTGATAAGCTATCTCTTTTTTCTTATGCTTCTTTTCAAAGGTATTGGGTTGGTCTTTATATGGAAATTATATGTTGCTGTTGCTTTCTTTGCTATTTCTTTGCAGTTTTGTCTGCTATCAACTCTGCAGTTTCATCATGCGTGTTGTATAGTCCAGGTTTCAATAATATTGATGGCCTTTTCATAACCAGTGAATGCAATGTATATGGGGATGTAGATGGGAACATTTTTCTATCAATATTTTCATAGTAGATGATCTGCTGTAGAACATCATTTTCTAAACACCACAATAGATTTTGCAAAAATAAGAGAAACGAAGCAAATTTGCATAATGCACACAGGCTGCAGACTTCAGCTTTAACCTTTGCAAGACTTGAGTTAAATGCTTGTAGACTCCCCACACCCTGCTTTGTATAACTCTGATTACTGGTGCGGTTAGGTAAATTTAGACTCTGGGCTTGCTCCCTTCTCCTCCAAAATATATTCTGCTACTTAATTAAAAATGTGGTGAGCCAGCTTTGTTGCATTTGGGGGCCCCTCCTGTTTATTCTTCAGAGTGGGGCATACAAATACAGGAACATAGGGAATTGCTTTATACTCAGACCATTGATCCACCTAGTTGAGTTCTCCATACACTTACTAGCAGTGGCTCTCCAGGATTCAGGCAGGAGTCTCACAGTGTCTTACAAGGAGATGCTGGGGATTCTGTCTTGGACCTTCTGCGTGCAAAGCAGATGTTCCACCACTGAGGCATGGCTCTTCCTCTAAAACATAGGGACCTTGAAAGCTGCCTTATAATGGGTCAGACTGAGCTCAATCTAGCCCAGTATTGTCCACACTGGTCAGCAGGGACTCTCCAGGGTTTCATGCAGGTGCCTTTCTTAGCTCCACCTGTGCTTCATTCATTCCTTGAACCTCCTTGCACTGCCTCTGCTTTGACAGTCTATTAGGACTGTTGGGCACTGCCCCACCAACCTCAGTCTGCCCACCTGCCTGCCTTCTTACTTACAACTGAATGTCAGCTTCCCCCTCCTCCTTAGTGTCAGTGTAGTCCTCTTATTTAGTTATTTATTTATATAAAAATATTTGTGTACCGCTGTGCCATAAAGATATATCACAGTGATTTATAGCAATATAAAACCATAAAACCATACAGTAAAATCACAAAAAGTTAAAAGCAAAATATTAAAAACAGAAGTAGGCCAGGGAGGGAGCTGTCAAACAAAGGGATCTCCCTGACTATCGGGAACTAGAAGATGGGATTGATTTCAGATGCAAGGCGTTGAGACACAGGTGCATAATTCACACCTGCTTGGTATTGGTATTGGCCTCCTGGTTTTGTAGGGATCCCTAAGGAAATGAGAAGGGGTGAGGGATGGGGAGGAGTTAGACTCTGAGCTCACTTGTGAAAAGAACAGGTTTGTGTGTCTCCATGGAGATTTCCCAAAGAGGGAGGGAAAGAGGTGCATCTATTTTACACATAGAAGGTTCCAGGTTCAATTCCCAGTGTCTCCCGGAATCATGGACAGCTGCTGCCAGTCAGTGTAGGCAATACAAAGCTAGATGGACTAGTGGTCTAACAGTATTCTGAAGGGCAATAGCTTGGCAGAATAGTAAAGTTTTCGACAGGCATTTAAATGTTGACATAGAAGGCACCCCACATTGGGCAGACCTTGTTCTCCCATCACCACCCCATTATCCAAACTTTGCTCCTTGGACCTGATGTGTTCTCCACCTCTGTTCTAGATTACTTCTATTCACCCACCACCCTTCTTTCCCCTTCCTTCTTTATAGGGGAGAGGCTGGGAGATTTCCCCTGTGGAGAGGAGAGGCCTGCAAGGCAATGTGAGGAAGGAGAAATTTGCAAGCAGTACTGGGAGGGCCCCAACTTTGGAATCACCAACTTCGACAACATCCTCTTTGCTGTGCTCACTGTCTTCCAGTGTATCACGATGGAGGGTTGGACTGACATTCTCTACAATGTAAGTATCACCAGTCATGTTGGTGAAGCTTGTTGTTGCTATTGTTGTTGCTATTGCAGGGGTTCCATTACTCTGTTGCACTGCAGAACAGTCTTCCCTGGCCTGGTGTCCAGCCCAGACTTTGAATTGTATCAAATGTAGACCCACTGAAATTGATGAGTGTGACTGACCTAGATGGATACAACCCTAGTAGATACAATTAACTTAAATCCATTGATTTTACTCTGAATATAACCTACTTGCATTCAGTGCTTTATTTCTTCATTGAGAATGGTTTATAGACCAGTTAATCATAAAACATTCTAATATCCACAAAACTGTTTACCATTTAACCTCCTTCCCTCCCAGTATACCTAAGATAATTATCAAGACAATGAAGATAAGATATAAGGAGAGTTTTACTGGTTCAGGCCAGTGAAGCAACTTTGTTTTCCGCTGCTTGAGAGCGTAGGATCTGAACCAATGGATTCAAACGACAAGAAAGCAGATGCCAACTAAACATTAGGAAGAACTTTCTGACAACAAGAGCTGTTTGGCAGTGGAATGGACTTCTTTGAAGGTGGTGGATTCTCCTTCATTGGAGGTTTTAAATAGAGGCTGGGTGACCATCTCTTTAGCTGTGATTGCAGAGGGTTGGAGTAGATGACCATTGGTGTACCTTCTAACTCTACAATTATATGAAACTATGAATTTAGAGACCAGGGGTTCAAATCTTCACTCAGCCATGAAGGTTGGTGGATTACCTTGTGGCAGTCACTATCTCTCAGCCTGAAGAAATTAAAGCTGAAGAAAGCTTTCTAGCAAGACTTTATCTGAGACGTGATTTATGCTGCAGGCAGAGAGATTGAAGGATTGATGAGGCAAAAGGGCTTTCAGAATAAAAACCTTGGGGTGGAGAACCCCATTCTTGAAATGGTGATGTGATGAGTGGTGTGTGTGTGTGTGTGTGTGTGTAGGGATAAACATTCCTGCAAGAACTTCTGTGCTTGCAGCCAGAGAGTGGCATAGGATTTTAGAGAGATGCATTCTGGAGTGTGTCTTGAAGGGTCCAGTCCACTTATTTCAATATATGATCACACACACACCCCATCCACTCTCTTGCAGCAGCATCAACACACAAAAAGGCAAATAAAAACATAGGACGAGCGCTGCTGGATCAGGCCAAGGCCCCATCTGGCCCAGTATCCTGCTCTCATAGTGGTCAACCGGATATCTATAGGAAACCAACAAAACAGGATTTGAGCACAAGAACCTTCTCTCCTTGTGTGTGTGTGTTTGCAGCTGTTTTTCAGAAGCCTTCTGCCTCTGTGGAAGCAGAGCATAGCCATGATGCCTAGTAGGCACTGATAGCTATATCCACCATGAATTTGTATAACCCTCTTTTTTAAAGCCATCCAAGTTGGTGACCATCACTGCCTCCTGTGGTAGTGAGTTCCATAGTTTAACTTTGTGCCATGTGAAGAATATTCCAACATTCAACTTCATTAGATGTCCACAAGTTCTAATGTTATGAGCGAGGGAGAAAGAAAAACTTTCCTCTATCCACTTTCTCCATGACAGGTACATTAATTTCACTGGGTCCATTGTGGATAGAACTTTGTTAGATACAACCCTGAAGCTTTAACTTTCTGACATTCTAGGGGATTTGGGAGAACCTTGACTTGGTTCTTACTTTATTGCAAAACTACCCAATTCTCATTTTCTGAAACTGTATGTTCACCAGAACACAGCTATCCTTTGAAGTTTGCATTTTGGGGTGCAGTTCTCCAACCACAACATGTGTACAAAAATGCAAAGTGGATACCATGTCCCAGAGTTATGGCGTTTGCAATGGCTGGCGCAAAATAGCAAGACTTGGAATGCATCATGGAACAATCTTTCCTTTCCTCTCTGAACTTATTTAGCATTGTGCTCCCCAAAAACTACCATAAAGGGCTATTGGAAACCAGTCCATAATATGCTCTGGCACCTTAGTTGTTTTCGTTGTTGTTTTTAATGCAGTTACACTTGTCAGTGACACCAACATATTGTCAACAAGCACTTTTACACAGCTAGAAGGGGGTCTTATTTAAAAAATCACAGACTCACAAAGATATTGGCTATAAGCATTCTGTTGCTATTTGTTTTGTCCCTAAATGTATGGTTTAGAAGAAATGGCCAATTTAGTAGTTATTCTGGAAATGAAGTTGCTGGAAGTTGTTTTGTATGCCAAGAAATAATTTTGGGGCATATGACAGATCTGGCTGTTCCCAAGATGTGCAAATGCTGTCAAATTGCGAGTGAATTTCTTCAGTTCTACCTTCTGTTTCTTGGCAAGCTCTTGTTGGGTTAAGTGGCAGCACTTAATTGTGGATTAGCTTTTTAAAAAGAAGTTTCTTTGAATTGATTTGCTCCAAAGGCCACTGTTGTGACTCAAGTGCTGAGCTCAGGTGAGGTAACATCTGGTACAAAGCAAGGCTCATGCTGGATGCAGGGCAGGGCAGGACCGGGCATAAGGCTGGGCATTATGCAGTGGCTTAGGAGAGCAGTTCTCTGCTGTTGTTACAGCAACCACCATGCTGAGACTGATCCCTATATAGCAGCAGCAGCTGGAAATGTAAGAAGGTATCAGTTTTCTTTTCACCCTGCGTTCATGACATGCAGCACTGCTTCTGTTATGCTGGCCTTCTTCTTCTGCCAGAAACATATTTATTAAATCTCAGGTCCAACTGTGCAACTTTCATAATTTACGTAACGAATTATGCAAGTTGTGTTGTCATTGTGCTATTCCATCCCATTTTGTTCAGTTCATATGAGAAGATAAATGTGGTTAATCATGTATCATTTGTGGACTGATCATACTTGCTGGATTGATTTCTGTTTTGCACACAGGGCGAATAATACTTTCTTCTTCTTATTTTGCCAAAACCTCCTCCCCTTCACTTCATTTTCAGGCAGGTCATGCTTCATCCTTGTAAATGCCCTTAAAGTACTCCTGTTTTTTGCCCCTGTTCATTACTGAACTAAGGCAGGTGGATAGAATCATAGAACTGTAGAGATGGAATGGACCCCAAGGGTCATCTAGTCCATCCCCTGCAGCTAAAGGATCCTTGACAGATGGCCATCCAACCTCTGTTTAAAAAACTCCAGTGAAGGAGAGTCCACCACCTTTCCAGGGAGCCTCTTCCACTGTTGAGCAGCTTTTATCATCATAGATGAATTGTTGCTGTTGAGTAGGTAAGAACTACCGACTCCTATGGAGACTTGGCCAAAGATACAGGGGGTAAGCAATGAGGTGCCTTTCTATTTGGTTTGTTTCATCTAATTTTCTTAATATTTTCTACACTTGTTCAGTGATCATAACAAAGTTCAAATCTAAAATTTTAATTTTTCATCTCATCCCGTTTTTGAGTTACGAGGGTGTGAAATTTCAAAAAAATCGACCTTTGGATCACTCCATGGTTTCTGCACTAACTCACATTGCATCCCTGGAGTTGTAGAGATGAGTCTTTGCCTGGAGGTGCTGAGGGCCTTCTGCATGTAAAGCAGAGGCTTTGCCACTGAGCTGCGGACCTCCCCCGCTTCTTATGCCACCCTTCTCCAGCAGCAACTGATGTTTGCTTTGATAGTAATTTATTCTTAATTAACATGTTAGGCGGTTAAAAAAAAAGGCAGTGGGAGGAGAGGGAGAAAGATAAAGGAAACAGTTCTTAGCCAGCCTATAATTCCTGATGGTGAATTAAAGCTTAATAGTGGCAAGGAGGCAGTCTCATGAATACAGCAACTCAGTAGGTCTGCAGGAGCACCAAGGTGAATGAATTTTGTATCATTCATCCTTGTTAGTGCAGGGGTGTATTAATGTATTGACACCTCCTAATGGTTGCAGTTTTCACTCTGGGTTTCCAGATGTCCCTTTTATCGTGCATTCATGATAATTTGTGAACTGCGGTTTTATGTGATCCTGCATTGAATACTATTTGCACCTGTAGAATTGTCACGGTACTCTTCACTATTTTTTTTTTGTGTGTGTGTGTGCTTGTGTAAAAACTACCTTGTGTGGCTATGTCCCTCCCCTCCCCATAGAAGTAATGGCACAGACACATGCCAATTTTAATGGGCGCAAAGGCCACAACTTTATTGGTTATGGATGTTGAGCGGTATTGGCTTAGGCATTGGACCCTGTCAGCTATATCTGACCCAACCCGTGTGTTGGGAGTCAGTGAAGGGTTAACCACCAGTAAGGAACCCCAGTGATGAACACCTCCCAGAATTCCCCCTGTGATCACCGTAAGGGGCGTGCCTTAGGCCCTCAGCTCCCCGGGCTTCGGACAGGGCCACGCCCCCAGAAACCTTTACCGGAATACCCTTCAATTGAGGGGCAGTTGATGACGCTACCTCCCCTCCCCCCTTCATATGGAAATTTCCAATGCCTAACCGCCAAACCAAGAGTTGTGATGATTGCTATGAGGTAGGTGAAAAAACCCATCTTGGCTAGTTCAGTTGGGAAAAAGTCCTACCAGGCCCGCCGGCCAACCAAGGCGACCAGCCAAAGTCCATAGCAAGGCCAATGCTAAACCTAAAGGGAGGGTGGGCGGGTGAACCTAACCAGCTGGGAAGTGGGACAAAGAGGGCAAGCTTCCCGCTGGCCACTAGTTTAAAGGGACTAAGACACGCCCCCCAGGGTGACCTGATTGGTCAGCCTGTGGGGAGGCATGGGAATAAGCTTACCAATCGTGCAGGGGCTGGATTTCCCCACCCCTTCTGCATTTTCATTGGGCACTCTCTTTGTTGTTCCTCTTGTCAAGAATCCTTCCTTTCTCTCCCTGCAGCTGGCATGCTGGCAAAACTTAAATCACATTAGCCGGGATGGATTCAGGACAGACAGTGTCAACCTCATGCCCTAATTTAGTATTTATAGTTGTGGGTTGTTTTCTTTTTTCTTTAATACCTGATTTAATACTTGTGTTTGTCTGGAAATTTATAGAGCTTGTCTTTGCCCATTAGCCATGTTTACAAGATGATAAATTCTGACAGCACTATTAGCAAATTCATCTTCAGCTACTTGCATGGATGGCAGATGGGACTTCCATCGTTGCTGCTCTGGGAGTTTGGAATAACCTCCGCTGTGCTGCAGATGAAGGACTTATCTCTCTTTCTTGTGTGCCCTACATTCCTGGTTGAGCAAAACCTTGCTTTATCCATTGAGCTGGTACAGTTAGAATTCAGGAGCTTGACAGTGTGTGTGTGTGTGTGTGGGGGGGTATTCTAGCTTTCTCCAGTAACCCTGATGCTGCTCATATCATGATTAGCTCAGTCGCTTAATTGTCTTAGAATTGAGGCATCAGCAATTATGGGGAGAGGGGGGGGCAGACTCAGGATGTGGAAAAACAGGAGTTGAGTCAAAGATTAGAACTGGGAGGTCAAAACTGGAGAACATGCTAAAAGCCAGTGCAGACTGTTATTGGCCTGACAAATTCTTGACCTAAACTGAAAGCTTTTACAGCCTTTTCCCGTTAAGGAGAACCAACAGTGGAGGCTAGTCTGTTGGGACACATGAAATGCTATCCCACTAACATCAGTCTGCTCTCAGCCAGCACCCGCCTGTCTGCTTCCTTATTTGCAAATCTGTCTAAGGGTTTGGCCCTGGCTGTCAGCCTCATCCTCCTTAGTCTCAGGGTTGCCCCTACAGAACTCGGCAGGGGAAGATGGGGACAAAACTAGAATTAGCTGGCTCCACCTTTCATTGGCTCTTGCTGAGCCTATCTTTGGTTCTGGCACCAGCTACTGTTGGTCTCCCTGCCTCCCAGCCTACAAGTCCCAATAGGCACTAGCCACCAATGAGAACCATAGAATTGTAGAGTTGGAAGGGGCTGCAGGGGCCATCTATTACAACCTCCTGCAATGCAGGAATCATTTGCCCAACATGGGGCTCAAACCCAGAACCCTGAGATTAAGTCTCATGTTCTACTAAAAACTGAACTAAAAACTTGCTTGGGTAGATGGTGCCACTCAAGTCCATGAGACCACCACCCTGCAAAGTGGGAGGAAGGCAGGAAAGCGCCTGAGGGGGGAAGTGTACGCCTCCACTCCAGCTGCCCAGTCAACCAGCGGGGTGCAACATTTGCCCCCACCCCGGGCGCCGGTAACCCATGCTACACCAATGTATTTTCATCCTGCCAGTTCCTCCAGACTTCCTTGTTTGTGAGCCAGAATTCTGGCCTTGCTAACAGAGTCCAGACTGACAATGAACTCCCTCTAATTGTAAAATCTTTCAGGGACTAACATCAGTGAATGGATTTGTTTGTTTTTAGTGTTGTTGCCCACAAAATAGAGTTCAGTACAGCCTCAATGGTTGGCAGTTCAAAATTCCCATTTATTTGAATAAATAAAAACATGGAAGGAACATGCAATTAGTTCAGCCACCTTGCAGGCTGACTGGCAATTGCTCACCTGTCCCAGGGGACCCGTTCTATTCCAGCATCCATTCTGAATGTGATTTGTTGCAGTACTCTTTGGCTAAGTCCCTTTTGCTGCTGAGCATGGTTACTGGACACCGGGTGCCTGATATTCTTGCTTCTTCTGTAGATGTGAAAGGTGGGGGTGGGGGGGGGACCTGCCCTCTCAACACCCTGCGCTCTCTCTGTAGGCCATGCTCTTCCTTGTTCCTATTCAGTACCCTCCTCTTTCCAGAGAAGATGGATAGAAGGAAGCGTGAATAGAGAAAATGACAGGCGAAGCATTTGCTTAGATTGGAAATGGTATCAGGGACTGGAGTGGCTCCATCTACCCAAGCAAGCTTTTGGCTCTTGGTGGTGGCTTGTGCCAATTGGAACTGGTAGGGTGGAAGGCAGGGAGACCAACAATAGTGAAAGATACTTGGAGTCCAGTGTGATTTTCATGCTTTTTATTCAGCTCATAGTAGTGAGGAATGTAGTTCCCCCAAAACGTTTGCTTTATATACACTATTTACACAATGGGCCCCACGTGATTGGCTAATTCCGGGATACTCCTGTATGCCAATCAGAGTGCGGATTCACTTCCACCTGGAGCTGGATTGGGTGACTCCTGCAGACCAATCAGACTGCTGCAATCTCAATCCTATTGTTCTAGGACCAATCAGACTGCTGCAGTTTGGATCCTATTCAACTCAGTACATAACAAATAGGTTGCACTAGCTAGCACAGAAGACAGGTTCAGCCAGAGCCAATAACAGGTGCAGCCAACTAATTCTAGTTTTGTCACCATCCTTCTCCCTATTGAGTTCTGTAAGAGGCAGCAGTGAAACTCTTGACAAACTATTTAGAATGTATAAAAATGTTTTAAATGTTTACTGGAAATGACAAGGGGAGTGGAATATGAAGGGACATTTTATCATGCCTGATGGACATGTGTATACAGATTTATTAATAACAACAACAGCAGCAGCAAATGGCTAAAAAATATTGGATGCAAACACGTGCATTGATACAGCAAATTTTAAAGGTTAATATCCAATTTCAGTCAGAACTATTTCTTTTAGGGCTTATAGACATACAATTAGAAAAGGATTATGGAAGATTACTCCAATATATGATTACTGTAGCGAGACCGCTCTATGCTCAAAGATGGAAAGACACAGCCTTATCCACTATAGAAGAATGGCTGATAAAATTACTGAACTTAGCTGAGATGGCTAAGCCAACATATTTAATTAGAGAAAAATAATCACTAACATTTGTTAAGGATTGGAAATTTCTTATGGACTTTTTGCGTGAAAGAGAAAACGAACTTGTAATATCTGGATTTGAAGATTGAAAAAATACTGCCTTATAGAAGACAGAATGGTTGAATTCTAAAGAATGAATATCATATGTAGGTGCAGACAGCCAGAAGTCCTTTTATTCTACTCTAGCTTTCTTTAGTTCCCCCCCCCTTTCTTATCCTTCTCTCTTGCTTTCCCCTCCTTTAGATTTCTCATTTTCTTCTATTTTCTTCCTTCTGACTTGGCTCTTTTTTAGATTAAGTATCTGTTTTATATCAGTTTATTGTAAAAAAGATACTTTGTAATGGGTATGTATTTCTGTATATCTTTAAATATCAACATTTTAAAAAAGAGACTTAGTGGGAGGAGGAAGATGAAAGTTTTCTTGTGTTGTTTCAGACAGCATAATTTAGTTAGGTTCACTCTTAATTGGATCCCCCCCCCCCCCCGTAACTAGAAATAACCCCACAAGCACTCATCGTAACTTACCAGTGAAACTTAAAAGTCACCACTTTTGAGCAGAGCATTTGTGCTGAGAAAGTCAGTTGCCCACAAAATGCCTCCAGATCTTGACTATAGATAAATCCTTTGCAGCTTTATTGGTAAGGGGGGGAAAAAATCAGGGCAGCAAAGAGAAAACTTGGCTCTTTCTCTGAACACTGAAGTTGCCAAAGTTTTAAGTGGCGGATGCCAGAAATTATCCTCTAGTAAAAAATGTCACGGTGGACTTAGCTATTGGGAGCCCTATTAAAAAACAAGCAAGGGGGAAGAAACACTCAGATTATTGCTCAGGCCAATTTTAGGGAACAAAGACAGCAAGGAACAAATACTGTAATGAAAGGCTTTGTACACAGACTTGCCTCTGTGCCAAAAGGGAAACAATTCCCCAAGTAGAATCAACATAAGGAACAACCCAGAAGCCTATAATAACTACTGGGCCAGGGACCTGCCCGGCACCTGTACTCATCCTACTTCAAGTACATCTCATGCTAGGGGGAACTAATTTTAAGGAATTGGCCACCACAGCATAAAAAAGCTGTCTTATATGTCAAAGCCTTGGGTCAATCCAGCTCAGTAGTGGCAGCAGCTCTTCAGGATTTCAAACAGGAGTCCTCCTCTTAGCACTGTGTGAAGATTTCGGGGGCTGAGCCTGGGACTCTACCAGTGAGCTGTGGCGCTTTCTCCAAATAAATATGTGGCAATAACTACTAGCTTAAATGTATTTTAGAGGGGATTAGACCACTGTCCCCCAATCTGCATCACTCTGAATGTTTTTATTCATTCCTTTATTGTGCTTACAGAGTCCATTATACCAAGGCAGCCCAAAGCGATTTACAGTTTTAAAGTATGGAAACAGATATGTGATTTCAGATGTGGTGTAGCAAGTGCCCTCTCCGGTTGACTGGAAGGTGATGGCAGAAGTTCTGTGGCCTGGGCCTCCCTGCTCCTGTGTTCTCTCAGGGCAGACAGGTCTTAAGCAGCTGCAGGGGAGTTGCAGATGGGGCTGCCCCAACAGTTCTCTCATGCCCTCGACACCTCTTCAGGAGTAGATGGTTAGGCACTCGGTTGCATCTGCCATCCCTCAGATCACATGACTAAGATCTTAAGAGCTTTGCCAGATCAGATCAAAGGCCCACCAAGTCCAACATCTAATACTCACAGTGGCCAACCAGATGCCTCTGGAAAGCCTGCAAGTAGGGTCTGAGTATGACAGCACTCTCTTCCCACTTATGACTCTTGGTAACTGGTATTCAGAGATATACTGCCACTGACAGTAGAGGCAGAACATAGCCATCATGGCTAGGAGACATTGATAGCTTTCTCCTCCTTCATGAGTTTGTCTAACCTTCTTCTAACCCATTCAAGCTGAACTCCATAGTTTTAACTACCTTTCTTAAGATATTTCTTAAGCAGTACCAGAAAAGGTTGGGCTGCAGCACCCTGCTTCTCTGACCATTGGCTGTGGTGGCCAGGGCTGGCAAAGACAGGAGTCCACCTGGAAGGTCTAGAGCCCGGAGAAGGCTAGGCTAGACATATTCATGGCTATGCACCATGATAGCCACATGGAATTATCAAAGATCAAAGGTGTGCTGCTTACTGGCTACCAGTTTCTGGGTGCAACAGCAGGAGAGAGTAGTTGCCTTCATGTCATGTCCTTTGGCTTCCTGGTTATCAGGGGAACTTTTTGCAGCCTGGTGGCCACATTCCCTTCTGGGCAATCCTCTAGGACCCACATGCCCATGTTGGGTGGGGACACAGGCTAAAAGTGTCAAAACAACACGTGCAAATAGTACCTTTCTACAATAGGCTGCTTCTACACTCATTGACACCTCCCTCTCTGCCCTCCGTGTAGGCAAGCTTGTAGCAAGACCAGAGGTTCAAGGGCACATTATTCCAGCTGGGCAAAAGCTCTGAAGGTGTTTGCAAAGCAGAGCAGTTGAGAGATCTGGTTGGGAAGAGTGTGTGGCCTGGGCAGAGTCCTGAGGGCCAGAAAGAGAGGGCTACAGGGCCACACCCAGTTCTTGGGCCTGAGGTGCCCTACCCCCAGACAAAAAAAATGTAAGGATCTTTTAGTTCTACCCTGCAGGCAACTTCTTATGTATTTACATTCTTAAGTACAAAGAAGGGTGTTGATTCCTCACCTCAGATGGAGTAACAGCTGCTTGTTATTTGCACTTAAAAATAAATAAAAAATTAACACCTGGGAAGTTCCCAGCATGCATGGTGATTTCTGGATTTACTTCTGTGTGGAGTTCAACTGGGATGTTACTTCTTTGTATATGTCAGGTCTGTGTGTGTGTACCCCAGAGCTATGTGTGGGAATAAGCTGAAATAAATAATGTGTAAATAGCTTAGCTAATTAGCAGAAGTGGCAAACAAACCTGCAAATCTCTGAAGCTCACAAGTGGGACAGAGCTCTTCCTACTTTTGATTCCCAGCACCTGGTATTCACAGGCATACACCAATCTTTGGGGTACGATTTTCACTCCCCCCCCCATCCATCTGATGCAACTAGTGGTGCTGATCAAGGTCATGGGTTTGATCCCCTTACAGTCCTCCTCCATTGCAAGGGGTTGGACTAGATGATCCTTGGGGTTCCTTCCAACTTTACAATTCTATGATTCTATGAAGTAAATTGTCTGTTCACTGGAAAGCTGAACAACCTCAGAGAACCTTGTCTAGCTTTCTCTAAATCAGAGGCTATCTTAAAAACAGCAAAAAATTACCATTGGGTCAAGTAGATTATTTGATGTAACAGTGACCATTAAACAGAGAATCTTTCAGTGCTCTCTGGATGTTCCAGGGTGGAGCAGATTTCTGTTATTGGACAGGATCTACTGCATCAGTCACAGAGCTAGCAGGAAATGATGTTGTGGAGGGCAGGGTTTACCTCAGACGGGCCTTGTATGGCTGTCTCTGAGGTGGTGAACATCCTGTGTGCGTGTCTGGAGGCAGTTGAAGGATGGATGGCGATTAATGGATTGAGGTTGACTCCCAACAAGACAGAAGTACTGTTTTTGGGAGGCAGAGGATGGACAGGTGTAGGGGACATCCTGGCCCTGAATGAGGTAATTGTGCCTCTAAAGGCCCAGGTGAGACACTACCTGCCCATGCACTGTCTTGCCAGAGTGGTATGTGCTCTGGCTATCTTCCACTTAGACTCCTGCAATGCACTCTACGTGGGGCTACCTTTGAAGGTGACTTGGAAACTCCAACTAATCCAGAATGCAACTGCCAAACTGGTGACAGTGAGCAGCTGCCAGAGCCATGTAACACCAGTCCTAAAGGATCTACAGTGGCTCACTGTATGTTTCTGAGCACAATTCAAATTGTTGGTGCTGACCTTTAAAGCCCTAAACATCCTCAGTTCAGTATACCTAAAGGAGCATCTCTACCCGCATCATTGAGCCCAGACACTGAGGTCCTCCTCCGAGGGTCTTCTGCTGGTTCCCTCACGGTGAGAAGTGAAGCTACAGGGAACCAGGCAGAGGGCCTTCTCGGTAGTGGCACCCGCCCTGTGGAATGCCCTCCCACCAGATATCAAAGAGAACAACAACTATCAGACTTTTAGAAGACATCTGAAGGCAGCCCTGTATTGGTAAAAATTTTATGTGCCTGTGAATAAGTCCTTCCTTTTCTGCATCCTGAATCTTCCAATGTTCGGTTTCAGTGGGTGGCCCTGTATTCTAGTATTATGGCAGAGGGACAAAAAACATTTCTCTCTTACTTTTTTTTTAATTGAAATTTTTAAATATTAAAATATACAAACAGACGCTTACAGAAATACATTCGTGCATTCCTTCATACATTGAATGAAAAATATTCAGATATAACTATAATCAATATTTGTGTGCTTCCTTACCCCCCCCCCACCCTTTACCTCCACTACCCCTTGCCTCACCCAGTGCTGGGCTTCCAATCCTCTCAACTGTAATATCTTCTGTTTTCCATTGTTCAAAAAAGAATTTCTCTCTTAACCTTCACCAGGCCATGCATACTTTTACAGACTCCTGCCATTTCACCTCTTACTGACATTTCTCTCCTCATAGGAGAGTTGCTCCATCCCTGATTTTACCTAGGAGCACTCAGCTCCTCATAGTGGAGCCAGCTTTTGCCCATCACAGGGATTGTGTTTGACTGGTGGTATTGTGTGGGTCATGGCAAGAAATTAGATGACCAGCGTTGAGTGAGCTCCAGTGCAGCAATTATTTTTTTCTTAATAGAATGTTTGTTCTTAAGCAGCAAGGCGATATGTAAAATCAATGAGATGTATGTAACTGTTAAATGCATGATGTAAACCCCCTTTCCCCATGCAGTGCAGATGTCCGGAGCCTCCCAAGTGTTTTACAATGTGAAACAGCATCAGAGCATTGAAAGTATTTCCATTTTCTGTCTCCATTGTATCTGATTAGTTCTGTGGTTGGGTTGGGAGTTGAGTGACATAAACAAGTCACCCAAGCATTAAACCATTAAAGTATTTAAAGGGAAGGCATAAAAATTGATTTTGCTTCATGGCTCTCAGCCATTAGTGAATGAGACAGGAGTCAGCACAAGGTCCCTTATCCACCACCCTCTAATGGGTGGGGATGGAAGCTGGTCCTTAGAACCATAGGGTTGCCACCAAGTACGTTCTGCTCAGGGTTGACCTACTGAAATGTCCCTCGGTGAGTCATGGCCATCAATTCCAATGGGTCTACTCTGAGTAGGACTAACATGGACTACTACCCACAGCGTTTGAGAAGGACCTTGGAAATAACCTGATCCAGCTAGGAGCTATATAGAGAAGCCTGAGTTTGCTCACCCATGCTGTGGGCACCCATCTGTCTCAAGAGACAATAGAGTGTACCTCCAGGCGTCCTGGGGTCCTGGGCTGCCAGCGTACAGCTTCTGGGTCATGTGGCCAGCATGACTAAGCTGCTTCTGGAGAACCGGAGCAGCACACGGAAACGCCGTTTACCTTCCCACCGGAGCGGTACCTGTTTATCTACTTGCACTGGTGTGCTTTTGAACTGCTAGGTTGGCAGGAGTAGGGACCGAACAACAGGAGCTCACCCCGTCACAGGGATTCAAACCGCCGACATTCCAATCGGCAAGCCCAAGGCTCTGTGGTTTACACCATAACGCCACCTGGTTTACTCCTTAGCTTTTTCTTCTCTCAAAGATGTCCCACAAGGCAGTGGAGGTTCAGTGTTAGTTTTCCTTCTCCTAGATGGGCTACCCTCCCAGGTTCATGAGCCCCATCTGCCTCTCGCTTCCCTCTACAGCATGTGCAAAAAACTGCCTTCTTAACCACTGGACCCACTATTGCTCCCATCCGCCCAATCTGGGAGAGCCTGACTTCATATACAGGGGAAGTCCCCTGATGTAACGAGTAGTGAAGTGCAGGGATTTTTTTTTTCAGCCAGAACTCACCAGAACTGAGTTCCGACACCTCTTCGTTGTGTACCAACAGCTGTATAGTGGCAAGATGCCCAGAGCTGCGTGTCAGAGTCTTTGGGCTGCATGTCGCTCATGGCTTTGTGTTGGAGGCTGTGGGGCAGCAATGTTGGAGTCGACGTTGAAATGCGGCTGCAGTGATGCTGGCGGTGGGGCGATTGGGCGGAGAAGCGTTCCTGCCCCCCAAAATGTTGTTTCCCCCCTAAATAAAGCTCAACAGCTTTGGCTCTGTAAAAAAACCCAGCACAAACCTGAGAGTTCCTGCACCTCATTTTCTAGGGAAAAAAGCACCGCTGAAGTGTAGTATTAAACAAAAGAGTAAAAAAAGAAATGCTTGGTTCGTTGTATGCTGGACATGTGGGTTTGGATTAAAGTCTCTTTCTCCTCTCCCCCTTTTCTCTGTCTTTCTCCAGACTAACGACGCTGCAGGGAATATGTGGAACTGGCTTTACTTCATCCCCCTCATCATCATCGGCTCTTTCTTCATGCTCAACTTGGTCCTTGGTGTCCTATCAGGGTAAGGATCCAGTCCCCCCCCCCACTAATGATAAGATGGAGAAAGTAGGGAGATGTCTTATATCAAGTCAGACCACCAGGCCCATCTATCACAATATTGCCAGCAAAGGCTGGCAGTGGCTCTCCAGGGTCTCTTGCAGCCTGGCTTGGATATGCCAGAGACTGAACCTGGAAGCTTCTCCATGCAAGGCAAAAGCTTTACCTCTGTGCTCACACGTAGGAAGCTATATTATACTGTCAAACCATTGGTCCATTTATTTTTAATTTGCTTATTGGTAATCCACACTTTCCTTTTAAAAAACAACACCACCGCACACATCAGGGTGGTGTGCAACTTATAAAAATAAATTCAGCATAAAAACATCAATAAAAACGGATTGGTTAAAAAAAAGAGAAATAAAGAAAATATATTGCAAAGGGCTGTCTAAACAATATATTTTCAAAGGGCACCTGAAAAAAAGGGAGGGGTGGTTTGCAGCTCTTTCTGGTTGCAGGTGAACAGGAAGGTTGCAGTGGTGCCTAAGAGGAGCAGTTCTAAAGGGCTCTAGGGTGTGGGGCCTTAGGATGTGCTCTATCAAGCAAACACCTGGCACCAACTCAGTTATGCAGGATTCCATTTCCGCTACAGCTCTTTCCAGTTTCATGGTAAATATTTGGAACCGGGTGAAGCCTTTGGAGGAGAAGGCATTATTATTAAAGCTCTCAAGTACCCAGTTGGCCTGGGGGTGGAGAAGGAAAAAGATATAAGGCTGGGAAAATCAAGAGGGGGGCTTGGATCCCCCCCTTTTAATGCATGTCGGACAAGTGAATAATTCCCAGTTGATTAATCCATTGAGCGTTCGTTGACAATGAATTGTGTCTGTATGTGCCTTCATTTGTGAAAAGAAACCAGAGGATGATCCAAGTGAACTGTGAGTGGGAGGAAAAAGGCCGCTGGTGTTGTTCTGTAATTCAAGAGTTCACACCGTGCTTCAGTAGCCAGGTTTTGTGGCAGATAGGGATGAACGAATCTGCCTGTTTCCCTTTCTCTCAGTCTCTTGATTTTCCAGGTTTTTAGTTTGGTTCACTGCATTTCTGCCTCATTTTGCAATTAAATGAAACGCTCTTAAGTTTCATCAGCATTTTTGTGCAAATTTTTCCTGATATACAGAATTTTGAATCCAGTTTTGGGGATTTGTGAGCAATTTTGTCTAATATGGTGCATTTCTGATCTGTCATTCACTAATGAAGCGGTGGGAAAGCCTTTTCACCCTCTGGATGCTGCTGGACTGCAGCTCCCATCAGCCTTGGCTATTGGCTGTGATGGCTGGGGCTGATGGGAGTTGGAGTTCAATCACAAACTAAACAACTCTGTATGTGGTTTACAAAAATTCATTAACAATATTGTATGACATTTCAACACCTTCTTTTACATGAAATCTTTAATAATATATACAAGTGCCAAAATAATCATGACATGCACAACTCAGTATCTCAAAGCCAAACAGTCCAAATATTCCTGAAATAAGACTAGGAGAACAACTCTCTGTGTGTATACTTGTGCTGGTTGCAATCCCAATGGAACTCCGACACATAACACATGGGAGTTGTTCAGCAGCATCTGGAGGACCAAAGGTTCCCCCACCCCAAGTTAATGTGTGTATCTTTAGTCATGCTTTCCCCTGGTATGAACATTTTTGCATGCATTATTTGGTTGGAGAACACCATCACAAAATCTGGAGATTTCATGATAGCCGTCTTCAAATAGCTAAAGGGCTGTCCCATGGAAGATGGAGCAAGCTTGTTTTTCCTGCTCTGGAGGGTAGAACCTGAACCAATGGATTCAAGTTAGAAGAAAGGAGAATCAGATTAAGCATTAGGAAAAGCTTTCTGACAGTAAGAGCTGTTTGACAGTGGAACAGGCTCCCCCAGGAGATGGTGGACTCCCCTTCCTTGGAGGTTTTTAAGCAGAAGTTGGATGGTCATTTGTCATGGATAGTTCAACTGCTATTCCTGCATTGCAGGGGGTTGGACTAGACAACCATTGGGGTACCTTCTAATTCTACAATACTATGATTCATCTGTGCTAGCCATTTTACACAGTATGATACCATTTTGAACAGTCATGGTTTGCACCCCCAAATCCTGGGCAACTGTAGTTTGCTAAGGCAGTTGAGGGTTGTTTGTTGTTGTTGTTTAGTCATTTAGTCATGTCCGACTCTTCATGACCCCATGGACCAGAGCACGCCAGGCACTCCTGTCTTCCACTGCCTCCCGCAGTTTGGTCAAACTCATGTTGGTAGCCTCGAGAACACTGTCCAACCATCTCATCCTCTGTCATCCTTCTCCTTGTGCCCTCCATCTTTCCCAACATCAGGGTCTTTTCCAGGGAGTCTTCTCTTCTCATGAGGTGGCCAAAGTATTGGAGCTTCAGCTTCAGGATCTGTCCTTCCAGTGAGCACTCAGGGCTGATTTCCTTCAGAATAGGTTTGATCTTCTTGCAGTCCATGGGACTCTCAAGAGTCTCCTCCAACACCATAATTCAAAAGCATCAATTCTTCGGCGATCAGACTTCTTTATGATCCAGCTCTCACTTCCATACATCACTTGAGGGTTGTTAGGAAACCCCCATTTCCTCCCACAGAGACCCACGATTCCCAGCATTTCCTGATAATTAGGGATTGATTGCTAAACCATTCTGGGAACTGTAGCTATGGGTGAACACTTTTTTAAAACAAACTACAGTTCCCAGGTTTCTTTGGGGGAAGCCATGGCTGCTTAAAGTAGAATGATGCTGCTTCAAATGTATAGTGGCAGAGGGGCCTTAGATACATTCACATTAAAATCCTAATTGAATCAAATTCATCTTCTATCTCTAGTGGTGATGGTGGCAGAATCTCTAAGTGCCTGATTGATTGAGCCAGGGCCTGGTCCTTCCTTAGATAAATGCCAGCTATTAGTGAGTTCTAGCATCCTGGCTAGCAGGGCCTCTCCTTTCTGGATGCAGCTGCAGAGGAACCCTCTCCGGCACCCGGGGCAGGGCAGCCCATACAGACTGCGCTTGTGTGGCATCCCACGCGTGTGCACTCCGTACGAAATGCTGTACATGTGCAGTCCATACTGGCTGCCTCTTGCCCAGTGACTATACAGGCTGTTGTGCAAGTGGCATCCCATATGGACTGCACACGCGCAGCAGCCCGTACGATCGCCGTGCGAGAGGCAACCCTTACAGATGCCCGTATGGATGGTGCGTGAGAGCGGCAGCCCATACAGATGCCGTGTGAGTGGCGCCCATATGGACTGTGCACGCCCTCAGCCGCTCTACGGCAGTGGGGGGGGAGGCAGGGGCTGCCTTGCCACCCCCCCCAGTGGTACCGGGGCGGCCTGCCCCCTCCACCCCCACTTCGTACGCCCCTGTCTGGATGCAACCAGGAGGTTGAACTGACCTTCTCTTCTTTTCTCAACATGGGTTTGGCTGGCCAGAAGTCCCTCATCCCTGGGGAAGCTGCCCCAAAGACACAGGTGTGGTATGGTTGCATCCAGTCTCAGCTTTTCAGTTCACGTTTTTGTACACAGCTATTTTTCATGAAGTGATAAAACTGTCATGGTATCTCAACTTCGCACCCTCCTGTAGTCTTTCTACTCACTGAGATGTGTCCTTGAACTCTGATAATGCCTCTTGCTTGCCTAGATGGAGGATGGAGGGGTGGCAAGAGAGTGTATGTAGAAACTAGCCTACTGTACAGTGCTGAAGTTTACATTCATTGCTCCATTCACTTTTACTCCCGGCCCTGTCCTACCACTGCATGTGCCCTCTCCCCCAAAGGGTATCCTGAAACGAATGCAGCCCTTGAGCTGAAGAATGTTCCCCACTCTTACTATGCATCATTTTCACAAACAGATCATCCTACATTATTTTCTGAACTTCACAAATGAGTAATGACCTAAGATAATGTTTGCATCCTGCACTGGGGTCTGTAGTGTTCCTAAAACAGATTTATAATTAACCTCCCTCATCTCTATTCATTTCAACATCATAAACAAGACCTATGTTTCTCCCTCTGTTTCCTGGAACATAATTACTAACTAACAAACATCATCCACTGACCCATCCTGGCTAAGGCACTGTTCTTCCTTTTGATCGTACTGAGATACAGGACACTTTGACCTTGTTATGCTGATAGTGGGTGGTGGAAGTGGTAAGAGCAGGATAGAAAGTAGCAAAAAGCAGAAGTAAAATTGGACGAGGGGAAATGTGGCTCAAATGAGAGAGAAAAGGTGACCTTAACCTATGTTTTTAAGTATCTGTGACACTGCTATCCCCAAATACTTTCAGTCTAGACTATAAGGCCGGGTACAAATATGCTCATTCTGGAAAAACAAAATTTGTGTATTTTGGTAATGTATCTTTTAGTGCAACTTATTATTGAAGAGCTCTGTTCAAATTTGTCAAATGTTCAACAGATCTTATTAAACATCTTATAAAGTGAAACAAAAACATAAACATAAACAAACATACAGTTCCTACTGCTTTGTTTAGTAAACTTTCGCCATCTAACTCATTAGGCAGAGAACTTGAGCTGCAAACTAATTTACTGCTTCTGCTCCTCTGCCTTTAGCAGCAGTCTGTCATGAAAAATAATAATAATGCATAATGGAAAAGTTTTCCTGACAGCAGTATAGAGAATGCAGACAAAGTGTCACCTATCAAATGTCTATGTGCCAAGATGCTGTTAAAGGCACTGGAGCACAGCTAGTAAAAAAAGCTGGCAACCATATAAACTGGGGTTGTGCACACACCCCATACGCTGATCTGACAGAGAACCCAATCTGGCAGTTTGGATTGGCCCCAATTTGACATTGGCTGATCCAACCTAGATCTGGGCCCCAAATTGATTCAGGGGCCAGTCCTAATGCTCAATTAGGGTTTTAAACACTATTGATAAACATGTGGTCAGGATGGGTGGGAGAAGAAGGAGATTCTGTTTCCCCTTCACCTTCGCCCGACTGCAATACAGAGAGCAGGACATAACCTGAGTTGAGGATTCAGTCCTTCTCAGTTTGGCTACGCATGCATGTTGCCTGGCTGGAAACAGGCATATGCAACCGAAATGAAATGCAGGGCTGTTTGAAAGCCCTTTTGCACACTGTTTCATGGTACTCTTTGCAGAGGCTGTCACCTGCCTCTTCTCCCACACCCCTGTTGCCTGTGTGCCAGCCCTGAATCACTCTGGGAAGGCCAACCCAATTTGCGATGATCCCGAGCTGTTCTCAGCCTGATCTGGCCAAACCCTAAACCAATCCAAATCTGCCCAGATCTGATGCGTAGCCCAAACATATACTATCCTCAGTACCTCTCTCAGTGTCCTACACCATCCAACATTTCCCAACCCAAATCGGGGACACTCCCCCCAGGCCGCCTCCATCCCAGGCCACCTTTGCCCACCCCACCCCACCCCCACTGCCACCCACAGGTGTGCCCAGGCCTCACCACCACCTACCTGCAAGTTCGCTGCCCGCCTACCACCTTACCTTTGCTGGCTCTCCTCTGCTGCCTCCATCGTGACAAGACCGAGGCCCACCGCAGCCACTTCCATACTTCCAGAAGTGTGGCCCGGCTTCTTTGAGTATGTTTGTAGCTGCAGCAGGCCTCAATGGAGGCCTCACAGCAGCAAAGGCAGAATAGTTGGGACATCCGAGATTTGAAACAGAACCCGATATGTCCTGCTCAAAGTGGGACAGGTGGCAAGTATATGTCTAGGAGGGGAAACATTTTGTGCGCTCTTGGTGACTTCCTACAATACTCTTTTTTTTTCTTTACCACCAAAGGAGGTTGTGCTAGTGGCTAGAAATGCCCTCTTGGGATGTGTGTGAGGGGGTGAAATTGGTTTGAAAAATGTGTACTGCTATTGACTTCGAGCAGTGATTTGTCGGCTTTTGGCTTGCTGGGGAACAGCATCACCAGATTTAGAGAAGGTTGAATTGCAAAGAATAGTTGGGGGTTGGTTTGCATATTGCATATGAAACCTCAAGCCTGGGGGCCAAATGCCTCTCTATCTGGCCCTTGGGGCTCTCCTCTTTTCCAGACCACATCTCTCACCACCCCTGAAAGTTTTTGCCTGGCTGGTTTGTGTCCTGGAACTATGCCGATGCCTCTTCCTTGCCTGGATGGAGGATAGAGAAGGATGTGTGAATAAATTTACATTTGTGGTTCCACCCCGTGTTGCTTCTGGACCCACCCACCACTGGGACGTGCCTCCCCTCAATATGATTACCTAGTAGGAAATACAGCCCTCAGGCTGAAAAAAGATTCCCCACTCCTCACGTATTTGTTCAGGAAGCATAAATTAGGTAGCTTTGCATGTAAACACGAACAAAATTAATCCCCCCATATCCCTAATTACTCCCACATCAAGTCTCCAGGGAGACAGTCTTTCTCTGTGTATCGATCTCTGTACAGACCTCCAAACTGCAGCTGCTCTTCACATAAAAACAACTGGATTACATCATTCTGGGACTGGAAGAGAGGTGTTTCCTAGCCTTTCATGCAGTGGAGGCTAGTTTGTTTGGGAAAATGGGGCAGTGCCTCACCAACCTCAGCCTGTCCTCAACCAGCCATCACTTGCCTTCCTTCCTGCTTACAACCTGTCCATCGAGTTGCCTTCTTCCTTCATATCTTGGCACTGTCCCTTGGAGAACCCAGCAGGAAGAAGAATGGGGGGGGGGGAGTAGAATTAACTGGCTCCACCTGTCATTGGCAGGCATTGAACTTTCCTCCATTGGCAGTTTTTAAATAGAGGTTGGATGGCCACCTGTCAGGGATTCTTTAGCTGTGATCTCTGCATTGCAGAGAGTTGGAGTAGATAGCCCTTGGTGTTCCTTCCTATCCTACAGTTCTTTGATTCTGTGAATCTCAAACTGTTTCATATTAATTCTGGTCAACCTATGGTGCGGTGAGAGCAGGTTGAGATGGCCCTCAGGTTGTACCTGAAACAATACAGGCTTGTCAAAAGGGTAGCTAGTAGGTAGCCAGGGGCCTGGAGAAGAAGATGCACAGAGATAGCCTCTGTGCATCTCCTACTTTCCTCTGGATGTGTGTAAGGAATGTAATACGGCGCTTTAAAAGAACTCTATTTGCAAACACCATGTGTCCATTTGAAATGGCAATATGAAGCACTGGCACTGAGAACTTCATTGCCAGCTTCCGGCCTGTTCAAACTGCTGATTTCTCACCTTCACCATTATTCTTTTTGCCAGCCAAGTGTTCTCCTGGCATACCCGTCCCTTCTCAGCAGCTGCTTTTGTGTTGGAGAAGAAAGGCATTTCCCTGCTCCTTTTCTCCAGTATGAATAATTCAGCAGCTGTAGAGCAGTTCTTTGTTCTCCCAGCAGGACTTTCATGTGAGATGCCCAAAGGCTGATGTACGTAAGGTGGCAGGGCCAGGGCTGTCCTGCTGAGCACTGTGAAGGCAGGCCCAGGCAGGGGTCCCTCATGGCAATTGACATGACCTGTTGCTTCAGCTTCCCTCACCTCAAAAGGGGACCCTCAGGTGGGGTGGCCAAAGCACATGTGTTTCTTTCATCATCCAGTCTTATTGAGAGAGAGAGAGAACTCCATGGGGACCAGGACCTTGTATTTGGTTTTCAAGTGATGCTTTCACTTCAGAAAAAATCCACCAGTCAAAAGCCAAATGGACTTGAAGGTTAGGCACTGTCTTGGGAGGGTATTTCAAATTGGGTTTCCATCCATTAGATTTATGTGTGTGACCTCTTCCAACACATAAAAATGTGAGACAAACTTGACCTTTCTTACCCCCATTATCCTGCTGTCACAGTGGCCAACCAGATGCCTGTGGAAAACCCATAAGCTGTACACGAGCACTCTGCCCACCTGTGATTCCCAGGAACTTGTATTCAGAGGCATAATTTCTTGAGGCGCAGAGCACAGCCATCATGGCTAGTAGCTGTTTATAGCCCCCTTCTCCATGATTTTGTCCCATCCTCTTTTTAAGCCTTCCAGAGCGGTGGCCATTACTGTTTCCAGTGGGAGGGAGTTCCACAGTTTAACTATGTGCTGCATGAAGAAATACTCTTTGAATGCCCCGAATCTTCCAGTATTCAGCATCAATGGAGGGCCATGAGTTTTACTGTTATGAGAGAGAAGGGGAAAAAAACAAAACACTTTTTCTCTATTAATTTTTTCCATGCCATGCATAATTTTATACATTTATGTCATGCCACTGCTTACTCACCTTTTCTCTAAAGTAAAAAGTCGCAAATGCTGCAGCCTTTCCTCATAGGGGAGTTGCTCCAGCCCCTTGGTCAATTTTGGTCACCCTTTTCTGAACCCACAGTAGCAAGAACCAAACCCTCCTCAGGCCACACCTCTCATCAGCCCTGTTCCACACTCTTCTCATGTGCTTTTACTTTGCCAAAATGCGTCCTTGACAAGCAATAATGCCTCTTTCTTGCCTGGATAGAGAGTCATGCGTGTAGAAACCTTTGTCTTTTGTGTGGCTGGATTCTACCCTTCTGTACAGAGGTCAGTGTCACACCTGTTTCTCCACCCATTTTTTATTTTTATTTTTGCCTCTGTACCTGACCACCTCTGGCCTGCAGAAATTTTCTTATGAGGGGATGTGGGCCTTGAGCGGAAAACATTTGCTCACCATTGATCTATGCAGATGGATGCAGTTGGAACAAGCTCTTCCTCTCCTCCCATACCCTCCAAATCTTGCCCTGAGTTTTCCCAAGCAAAGAGAGCACAGGTGCATTGGGTGGAAGATAGAGCCCAGATTCCCTTTCAGTTGCAGCAAAACAGCTGGAATTGCAAAGCGTCTGCTCATTGCTGGAGTCCCAGGAGGAATTGCACAATACAAAGGGTGGCCTATGCTAGGGGAAGATGAAATGTATGGCTCTGAAACCTGAGAATGAATACTCCCCCCCCCCCGCTTCCTGCCCAGACGGAGGATTTTCTTTTCATGAATGTGACAAACTGTTAATGCTTGAGCTGAAGCAAAGCAAGGGGAGCATTAACTCAGGCCAATTCCTGGGGGTGGGGGGTGGGGTTTGTACCACCAGGGGCATTTTAAAAGAAATTGTTTTGATCTACATTTGCCAGGGAGGCTGCCAGAATGGCTTAGCAATCCAGTGTGTGCCGGAGAATGCCAAGCATCTTCCAATGGTCGTCTGCAGCAAATGCCAGTCTGTGTTGTGTTAGAAAGAATGGACAAAGGGGGTGGCGGCATTATTGAACTCTGGAATTGGCTCCCACAAGGTACAGTGAAGGCCACCAACTTGGACAGCTTTAAAATAGGATCAGAGAGGATAAGTCTATCAGTGACTATTGAGCCTGATAGCCAGTGCTATTTTTCTAGAAAAATAGGTGCCGGAACTCACCATGAACGCCTCCCTTGTTCTCTTAGAATAGCAATGGTACCCAACTGAGAGATGCCAAAACTGAGTTCTAGTGAGGTGAGTTCCAGCTTGAAAAAAAATATGCCATGCTGATAGCTATGCTCTACCCCCCACTGTTAGAGGTGGCAATGCTTCTGAATAGCAGGTGCTGGAAACTGCAGGAAGGTAGAGGGCAGTTGTGTTCAGGTCCTGCATGTGGGTTCCCGTTGACCGTCTGGTTGGGCCCTCTGAAAACAGAATTCTGGAA
Organism: Lacerta agilis; assembly: GCF_009819535.1. Classification (NCBI taxonomy): domain Eukaryota; kingdom Metazoa; phylum Chordata; class Lepidosauria; order Squamata; family Lacertidae; genus Lacerta; species Lacerta agilis. Next base: position 7,775,710 of record NC_046331.1, on the reverse strand, counting down.
CAGATGGACCACTGCCCTGCCCTGCAGAGCTCTTCCTATGATTATAACTCAGTGGCCGAACACATGCATATCTGGCATCTCTAGTTAAAAGGATCTGGTAGCAGGGTAAAGCAGGGGACAGAGAAGAAATTCAATGTGGTTTGCATTTTAGTGATGAGCTACTCAATTCATACTTCTCGAACCAAGGCACAATACCAAAACAAAGTTATCCTTTGAAATTCACAATCCTCTGGATTTTTTTTTTATGATGCAGTCTGCTAACCGAACAATGTGTACAAAAATGCATATATTTGGGGAAAGTGTGTACGCAAATGCACATTAGTGAAAATAACAGAACAATTCATTTTGCTAGAGAAAATTGATTGCAAGAAGGGTGGGGGAGATAGAGAGAGAGAGAGAGAGAGAGAGAGAGAGAGAGAGAGAGAGAGAGAGGTATATAACTCAAACCGCATATGAAAGGGTGTATTTTTGGAAAAATCTGCACTGAAATGGTCATGAATGGATTCAAGCTGATTTTTTTTTTGTTACATGTACCAATTGCTCATAAAATGTGCACCACTGCAGCTGAGACTGGAAAAAAATGAGAAATTGAGGGAAACAGAAATGGGGAGGTACACGCATCCTTAGCTCAGGTTGTCTGTCTATAGTCTCCATTTCCTCCAATGCTTCTCTCTTCCCATTGAAACAGCTGGCTCTTAGGGATGGGGAGATGTGTCAGGGCTCATCCACATTTCCACTTGTCCCACCACTTTCCCAGGGAAACCTTCTCTTTACTTCCGAATCAGAGCGAATGTCAATCGGGTTTTCTGCAGGTTGAGGTTTGCTCCAATTCAGTGGTAAATAGTGGCTTTTCCCAAGGAAAGCAGTGGGTCAAGCAAAACACCAGGCAGAACGCCTTCTTGGTAGTGGCGACCTCCTTGTGGAACACCCTCCCTTCAGATGTCAATGACTCCATAACTTTCAGAAGACATCTGAAGGCAACTCTGTATTGGGAAATTTTGAATGCTTGATATGAGCCTAGGGCTTGCCGATCAGAAGGTCGGCAGTTCGAATCCCTGTGACGGGGTGAGCTCCTGTTGCTCGGTCCCAGCTCCTGCCCACCTAGCAGTTCGAAAGCACGTCAAAGTGCAAGTAGATAAATAGGTACCACTCCGGTGGGAAGGTAAACGGCGTTTCCGTGCGCTGCTCTGGTTCGCCAGAAGCGACTTAGTCCTGCTGGCCAAATGACCCAGAAGCTGTACACCGGCTTCCTTGGCCAATAAAGCGAGAGTCATCCACAATTGGACCTAACAGTCAGGGGTACCTTTACCTATATATGCTGTAAAAGTCGTCCAGAGTGGCTGGGGAAACCTAGCCAGATGGGTGCGGTATAAATAATAAAATTATTGTTGTTGTTATTGTTATTGTTATTGTTAAACACTCCTCAGACCCATGCTTTCTAGTTGTGGAACAAGCAGAAGTGTGGATGAGCCATCAGTTTTGGCTTTTTTTTTTTTTTGCAAGCTGATTGATTTGGAATGGCTGGAAGGGTGCATGATTGTTACATCCTCAGGCTGCCCTGCAATTTGCTCTGTGCTGCTTTGCAACTGCAGCTGCATTTTTGCTGCTGGTGAGCTCTGGTGAGCAAAGGGACAGCTTAAAACCCTGGGGAGAGGGTGTGCTATATAGGCTGGGGAGAACAGTGGTCAGTATGTGGCTTCCCCCTTCTCCAGCTTCCTGGATTTTTAATGCCATTAAAATGGGGCAGAGGGAAGCTGAAGATCTCTCTATCTGGTGGATGAGCATCTGGGAGCTTCTAGAGGGCTGGAGCGAGTCTGATCCTGCACACCAGGTTTCCTTTCTTCTTCCTCAGCTCAGAAGCGCAGCACCGTAGTGAGGAGAGCCCACAGAAAGCCCAAAGCTGAGTGTGTGTGGAAGGCGCCATCAGAGAGGCTCTTGCTTAGGAAAGCACATCCTTGCTGCCACCCTCCCATGCTAATGCGATTATATAGCATTTGGCACCTTGAGCCCATTATCAGAATAGCAAATAGTGCAGTGGAAGGAGGGCCAGGAGGTGTGGTGGTGTGTAATGGACCCACTGGGTGGAGGAGGGGAGCGCGGGAAAGCAAGTGAGCACAGGTGACCTGAGCCCAGAAGGCACTTCAGGAAGCAGTGCAGTGGGCCCAGGGGGGCACCTTCCTCTCTCCTTCCTCTCCAGTGGGGAGCACACCCCTGGCCCACCCGCCTGCAAGCTCCCTCCCCCACAGTCTATGCCTTTTTCTGACTCCAGCGCAATCTTCCTAAAGGAGCAGTCAGCACATAGCCCCCACACTATTGCAGCCCCCGCCACCATTCCCACCCTGATCGTCTCCCATGCCAAGCATGGTCTTCCTCTTGCACTCCAGCCCTTCTTGCCATATGCATTAACTTCCCCACCTCCACCATGCAGCAACTCCTGGAAGATCCAGGGAACTCGGGAAGTGAGGAATCAGGGAGAGAGAGGGAGAGAGAGAAGGTTCGGGCGAGTGGACAGCTCGGGTATGGCCCCAGAGGAATTGTGGGGAGATTATCCCTGGACGTTGGCTGGGTGCTCGGCCACTGGTGGGGAGTTGCAAGCCCTGCTCCAGGTGTTGCTGGTTTTGTTGACTGTGAGCGGATTTCTGTATCTATCGGCAGAAAGGCCTTCTACCAACCTCGGCTTTGTGTGTGCGTGCACCATAGGTTAGAGTAGAGGCTGTAAAACATGCCTTGATCTGGGCGCTGCCAATCCACGGTATGCCACTGTTACAAACACACACACACACACACACACACAGAGAGAGAGAGAGAGAGAGAGAGAGAGAGAGAGAGAGAGATTTAAAATGTAGGCTAGTCTTAAAAAATGATCACTTCCCTGATTTTTGCAGTGCACTCCTCCAGCCAAACAACAGGTACAGTGGTGCCCTGCTAGACGAATGCCTCGCTAGATGAAAAACTCGCTAGACGAAAGGCATTCGCTAGTGGAAGGCTGTCCCGCAAGACGAATTTGTCAAAGGGGCTGCCTCGCAAGACGTAAAAAAATTTTTCCCGTCGCGCAAAAACCGCTACTTGCATTGGTGCTTCGCTAGACGAAAAAATTGCTAGGCGAAGATACTCGCAGAACAAATTATTTTTGTCTAGCAAGGCACCACTGTACTAAAATGTGTACAAAGGGGGAAATGTGCATATAAATGCACATGTCTGTGGAAATAACATACAAAAATACACTTTATTCAGGAAATTATTTGTGTGTGGGGGGGAAATGTATATCACTCGATTTATTGCACGGGCTTAGCAGTCTTTTGTTTTGGTAAGTGATGTATACATTTTGTTAAATGAAATCAGAAAAACTTTTAAAAAGAATATGGGTGACTAAAGTGTTATCTTTGGGTAGGCTTGCCGAAATAAAATATACCAGGGGTGGCCAACTCCCAAGAGACTGCAATCTACTTACAGAGTTAAAAACTGGCAGTGATCTACCCCCCTTTTGGGGGTTCAGGTCAAAGTTGTTGAGCTTTTTTGGGGAAGAGAAAGGCCCGTTTTTTAGGCATTCAGATCAAAGTTGTTGTTGAGCTTTTTTAGGGAGAAGGAAAGCCCCATTTTTGGGGTGGAGGTTTGCAGGCCAAGAAAATTGAGCTTTTTTAAGGGAGCCAAAGTTGTTGAGCTTCTATGGGGGGAGCCAGTGATCTTCCACAGACGACCAGTGATCTACCGGTAGACCACAATCTACCTGTTGGACGTGCCTGCAATATACCTCTGATTTAAAATGAAGGCTGGTCCATTAGGGCAAATGCGGCACATCGCGGCACATCGCCTACCAAGCCCAGTCTGCCCTCAGTCTGGCTCCACAAGCCTAACTTCTTACTTATGACCATTTCAAAGGTCTGTGCATAGAATGTCAGACCCCTCCTCCTTTGCAGGGCAGCAAGGAGGAGGATGGGAATAAAAGGAGGATGAAGTGGCTGTGCCTGCCATTGGCTCTGGCTCTACTGTACTGTTGGCCTCCACTGCCTTCCACCCTCTTAGTCCCAATGAGCACCAGCCTGTGCTGCCAATATATGCTTTATTCAGAGGCGTAGTTGGAGATGGGTGAAACTGGACCCTGCCAAGGATTCCAGAGGTGTGCGCGCGCAAAAATCACCATTGGAGATTGACAGGGAGAGGAAGTGACACTAGACCCCCCCCCCTTTGGATGTTGCAGGAACCCTTTTGACCTGGCGGGAGAGGAGAGGGGAGAGAGCACTTTCAAAACACAAGCCTGCGCCTGCTAGGAAGCTGGAAGTGCCACTGCTCTCCCGCTCCCCTGTCACTGTCCCTGCCACCTTTCAATCAAAGCTAGTGAGCTGGCAAAGGTCAGCAGTCATGGGTCAGGAAAGGCTGCCGGCAACAATGAGCCCAAAGAACAAATACTTCCTCTGTCCCCACAAGCATCTCAGGAGGAGGTGGGGGGCAGATGCTAGGAAGGAGTGCCCCCTGCTCCTGCTGACCTGCTGACCAGGATCGTGGCTGACTCTGGGTGGGGTGCCCTCTCTCAAGGCCCACCCCACTCACAGGATACTGTTGCTCTCAGCACAGGAAATGCAGGACCAGGCAGAAAGAGAGCAAGCACCCACAGAAGCAGGGCCATCTTAAGGTTATCTGGTTGCCTCCACCCCACCCCCACGTTTCCCTCCACGCGGGCAGCAGTTGGAGGGCGGCTCCTCCGACGGGACAGAGGCTCCGGGCACATCACGGCGCGCCATGGCGGAGGCGGGCGAGGGTGGCACTGCCACCGGGGCTGGAGGGAGTCTCCTCCAGCAGGGAGGAGGCTCTGGGTGTGGCGTGGCATGGTGGAGGTGGACAAGGGCGGTGAGCTGATGACGGTAGTCACTACTTCCAGCCTCCGCCTCTTCCCAGGTGCCCTCCAGAACTTGGCACCACGGTGCCCCATGCCACTAGCCTCTATGGCTAAGACGCCCCGGCGCAGAAGCCTGCAGAGGGTTTTTCCTCTGCCCTGGATCTGGCGCCATCCAGGCCAGGGGGACCCTGAGACTGATTAACATTTACTTTCTAAAAATAAAGAAGTCACATGCCAAAATAGTTCAGTTAGCAAAGGACCCAGCCTGTGCTTAAGTCTACGAGGCATAGCAGAGTTTCAAGTACTTGAGTGGAGTAAAATGTGGCTATTGCGGTAAAGTGATTTTTTTTTTCTCCCAGGGGGGTGGGTTACTGATACATCTCCTTGTGAAGGGTTCAGGGGACCCTAGGTAAGCCTCCGGCTTTTTGTTTGTGTGTGTGTAGGGGGGGTGTTTCTTGTTTGTTTTTGGAGAACTGCATTGCAAAATTCAGAGCAGAGTGGTGATTTTGAAGGGTTGGCCGTGTTTCAGTTTGTGCAAGGTTTAGAAGTACAGTTCAGATAGATTCACAATGAAATGTGAACCCAATTAATTTCATACCCAGTGGCGGAGCTTCATGCTCTGGCACTGGGGGGGGGGGGGGCGGAGAGCAGGCGGGGGCAGGGCTAGCGCGTGTGACACACGTCCTGGGGGCATGGTGTGCCGCCTGCAGGCGCGTGGCACCCACTGCGGGTGGGGGCAGCTGTAATGGCACCCCACTGGGATCACGCTGCCGGGGGCGGTGCCCTCCGCCTGCACTCCTCTTCCTCCGCCATTGTTCATACCCTCCAAGCCTCCAGATTTTTCAGGGACAGTCCTGGAATTATGAAAGCCATCCTGACTTCTGATTTGATCTGGGCATGCCCCCATTTTCCCCATCAGTGCAATTGCTCCTGAGTTTGGGGAGGAGGATGAGCCGGCACTTCCATGGCCACTTCCCTTAGGCAGCTTGTAGTGGTTGCTGGAGAGTGGGTGAAGAGGAGGAGAGGCTGTCAGCAATGATGCCCAGCCCCCACATAACATACAGGCTCTGACGGCAGCCTTGGTCAAGAAGAATGGGGAAGTGGAGTGAAGCACAAAGAAGTCTTGGTTGTTTTCATATTTTTTAAAAAATGCTTTGTGCATCCATGTTTAATCTTGCCCCTTTCTAGAATTTATTTATTGCTGTGTGTTTTTCTTTTTGTAAATCTCCCAAAGAATAAAATAAAACAAAACTGGGATTAAGGGGTTTCTCAGGACGACAGAGTGCGTGCGTGTGCTGTGTCCCATTGCTGTAGTAGTGGTGACAATCGCCCTTCTTCTGATAGGAGGACACACACAAAAATGGTAGGCTGAGGAGGGTCAGTTGTGGGCAGAGTGAGAAATGTCCCAATTTCATCTGAGGAATGTTAGGGGGTTATGGATTCTCTCCCCCACTGGCTCTGCAACCCCATTTGGGGCTCTAAGCCCTTTGTGTTTTATCTAGCGCCCCTGCCTTATTTCACACACACCCCTTTCATCCTGCCATGCTTGTCTCTGTGCCATTGGGAGATGTTGTTTCATTAACATATATCAGCAGAGTAGAACTATGTCTCTCTTCTTGGACACCGTTCTACAGGCAGCAACAATAGGTTCCAAATTTAGCTTCTTGCAAAACTCATCCATCTCTTTTGGCCTGCTTTAGTGTCCCCACCTGGAGAATTTATTTCAGCTCAACATCTGCTTCATTTGCCAGTTCTGAATGAGCAAGGGGCGGCGGCGGCGGGTGGGGTGGGGGGAGATCTGGCAAATGAGTCTTGCTGGATTTGTGCTACTGGCAGGGACACCTTGTACTCTTCTCCCTTTGGGGCCAATTCACAGGTCAAGTAACAGTTTGGCAAGGAAAGATGCCAGTGGAGGCTGCTCCATTAGGGCAAAAAGGGGCACTGCCGTATCAGTCCCTGGCTGCCGTATTCAGCCACCTCCCCCACCTGTCTGCCTTCTCATTTACAGCGAGTCCAGAGGGTAACCCTGCCTGTCAGCTTCTTCCTCTTTAGTCTCAACATTGCCCCTTTGGAACTCATCAGGGAGGAGGATGGAGGACAAAACTGGAGTTAGTTGCCTCCATCTGTCACTGGCTCTGGTGTCACCTAACTTTGGGCTCCTTGCCCTACCAGTCCAGTGGGCAGCAGCCACCATCGAAAGACCCACAAGTGAGTCCTGTTACAAAACATAGCACTCTCCCCAACACCTGACAGGGTTCTAGTCACCCATTCCCTCTTCTTGGATACTCCATTCCACACCCACCCACGCTTGTCCATTTTTCTTTTCCAACTGATACTCAACATTTCATAACATTTTCTCCTCCTTCTTTTATTTTTTTATTGGAGGGTTTTATTTTACAAGGTTCCCTTTCAAGTTTTCATCCCCTATAGGGATTGTTTTAAACTTGTGCTTCTGCAAATGCTGGGCATCCCTGGCATTTAGGGAATGGTTGCAGCTCAGCGGCAGAGCATCTGCTTTGCATGCAGAAGGCCCCAGTTCCTGTCCTTGGCATCTCCACATAGGGCTGGAATCGCCCCCTGCCTGAATCTCTGGAGAGCCACTGCAGTCGGTGTTGACAATACAGAACCAGAAGGACCCAATGGTCTAGTTCAGAATAAGGCATCTTCCTATGTTACTCCGTGCATGGCGGTAGTACCTCTCTCCCAGTGGCCCCATTTGGGCACTCACTGCCTGAGTTTGCTGTTAGAGGGCAGGGTATGGCGACTTGTTGTTGTTGTTGTTGTTGTTGTTGTTGTTGTTGTTCAGTCGTTCAGTCGTGTCCGACTCTTTGTGACCCCATGGACCAGAGCACGCCAGGCACCCCTATTCTCCACTGCCTCCCGCAGTTTGGCCAAACTCATGCCAGTTGCTTCGAGAACACTGTCCAACCATCTCATCCTCTGTCGTCCCCTTCTCCTTGTGCCCTCCATCTTTCCTAACATCAGGGTCTTTTCTAGGGAGTCTTCTCTTCTCATGAGGTGGCCAAAGTACTGGTGACTTAGTCTTCTGTTTTCTCCCACAAAACACAATTCAGGTTTGACCCCCTTGGATCATACCTGGGGCCTGTCTATCTGCCTGACAACCTGCCTTCCTGTCTGGGTCTACTTCTCTGTTCCCCACTACCTGCCCTTTGGAATATTTGCTTGGCGATAGGCAGCCAAATATTTACTTGGCAACACTTTCTGGCTTGGAATCTATGGGCATGCTCAGGAATGATGTGGCCTGCTCTGAAAATGAGGGACATTTGGACTCCACACTCTACAAGCCTGCCTTCCAGAATCCATTTTATATTGGACCCAAGTCCCTCCAGAGTCTAGGCCAACCTGAAATGGATTTGTTTTGGCCTGTGTTTCCCTTGAGCCCCCAAGCTTGCTGCCTCTTCCTGCTTATTAAAAGCTTAAATTTTCAAAAGAAACCCAAGGCAACTAACAAATCCAAATGTTACACAATATTAAAATATATCGAGATCCACCTCTCTAGCCCCAGTTGGAAAATCAGAAAATGGACGTTAAAGAAAATAACCACCTGCATCAGAAATCAGTGGAAAAAAGAAAGTCTTTTTTTTTAAAGCCACCTAACAATGTAGTGGGACGTGGGTGGCGCTGTGGGTGAAACCACAGAGCCTAGGGCTTGCTGATCAGAAGGTCAGCGGTTCAAATCCAAGCGATGGGGTGAGCTCCCGTTGCTCGGTCCCAGCTTCTGCCAACCTAGCAGTTCGAAAGCACGTCAAAGTGCAAGTAGATAAATAGGTACCGCTCCGGCAGGAAGGTAAACGGCGTTTCCGTGCGCTGCTCTGGTTCGCCAGAAGTGGGTTTGTCATGCTGGCCACATGACCCAGAAGCTGTACGCCGGCTCCCTCGGCCAGTAAAGCAAGATGAGCGGCGCAACCCCAGAGTCGGACACGACTGGACCTAATGGTCAGGGGTCCCTTTACCTTTAACAATGTAGTGACAGGCCTTAGAGACACCTCACTTGGCTAGGCATTTTGCAGGATGGGGCCACCACATAAAAAGCCCTGGCCCCAGTTACCACCAGCCATGTTTCACAGGTCAAGGGACCTTGGCTTTTAGTGATAGCCCTCTCCTCCTCCATGCCTTTGTCTAACCCTCTTTTATAGCCACCCCAGTTGGTGGCCATCACCGCTTCCTGTGGGAGTGGATTTCGTAGGTTAACTATGCTCTGTGTGAAGAAGGACAGTATTTGATCTCTCCCGAATCTTCCAACATTCAGCTTCATTGGGTGTCCACAAGTTCTAGAGCTAATGAGAGGGGAAGAAAAACCTTTTCGCTGTGCGATTTCTCCATGTCATGCATAAGTTTATACATTGTATCCAGTGCTCCCCCCCTCCCGAAAATAGGTGCTGTTTCTCACCATGAAGTCATTGCAGTAAGCGACACCCTTTTCAACAACAACAAAAAGAGTGCTGGTACAGTCATACCTCATGTTACGTTTGCTTCATGTTACCTTTTTTCAGGTTGCGTCCCGTGGTCCGGGTTCCGCCGCTCGCGCATGTGCAGTAGTGCTAAATCGCATGCGCACAAGCACCAAATCATGCCGTGCACCTGCGCAGATACGGCACTTCAGGTTGCGGGCTTTTCATGTTGCGAACAGGCCTCCGGAACGGATCCTGTTCACAACCAGAGGTACCACTGTACTGTTTACTCATGAGTATCCCCTGGGGGAAAAAACCACTGCTTGTATCATGTTACATCTTCATCACCTTTTATGTAAACCTCATAGTGCAGCCACTCTGTCCCCTCGATCAGGTTGGCTGCCCTTTTCTGAACCTTTTCCTGCTGTACAATATAATTTTTGAGGCTAGGTGACCAGAACTCTACACAGTACAGTGGATGCTCGGGTTGCGAACGCGATCCGCGTGGGAGGCACGTTCGCAACTCGCCGCGCCGCCTCTGTGAATGCGTGGGTTGCGATTCGGTGCTTCTGCGCATGCGCGAAGCGCCAAACCCGGAAGTAACCCGTTCCAGTACTTCTGGGTTCGGCACAGTGCGCAACCCGAAAATGCGGAACCTGAAGCGGCCGTAACCCGAGGTATGACTGTATTCCAAATGTGGTTGCACCATAGATTTGTATAATGGCGTTATGATAGCTGAAGTTTTATTTTCAATTTCTTTCCTAATGAGTCATAGAATCATAGAACTGTAGAGTTGGAAGGAACCCCAGGTGTCATCTAGTTCAGCCCCTTGCTATGCAGGAATTGCAGCTAAAGGATCTCTGACAGATGGCCATCCAACCCTAAGGGGAAACAATTATGGGGAGGGGGTAAAAGAGGCAAGGTTCCACTCTTGAAACACATCTTAAGTGCTTTTAAACGTGTGTTTCTGGATTTCCATTAGCAGACCTTAATGGAAACGGGACAGGACTGATTTACTCCCATCCCTTCTGAAAAGAGTATTGTTTTTGAAAACCAGTTTAAGGCATTTTTATGGTAGGTTTGTATATTGCTTTGAGATATACAGGTAAAAGGTGATAAATGAATGAATCTGGCATACTGGTTAGAATGCTGGACTAGGACCTGGGAGGCCCAGGTTCATATCCACCCCTCCTCCCAGTATGAAGATCACTGGGTGACCCAGGGCCAATTACTCTCAGCCTTGCCTACCTCACAAGGTTGTTGTGAGGATAAAATGGGGAGGAAGTAGAGCTGCATGCACCACCTCAAGCTCTTTACAGGAAAGTTTGGATAGAAATGTAATAATAAATACTTACAATGTGGTTTAAGTGGGTCCATCCATTCCTATTGGAGAGGTGTGCATCTATAGACCTTTCCCTGTCTACCTGCCACAGTCCTGTCCCCGCCACCTGATTTATAGCCAGGTAATGCAGGTCACTGGCACAAGAAATACATATCCCTCTTAACGAGGCAAATTCAGTATGCAGGCATTTGCTCCTTCCTAGCTGTCAGGTCCCTTTCCTCTTCTCAACGAAAAATCAAAGCTGAGTGATGGAGCCACCATCTGAAGCACTGAACCAGAAGGGAGGGCATTCATTTTAAGAGAGTGAGAATGAGAGAAAGAAATGCTTGCTGAATGCCAAGTTGGGTGTTTAATGCTCAAGAGGCAATGCTGCCTTGTACCCTGAGCCGAGGGCCAGGGGTTAAAGGAAATGGGAGGTGGGAGACAGGTAAACACAGGGCCAGGAAGTGCTGGTTTCCATTAACAGAGTGCCGTGGGGTCACTTGGAAGCACTTTGGAGCTGCTCGGGTGCAAATCATCCAGGCTAAATGGAAGCGACAGTTTTGACAGGCAGAAGGAAGACCATGATTAACACCCCCCCCCACACACACACCTGCACATACACAATGGATGCATGTATATGTGTTTGGATCATAGGCTCAGGACAGGACCCGCAAGAATGACAAAGAGTGGTTGTCAACTGGCCTCTGCAAAATAGGGGCTAATGAGAAGAGTCGGGATTTTAGGGTGGGTATTTGGAAAGCAGTTTCCTCCAGAATGTGTGGTGTAGCAATTGCACTATCCTGTGAGTGGGATCTGGCCAGACTGGATGCAACATGGGAAATATGTGAGCAGGGATCCTTCTGCCTCTTCTGCATTGTACAAAAGGTAAAGGACCCCTGACAGTTAAGTCCAGTTGCAAACAACTGTGGCGTACAGCTTCCAGGTCATGTGGCCAGCATGACTAACCCACTTCTGGAGAACCAGAGCAGTGCACGGAAACACCATTTACCTTCCCGCTGGAGTGGTACCTATTTATCTACTTGCACTTCATACCTTCGAACTGCTAGGTTGGAAGGAGCTGGGACCGAGCAACGGGAGCTCACCCCGTCGCGGGGATTTGAACCACCGACCTACCAATCAGCAAGCCCAAGAGGCTCAGTGGTTTAGACCACAGCGCCACCCACGCCCCTTCTTCTGCATTGTAGCCTCCAGCTAAAAATATAAGTAGACCCTGCTGAATCAGGCCAAAGGCTTATCTACTCCAACATCCTGTTCTTGCAGTGGCCAGCCAGATGCCTCTGGTAAACTCTTCAGCAGAACATGAGTGCAACAGCGCTCTCCCCACTTGCGATTCCCGCAATTGGCAATCAGAGGCATACTGCCTTTGAGAGTGGAAGAAGAACCATAGAACCATGCTGGCTCCATTTCCACAGAGTTAGGCCCATGAGACTAAGTGCATGGAAGCTGGTGCGTGCCAGCCATGTGTCTCAGCCATGGGGGGGGGGGCACTGACGGAGGCTCTCCATGCATTATCTGTGTTTGGGCAGGGATATCAAGCACTCCATGTCATTGTGGACTTTATAAAGTCCAAGAACCTTGAACTTTGCCCAGTAATATATGGGCATCTAATGCAAGCTGTTAAGTGCTAGGCTGATGTGCTGCTGATAGCCTCTCCCCATCCAGAGCCTATCTGTTGGAATAGTCCCTTGGGAATAGTCTTCTGGGAAACTCAAAGATGGGCAAGAGTTGTATTGTTTTGTCCATTTCCTTCCCTGCAGTGAGTTTGCCAAAGAACGAGAGAGAGTTGAGAACAGGAGGGCCTTCCTGAAGCTCCGGAGGCAGCAGCAGATTGAAAGAGAACTCAATGGCTATTTGGAGTGGATCTTTAAGGCAGGTAAGGAATCAAGGGTCTCTGGCTGTTTTGTGTTGGGAGGCGGGAAAATAAACAAAAGCAACCCTCCCCATCTATGCTGGGGGTCCTTCCCCCTAAAAATCCCCTGAAGTGCGGCTTATAAAGGAAACTGACAAAACCACATCATAAAATGAACAAAGTCTCATTTATCAGTAAATTAGATGATGTGCACTAATTCAGAACTCAGTCTGACCCAGCGAGCCCAAATTAATACAAATTTGATACGAATTTAAATGTTGGCTTCACCTCCCCCATCGATGTCCCCTCTATTTCCCTCCCTCCTTTGTTGCTCCGAATAAAATAACTTTTGCAGCTATCATCCCTTCTCCCTATTAATAAATAAACATAATCCATATCTCTTCTTCTCTGTCTGAAAGTCTCAGAAGCCATCAATATGTTACATGCTGTGGTCCATCCTGTCCCTTTCACTGTTCTTATTTCCAGCTTCCAGCTTCAAAGAGGGGTAGGGTGATGTAATCTCAACAAAATCTATATCTCCACTCCATCCTCCCCACTAAACTAATAAATCTCCCTGCAGTCCATCCTGTCAGTGATCAGTTCCATTACCTCCAACTCCACAGTTTACTCTCTACAGAGTGTGTAACAGACAGTCCATCCAGTTGTTACCAATCCTTTTTTCTTTACTAATTTTATTTCACAATACGAAGTTCCAAGGGTGGTCAGAATTCCACAAAAGTCCCTCAAGGTTGTTACTCCCTGTCACCTTTCAGGCAAAGTCCTTAGTTATAAAATAAACCCACCACAAAGAGGTGTCTTCAATGTCCACTCTTCCCGAAGACTTTACATTCCATTGCTTTAGGGATGTACACAGATCCCAAGGAAAAAGCATGACTTAAAATATTGCCTACCCCTTGCCTTTCACCGTTCAAGCAAGGCAGAAATTAGTGTCTTTCATTCTTTCCAAACAGATGATTTGGATCTTTCCCGGGGGAGGGGGGTGCCTCTTTGCACAGCTCACTACGGTAGCTTGCTAAGGCTATCCTTGGATGGAGCCATTGAGTCCAGCACCCTCACCTTTTCGCCTGGGAGACAGGGCTTTCCACCCCCACTCACAAACAACAAAAAAAGCCATGGTTGCTTGGTATTGCTGGTTTTCCAGCTGCCTCCTGACTATCATGGAAATCTCAATTTATTTCTGCTGTCATGCAGCCTCACATGATGAGGCAGGAGCAGAGATTTCTGGGAAGTGGGTGGGCATATCTCCAGTTTTTTTCTCCTGCCTTGTTGAGAGCAGTCAGCCTTTTGTTTTCTCCACACAACTCACAGCAACCCTTTCCCAGTTGATCTTGCCCCAATGAGGCAGTTGTGAGAACTGAAGGTCCACACCTCCCACTCTCTAAGGATCACCCCCCAGTTCCTTCTCCAGCAGCCTAAGACTCTGTTGTGTTGTTTCTTGTTCCTCTACCCTCTTCATTTCTCTGCATGTTCTGGGAGACGAGGGGGGAGGGGAGCTGGTCACAGCAGGAGGGGAAGACTCCCTGGATTCTTCAGCAACCTGCCTCATCTCTGTTTCCTGGTCCCCCTCTTCCCTGCCTCTGAGTCTGGACCGTTCTCTGCCTCATCCTCTTTCTGCTCACTAAACCCTGTTGCTTCTTCAGCTTCTGACACCTCCTCCCAGTCCTCCCAGTCTACTCCTCTTCTCCCTCTGACCACACATTGTCGTCCCACCACCAACCCCCTGGGTTCCCAATCCCCCAGCTGCTGCCTCCTTCCACTCCCCTGCATCCAGCCCATCCATGACACTGCACTTGTTTGAAGCCAACCTCTCCTCCACCCTTTTCATGTCTCTTCTGGTTCTGGGCGACAAAGGTTCTGGGTAGCTTGTCACCACAAGAGGGGGAAGACACCTGTGACACTGACTCTCCCAGCTCACTTAGCTCTGTTACCTCTTCAGCTTCTGATACCTCCTACTCCTAGTCTTCTCCTTCTTCTTCCTCTGACCACTCATCTTTTCCCATTACCACTCCCTGAGCTCTGAGCCTTCTTCCCTTGGGGGTTCTTCAGCTGGTTCCTCACACCATTCCCCTGTTTCCAACCAGTCCATGACATCCACACTCCTTCTTCCCAGGACATGCCCCTCACCACCCCTACCTTACCACCACCTTGAGTGTTTCTGTCTAGCTAGAATGTGGCCTTGGACACTGATAATGCTTCTTGCCTGTCTGGATGGAGGAGAAAATTCCTTCCAGTAGCACCTTAGAGACCAACTAAGTTTGTTCTTGGTACGAGAAGTCACCAGACCCTTATATATAGTGAGAGAGTGGGGAGGGGTATTACTCAGAAGGGGGGGTGGGAACGGGTCTGGTGACTTCTGTTTCAGTGTATCTGAAGAAGTGTGCATGCACATGAAAGCTCATACCAAGAACAAACTTAGTTGGTCTCTAAGGTGCTACTGGAGGGAATTTTTTTTGTTTTGACTATGGCAGACCAACACGGCTACCTACCTGTAACTGGATGGAGGAGAGAAAGAGGTAAATTAACATTTGTCACTCCACCCCCCTTTTGCTTCTAGCTCTACCCAACACTACCACGTGGTTCCCGGTAGGCTTCCCATAACAGAATAAGGCCCACAGGCTGAATAAGATTACCCAACCCTGCTGTACAGCCCAATTAATTCTGCCCTTTCTTTCCATTGTTGTGTCTGTATATTTGTATATAAGGGACTGTCTGGCTCCATTCAGATCAAAAGCAGGTGGGAGTGTGTGTGCATATGGAATGGTTGGGCTATTGGAGCAAATGTCAGTTTATATCTTAAGTGGTTGTTGGAAATGGGCAACTTTGGACAGCCTTCCTGATTGCTGTTGCTCAATGAGAACTGCTTATAATCAGCAAACCTCAGTTTATCTCTGCATGACAACTCTTAAGTTTCCAGGCATTCTGGAAAAAGGGGCCATTCATTTTATATTCACCATTCATAAAATGTACCTTTGGTTTGTTGATAGCTCTGGCTCTGTTTCCAGCTCAGAGTAATAGCCACTACCACAAGTGCTTTATAATTTATATGGTGGTGTTTGAGGGGTTTCTGTTTGGGATGGGGGGGTTTGTTTGTGTGTGTGTGTGTGTGTGTGTGTGTGTGTTGTGTTTTTTATTGCAATGTAATTTTTAGTCTTGGTTGGGTTGGATTTGTCCTTAGATCAGCCAGGTTGCAAGGTGGGTTACGGGTAGCCCTCTTTTGGAGATGAGGGGGTGAGACTGAAATAAAGTAAGATAGAGTCATGAGATGAGCCCTGCTGGATCAGGCCAAATACCCATCAAGTCCAGTATGCTGTGCTCATAGTCAGGGCCGGCGCGTCCATTTAGGTGAACTAGGCAATTGCCTAGGGTGCCAAAATGGAGGGGGCGCTGGCCAGGCTTGGGCGGGATGGGCTAGCCAGCCCCGTCTCGTCCATTGGGGCTGGTGGTGCGGCGCGCCAGGGCGTCTGCCCCCCAGGAGCGCCCCCGCGAGCCCGCCGGCATACCGGGCGCCCCCTCCCCAACCCGTCCCCATGGGCGGGCAGGCACTCGTGCGCCGGTGGCACACCACTTCACCTTGAAGGCTGTGTGGATCAGTGGCTATGCTTCATGTGGGGTACTTAGCCAAAACAAGCCAGAGATAACTGGATAGGCATACAGAATACTTGGTTAGCTAGGATAATTGTTTAGGCCACATCAGAAAAAAGAGGAAAGGCGTCAAAGAAAAGCCTTGGATTTACATCAATGTGCAATATTATAAATAATTACTGTACTGTTGTGTGACCAGTTGGCGACAGCCCCAGCCCCAAGGGATCATAAGGAAGGAATAAAGACTCTGACTGTGGATATTAACAGTTAGGGAAATGTTGGGGAAATGGAATAAGCTTCTGTGTGAATGCAGCCCTGGTCTTCAGTCTTAGGGTTCTTTATCTTTAAACTGCACTTGGACATTCAAACAGAGGACTCTTTCAAACAAAAGACTGGCCTGTATCAACCCTTCTCTTCAAAGAGAGTCTTCTGCTCTGTAAGGCAAGACAGAATGTGCTCTGTTACACCCCCCCCCCACCTCCAGATTTACTATGGATTTAGAAAATAATAATCATTGGCTATGTTTTAGCTTTTTCATTTGACACATATGCCCCCCGCTTTTTTTGATGACACTGCTGATGTTTTGTTGGGAGAGAAATCCACTAGTCCAATCTTTCCCCAGGCATTCAGTGTCCTTTGTTCCCAACATTTAATCTAAAATGTTGCTGCTGAGTCAATCTCTAAGAATTTAAAGATGCAAACAAATGAGATGAAATCTCGACATCCTTCCTTCAAGAAAAAGGACACCGAGCCCTAGAAGTACAGAATAAGCATAGTTATGGCCTGAGAGACACCCATAATCTTGCATTAATCAGAGCTCAGGGTAAAAGGGGTTGATGTTCAGATGTCATTGTGTACATCTAGCAGTAGCACTTGATGATAAGGGAAGGCAACACATAGGCTCAACTGGGTGGATTTAAAACAGGATCGAACAAATTGCTAGAGGGTTAGACTATCGATAGCTAGTAGGCATGATGGCTATTCACAGTCGGCGACACTATGCCTCTGGTGACCAGGTTCTAGGAATCACGGGTGGGGAGAGGCAGTGGTGTAGTGTGGGTTGCCAGCACCTGGGGCCACATTGAGGGGCTAGGTGGGAGAGAAGGAAACGAACGGAGTATTCACATGCATTAAACTGCCTAACAGCTTCTGCGTCACCCATGAGATCACAGCCACAGAAATAAGCAAAAAAGAGTTGTTCCGTTGTCTGGAGAGGTCACTTCCTGGTTCTCATGGAGATGCCGTTTTCAATGGAGCCCAGTAACGAAAGTGTGCAGCTGTAAGGAGGCACCACCAGGTGTTGAAATTTTACGCCCCCTAGCAATTTTGCATCTGGGGCAACCGCCCGTCTGCCTCCCACGCTATGCCACTGGGGAGAAGGCTGTTGCTATCAGAGTTTGGTTGTGAGTATCTCATATGGATCTTGTTGGCCACACTGAGAACAGAAATGATGTCACTCGTTTGACAGGCATGGAGAATCCAAGGAACACCACATGTTACTGGACCACAGCTCTTATCATCCCTGACCACGGATGGAAAGATCTGTCAGTTTTGTCTTTCACGTTTTCTCATTTTTCCTATCTTAAATTTGGTTGTCCACATTTCGGGGGGCATTTTTTTTAATAAAAAAAATCCTCATGTCATAAAAATTCGCCAGTGTTTTACTGCAAATATCTCCAGATATGCACATTTTTATATGCAGTTTTGACTACTGTGCAAATTTTAGCAAGTCATTCCACACAATGCATTGTATCTTTATGTGCTATTTTCACCAGTATATTCGTTCTTATGGAAACTTTCCCCTAATATATGGATTTTCATAAAACTTTGGTTGGTGAACTGCATAGTACAGTGGACGCTCGGGTTGCAAACGTGATCTGTGTGTGAGGCACATTTGCAACCTGCTGCGTTCGCAACCCGCAGCGTCGTGTCTGTGCACGCGAGGGTCACGATTCGGCGTTTCTACGTATGCACAAATCACGATTTAGTATTTCTGCGCATGCGTGGGTGCCGAAACCCGGAAGTAACCCATCCTGGCACTTCCGGGTTCGGCGCAGTGCGCAACCTGAAATCGCGCAAACTGAAGCGGCCGTAACCCGAGGTATGACTGTAAAATGGATGGTTTAGTTAAGATTCCTGCATTGCAGGGGGTTGGACTAGACGACCCCTGAGGTCCCTTGTAACTCTACAATTCTATGATTCAATGGAAATTTCAAAGCTGTGTTTCAGTTTACATATCATTTGCAGAAGAGTGAATTTGATTCAGCTTTAAATGAGTTGGGAATCAAATATCTCCCTCCTCCCCTATCCCTGGCCATTGGCCATGCTGACTGGGGCTGATGGAAGTTGGAGTCCAACAACATCTGGAGGACCACAGCTCCCACATCCCTGCCATTGGGGAAGAGTGATAGTTGTTGAGCTGACTTAGATATTCCTGACTAAGCAGGGTATATATGTGTGTGTGTGTGTGTGTGTATATATATATGTATATGTATATATTTAAAGTGTGTGCACTTTTGTTTTTTTACTGTTCTTTCTGTTTCCAGAGGAGGTGATGTTAGCAGAAGAAGACAAGAACGCCGAAGAGAAATCACCTCTTGATGGTAGGTTGCTCTGTGGTGCCTTTGGCTTCTTTTGCATAAGGTTTGTATGCTCTCTGTGTGTCTCAGTAGCTTTTCATGAAACAAAAAAGGGTGGATGCTTTATTTGTTGCCTGGAAGTGAGAATAGATAAAACAGTCCATTTCAGTTTCTCTCTGTTTCTCATTCAGCAACCCCCCCCCCCATCACAGATTCAATTCACCACATTTTCACAGCAATTTGTGAATTTATTTTTTTTTAAAAAAAATTAGAATCCCTCCCCCCCCCCCAGCATTTTAGTGTGAATTTCTCAAAATGAGCAAATTTTCACAAGCAATTTCCCCAAATATAATGCACTTTTTGTATGCTGTTTTCACAAATGTGTGCATTCCTAGGCACACTATGCATTTAGTGCATGTTGTTTTCAAGAAAACATGCATCCTTAGGCACACTTTACCCTAAGATAATGCATTTGTGCTCACTTTGCCTGATAAGAGAATTGCATTACAAAGTTTAGAGAAAGGGCAGATTTTGAAGGACAGCTGTGTTTCAGTTCACTTAATGGTTCGTGAAGTGCAAATTAGGCACTTTCTCATTAAAATGAAAACAAACTCAGATTTCTCCTCGCATCCCAAGCTGGATGTCCCAAGAGGCATTTGGTGCAGCAGCGGTCAGGCTTGCTATGCTGGTGTTCCCAACTGCCAACCCCGAAAGCTTGAAGGATAGATAACAATATTTAAATATAATGTGGACCTGTCAGTGACACAGAATCTGTAGTCCATCTCAGGATTCTTTGATGTATGTCTTCAGGCACTGAGAAGCAGACACTTGTGCATTTGCTGTGGGAAATTCTGGTGTAGCTGTAGGAGAGGCATAGGTCGCATCCACAGCATAGAAGTGTAGAATTGTAGAGTTAGAAGGAACCCCAAGGGTCATCTAGTCTAACCCCTGCAAGGCACTTAGAGCACTCACTATACATTTGGAGTTATCCCATCCCTGACCTATGCAGTCCCAGGAAGCCATATTTACTTTTACCATTTCCCCCAAGATAGAGAATTTCAAAGCTTTAGTGCTGTGGATGGCTTTAGTGCTGTGGATGTAGTCCAGCAAGATCTGTGTGCTTCTCTTGCTTCTGAAGGCCCTCCAAGATAACTGGGAACTTCTGTCCCCTTGCTCCTCTTGGCGTCTGGCTCATAAGATGTTAGAATTCACTAAAGTTCCATTAAAAGACTTTTCCCTCTTCCTTTTCTGACTGTCTTTCCTCCTCTCGTGTCTCCTCTTCCTCCTCCCTGCTGTCTCCCTTTCCTCTGTTGCTGTTCCCTTCTCCCCTTTTCTCCTCCTGTTCACTGTCAGGGAGGGCCACTTCTGAAGGCCCAATCCTGCGAGGCATGGCAGTGGTGGAGATTAGCGGCGGAGGCACCTATAACAGTGAGTGGACGGCAACTTGTCAGGGTTCTAGAGGGCATCAGTTGTGGCTTTAAGCTCCTGAGCACTATAGGTCATTCACACCTAGCTAGTAACTTCATTGGTCTGGCTGATCAGTGACGAATCAGCAAAGAGTTCATCTTGAATGAGGATGACTGTGGGCCAAATTACATGAGACTTGGATAGCACAGTGTTGTCCTTCAATGCAGGGTTATGGTTCACAAATTTCCAGTGTGGAGTGGTCAGGGCCCCGGGATGGGTAATAGTCCTTTAATATTCCATTTCCCCCACTGTGGTCCTGATCTAGATTGGGATCACCTGCAATTACATTGCCCCCAAAACTCCCATTGAAACCAATGAGTGGAAACGATCAAGATTAGTACTTCAGTGTAAGGCAAGAATGGAGGACCTGCGGCCCTCCAGATGTTTGTTTGTTTATTTATTCATAAAAATATTTCTATACTACGATTAACAGAGGGGGGGAAACAGAGTGAAAAATCATAAAGAAAAATTATATAAAATTGTTAAAATCAGAAATCAGCTAAATACAATGGGAAGATGTCTTCTTAATGGCCTGCGTAAGCCTATGTCAGAATAAAAGCATTTTCATTGGGCATGTTAAAGTTGATGCAAAACCACTGGTGTAGGGAAGGGCGGGGCGTAGGGGGCGGGGCGCCCTGGGCAGCGGGATCCCGATAGGGTTCCATCTTGTTGCGCCCCCGCCCCCAGAACGTGCGCCAGCCCTGCCCCCACCTGCTTCCCGCCCTCGGTGCCAGAGCATGAAGCTCCACCACTGTGCAAAACACTACTAAACCTTAGGTTACGTAAATACAATCCTGGTAACAACACACACAACGTAACAGGCTATTTTTGACTATGTAACTGCAAGAGGCAGTGAAGGATAGGCGTGCCTGGCGTGTGCTCTGGTCCATTGGGGTCACGAAGAGTCGGACACGACGGAACGACGGAACAACAACAACAAACTCCTATCTCAAACACAATTCAACATATAATATCTCACAAAGTGTAATTCCATAGACGAAGACATGATGCAAACAGAACATATCAAGAGAAATCAAAGTCCAATGTTTGGTCAGGAGATAAAGCCCATTCAGTTCCTAAATTGGCATATTGGCAATAACCACAATATGGTATGCTTATCTTATGATGTTCCACGTATCGCTGCTTTGAGGATTCTAACATTCCTTGTATGCAGATATCGGATCAGATGGAAAATTTTGTTCCATCAGTTGAATTTATTTTGTTCTATGTTTCCGTCATACAAGAATACGATTATGCACAGCTGACGAAGCACAGTTAGGCAAAACAAGGTATTATCTCAGAATCCTTGTCGTGCCATACCTTCAGGTTTTCCACCTGTTCTGATATCTGCATACAAGGAACATTAGAATCCTCACAGCAGCGATACGTGGAACATCATAAGATAAGCATAGCATATTGTGGTTATTGCCAATATGCCAATTTAAGAACCAAATGGACTTTATCTCCTGACCATCCATTGAACTTTAATTTCTCTTGATATGTTCTGTTTGCATCATGTGTTTGTCTATGGAATTAGACTTTGTGAGATATTACATGTTGAATTGTGTTTGAAATAGAAGTTACATAGTCAAAAACAGCCTGTTACGTTGTGTGTGTGTTGTTACCCTGTTAAAGTTGAAACAAAAGGTGCCTGCTAAATCTTAGTACTGAGCCAATGACACTAAAGAATCAGTTTCTTGTTATCAAATGAGCCTCACCAACTCAGGGAACAGCCAATGATGCTTCTGCAGTTTATCTCAATGATTGAGGTTGGATATGGGGGTTCAGGAGGTCGCTGGACCCATGTTATTCAGGACTTTGTAGATTACTGGAAAGACCCTGGACCTGGCTCAGAAGTAGATGGGTAAGCAGTGCAGATGTTTTAATAATGGTGTCACCTGTTGTTGGGCAGGTGCCCACATCAGGGGTGTTGTCATGGCATCTGGACCAGCTGGAGCTTCCAAGCCAGGCCCGGGGGTGTGCCCCACGTAGAGTGCATTGCAGCTATCCTGCCTCAGAGTTACCAAAAGAAGGACTACAGTGGTCAGGCTATTCCAGTCCAAGAATGGCTGTAGCTGCTGAACCAGAGTTAGTAAGAGGCACTCCTAGCCTCTAGTGACAAAGATATATCCAGAAGTACAGATTTTGCTGGACTGCAAATCCCACCAGCGTGGCCAGAGTTCAGCAATAAGGGAAGCTCTATTCCAGCAACATTTGGAAGACCACAGGTTCTCTATCCCTGTCCTACACGAAAGTACCTACCAGTCTGGATTGGGCCTCCCATGCTGGCAGTGTGTGTGTGTGTGTGTGTAAGTTTGATGAGCAAGCCTGACCCATGTTGCCTTTTGGGTAAGGTTACCAGATGTCCCCATTTTCTGGGGACAGTCCCTGGATTTACAAGTCAGTCCCCATACAAATTCCATTGAAGTTGAAAAGTGTTCCTGGATTCATTGGGGGGGGGGAAAATCTGGTACTTACTTTTGGGGCAAGGTTGCTGGTATCTCAATGGGGTCTGAATCAGAGATGGAATCTCAGAAGCCTTGGATTTTTTTTATCTCTGGCTCTAACTTGGAGCTGGATGGCAACCTGACCTTCTACGTAATGAAGACTTGGAGGAGCAGGCAGGGTCCTCCTTCACCAGGGCTGCCTCAATAGGATACTCTTGAGGAGACCTTGGGGTGGGTTCCAACAGAAGAGCCCCCCTTAGAGGATCATGCCTCTGGATCATGTTTGGACTGGACTCATATCAGTTTTCATTGTTTGATGTTTCTTTGGCTTAGCTTGGCTTGGCTTCTATGGCTTCTTCTACTGTTGCTTGGTAATATTGTATGTGAGGCCTTAACCACAGTGGCCTCCACAGCCGGGCTGCCAACCCCGTGTCCTTCAATATGATAATGGACTACAACTTCCACCATCCCCTGCCCATTGGCCTTCCTAGCAGGGGCTGTTTCCTGCTTGGGAGGGGGTTGAACTGGGTGGCCCTTGTGGTCTCTTCCAACTCTATGATTCTATGAAGTCCAGTCACTTATGGAGGGTCAGGTAAGGGGAAAACTCAGGCATTCCAGATGTTACTGGACTGCAGCCCCAGACAGCATGGACATTGGTTTGGGAGGATTGGAGTTGGAGCCCAGAACCATCTGGAGGAACCACAGGCTCCCCATCCCTTCTGTAGTTGAAAATAGAAATGCGCTTGATTGGGAACATTAAAAGGTCCACCTCATCCCGTATCCTGTTTCCAAGAGTGGCCAGCTACATGCTTCTGGCAATCCCGCAAATAGGACATGCATGCAACATTGTTTCTGTATAGTTGCCTCCCAGTAGCAGGCTTCTGATATACTGCCCGACCATGGAGGGTCTATAGAGTGATCATGGCAAACAGCCATTGACAGACTTCTCTTCCTTCATAAAGTTGTCGAATCTCCCCATAAAGCAACCTGAGAGTAAAGATAAAAGACACTTGAAAGCAATGGGCCACTGCTATATTTTGCAACAGCAAATTCCATAAATCTGTTTTGCGTTGTGAAGGAGTTCATTTGATTCACTTTGGTTTTTTTTTAATTAAAGATTTTCTTGATTTACAAAAGTGTGTGCAATCTCTCTCTCGTATTTTTCCATGTAACATTTTTACAAATCAGCCCCGTATGGTTCCCCTTCATCTCACACACACAGCCCAACAAGACAATGACAAAACTCTACCAGCAGCATACAAATCAATATGGCTAACCTGATCCAAAACACCCACCCACTCCACTCATACAGGAAACCAAAGATCACCACAGCCAACCACAAATGAACAATCACACCCTATGCCAATCCTGACCTGTCTCACCGCCAAGGATTCACTTTGTTTTGTCCTGAAATTACTGCCAGTCATTTTCACTGGGAAAAGCTTATGGGGAGATACACGAGAGAACACTCTTCAGATGTCATGTAGGAGATGAGCAGGATTGTTGTTCTGTTGTTCTGGAGAGCAAGACTTTTGGATGAAAATTGTAGGGAAGTAGGCCATGGCTAAAAATTAGGAGAGAAATGTTTTAATGGGATGAGCTGTTTGACAGTGGTACAGTCTGCCTCAGGAGGTGGTGGGCTCACATTTGTTTGCATCATTTTAAGCAAGGTCTGCACAATCATCAGTCAGCAATGCAGTATTTGCACCCTGCATTGCAGATCCTACATTGAATGGAAGTGCTGAACTTGAAGACGTCTCTTCCAATTCAGTAGTTCTATGATGCGCTCTGAGTTGTAGAAGTACTGTACATATCTTTTCTCCATTTTCTTTTCACAAAGCGTACCCTGCATAGCCATCATCTACATAAACAAAAATACTTCTGCCTTTTATAAGAACATTAGATGTTTAAATCACCTGTTCAGGTTTCTCCACAATTATCATTACTAAATATGTGGACTAATAACATGAAAGCTTGTCCCTCTAAATAACTTTTGACATGGATGCAAGTTGCAGCTAGGATTTCAATAGTCTACTCATGGAGGACTTTGTCTTTGTGGTATAAGAACTTATGGGTTTGGGCTGTTGCAGAAACAATAACAAATATATTGTAGGTCCCCAGAGGAATGAAGGACTAAGAATGCTTCTGTGTCATCTGGTGAGATTTTATTTCTTATGCTTCACATTTAGATGCCCAACTTTCGCCATCCACACCAGCTAGGGAAGTATGTATATCTTGATTCTTCCTCTTCTTCTTCTTCTTCTTCTTCTTCTTCTTCTTCTTCTTCTTCTTCTCCTCCTCCTCCTCCTCCTCCTCCTCCTCCTCCTCCTCCTCCTTTTCTTTTCTTTTCTTCCCCCCCTTCTGCTACTGCACTCTTGGATTTTCGGTTATAGTCACTATTTGTTATTATAACTTTCAATACAAATAAATATATTTTCCCCCAACAGATATGAAGTGAACCTGCTTCATGGCTTAGTAATACCTATTTATAAAGTATTGCATCCTTCTCTCTCTCTCTCTTAAACATTTTTAAAATTAAATTTCAAGGAAAAAGAAACATATCTACATATAATCCTCAATACATTTATTTAATACTTTCCATCCTGTTTTCCATGGTGGTTTTATTTTCTTCCCCTTTGCTGCACTCTTATAACAACATTACAGTAAGTTCTAATTCTTTCTGTTGCTCATGCCTCAAATCCTGTTTGTGAATTCATCATACTATAATATTTCTTTAAATAGTCCAAAAAAGGCTTCCGTTCTTCCACAAAGCTGCCATTATTAGGTTCTATTAATTCTCTTAACTTTGCCATTTCTGCATAGTCCATCTTCTTATAAATTCTGCTTATCCATTCTTCTTTTGTAGGAGTTTCTTGTAGGAGCATATAGAATCCTTGCTGCTGTCATAGTGTACATAAACTATCATTTTTGGGGGGACTTGTGTCCTTCTAATCCCACCCAAAAGAAAGCTTCAGGTTTTTTTGGGGGGGATATAATCACTTTAAACATCTTTTTAATCTCATTATATATCATCTCCCAAAATATCCTTTATTTCCTACAATTCCACTACATATGAAAAAAGGATCCTTCTGCCTTTTTGCATTTCCAACAGTTTTTAGAAACCTTATTATATGTTTTAGCCATTTTACTAGCTGTTAAATACCATCTATACATCATTTTCATATAATTCTCTTCTATAGCATAACATCAGTGTTCTCAAAGCGACTAGCATGAGTTTGGCCAAACTGTGGGAGGCAGTGAAAGATAGGTGTGCCTGGCATGCTCTGGTCAATGGGGTCACGAAGAGTCGGACACGACTGAACGACTGAACAACAACAACATAGTATAACATAATTTCCCCCCACAACTTTCCCCACACATTTATTTCTATAAAGATAAAGGTAAAGGGATCGCTGACCATTAGGTCCAGTCATGTCCGACTCTGAGCTTATGATATCACAAGTTCATTTTCCTTGTTGCACAGAAAGTCCCTAAGGAATTATGGGTTTTTCTATGTTTTGAGTGGTTCTTGTTTTATCTGTAAGCTGCCTTGAGTTCAGTCAAAGGAAAGGGCAAGATTAACAACAACAACAACAACAACAACAACAACAACAACAACAACAACTCTTTTAAAGGCATCCAAGTTGGTGGTCATTGCTACATCTTGTGGGAGCAAATTCCATAGTTTAAGCTGGCATTTCACTGATCCTGTATGTCTGGTAATGTGTGATGCATCTGCAATGCTGCCCACCCTCTCCTTGCCTCTCCCCCCCCCTCTTTTCATTTTAAGATGTTCATAGGCAGATGGAAGAGACTGAGCATAGCTGAAAGGCTAACTAAATTATGACCCCCCCCCAGCACAAGAATCTGTGAAGGAAGCTGTTGGCTGATTGATTTCCTAATGGTTTAGTGGTGTGTGGCTTCAGGTGGAGAGGCAATTTGGGTCTCTAAGCTTGTGTGTTGAGAGGGTTTATCTGTTGCCGGATGCTAACCACTTTTTCCTCATCTTTTTTTCCCTCCCTCCCCCTTTTGCATTAGTGCTGAAAAGAGCCACAATCAAGAAGAGCAAAAACGACCTAATCCATGCTGAAGAAGGGGAGGACCACTTCACAGATGTTTGTTCTGTTGGTAAGTTTAAGGTTTAATATACCAAGGTATTATTATTGGATAGATTGTCTCATGAAACAACAAAGCCAGGTAACCTCATGAGAATGTGGTGAAGCCTAAAGAGAACCAAGGAAGCAGATCGAACCCAACCCACCATCTTAGTCTCATAAGTGAGCAGAGTTTGCTACTGAATTGACCACTGGCTTTGCACCTTGTTAATGGAAGATGGGTGTTGTGCAGGCTTCTTTTGAGTTCCATCATAAAATGTAACCATCTTAGAGCAGGGATGCAGAATCTGCAGCCCATGGGTCAATCTTGGCCTGTCCAGGGATCAAATTGAGCTCACCAGATCATTTCCCCCAAACCACACACATTTGCCAATCAGCTGACATTACTGTAAGGGTGGAATCCTAACTATGCCAATGTCCCGGTAGTACAGCATCTTGATTGCATGCAGAAGGTTGCAAGTTCAATCTCTGGCATCTCCAGACATGGCTGGGAGAGACTATCTTTCTAAAAAAAACCTGGAAAGCCGCTGCCAGTTAGTGTAGGGTTGCCATATTTTGAAGATAAAAACAAAACAAAACAAAACAAAAAAGAAAACATATGCCTATGGATCCAGGGCACACTGTGACTTTAAATAATTCAGAGGCAATCTGGTGGGTTTCCTCCTTGCCCTGGCTTGCACAAACGTCCCCTCCCAGCTCCTTGCTCACCTCCTGCCCCATCCTGCTTTCTTCTTCCCCCTCTCCTTTTTCAGCAGTTCTCTCCCCTCTCCGCCCCCTCCCTTGCGCTCTAGTGTGGAAGTGGAGGCTGCGAAGGTCTCCCTTTAAGAGGGAGCAGGCAATGACAAATTGTTGAAATTTACACCCCAACTTTACCAGTGCCTCCTGGCTGCTGCAAGAGCCACATCTCTCTCCCTCTCCAGCCTTTGTTTTCCACCATCCTGTCCAGTTTGCACCCTGATCTGCCCGATCTCCCACCCAGATCACCAACCCTGCAATCAATTAGCTGGTTGCTGCAGAGCCCACCATACTGCTGAAGTTGCCTTGTCCGCTGCTGCCGTCGCTGCATCTGCATCTTGCAAGCTTGCAAGCTGCTGCCTCAGCTGCTGGAGCTTCCCTGGTAACTTCAGCACCTGCCTACGATAAAACTGCACAGCTCTCTAAAGCAGCAGCAGTGCTGCTGCCAGGTGCCGGGTGCCCCCTCTTCATCCGGAGCAGCCACTGCTACCAACATGCAGGGCCAGCGGCCTCATGGAGCACATGGAACCGACATAATCAGGTGGCAACAACAACAACAAAAACTGGACATTTTGCATTATTTTAAAAATCCACCCAGACTGAAATTGTGAACTTTAAAAAGAAGACATATCTGGAGAAAACCAGACATATGGCAACAATAAGTTAGAGTAAACAGTACTGAGCAATATGGAGGAGTTGTCTGGCTTGGAATAAGGCATCTGTCAATGTTCCTATGCAGGGACGCGGGTGGCGCTGTGGTCTAAATCACAGAGCCTAGAGCTTGCCGATCAGAAGGTCGGCAGTTCGAATGCCCGCGACGGGGTGAGCTCCCGTTGCTCAGTCCCAGCTCCTGCCCACCTAGCAGTTTGAAACCACCTCAAAGTGCAAGTAGATAAATAGGTACCACTCCAGCGGGAAGGTTAACGGTGTTTCCGTGCGCTGCTCTGGTTCGCCAGAAGTGGTTTAGTCATGCTGGCCACATGACCTGGAAGCTGTCTGTGGACAAATGCCGGCTCCCTTGGCCTATAGAGCGAGATGAGTGTGCAACCCCAGAGTCATTTGCGACTGGACCTAATGGTCAGGGGTACCTTTATATTTACCTTTTAATGTTCCTGTGTCTGCTCAGAAATAAGTTGCATTTAATTCAATGGTGTTTATTCCCAGGCATGTGTGTTAAGATTGCAGCTGTAGTGTGTGTGCTTTTAAGGTGACACTGTACATGCCATTTTTTTCACTCATGTTACCAACTTTTTTTAAAAAAAGAGTCAATTATCAAAACGCTTTGAAAAAGTGATTGTGAGGTCCTTGCAGACAATTTACAGGGAATTATTGAGCAACGTGTCTGGTTAACAGCCAGCAAAAGGCTTACACCCCTGCTGGTCAGCATATTTTCATAGAAACTTGTAATTACATAAAAGTTTTCTACGTAGCCTTGTAACCAGCTCAGTAAAATTGTCAATGTAAAAATGCTATGGAAGTCATTTCAGTGCAGTGTTCCAGAGAAGAATGGCTGGGTACATTTCAGGTGCCTGAATATCCAGAATGATAGTTGAGCAGTTACAGGTGGTTGAGCAGGTTCCTATGTATATGGGTTGGGGTAGTGCAGCCTTAGTGGCCCAAAGAAAGGTCTCTCAGCTCAGCTCTAAGCTTTGTATCTCCCCAATGCTCACAGGTTCACCATTTGCCCGGGCCAGCCTGAAGAGCGGCAAGAATGAGAGTTCCTCCTACTTCCGTAGGAAAGAGAAGATGTTCCGCTTCTTCATCCGGCGCATGGTGAAAGCGCAGAGCTTCTACTGGATGGTCCTCTGTGTTGTGGCTCTCAACACCCTGTGCGTTGCCATTGTGCATTATGACCAGCCAGAGGGGCTCACTACTGCTCTGTGTAAGTAAAGCTCTGGGATTACTTTGGCCCTGAACCTTTACATCATCTCGGATTGAGGAGCTGACCCAGGGGAATTATGCTTGGATTTCTCAAAAAGAATATTCAGGCTCACTGGTATCGTATGATGCCCTTCCATCCCACCACCACCAATTGGACAGGGGTCAGCAAACTTTTTCAGCAGGGGGCCGGTCCACTGTCCCTCAGACCTTGTGGGGGGGGGCTGGACTATTTTTTTGGGGGGGGCGGGGAATGAACACATTCCTGTGCCCCACAAATAACCCAGAGATGCATTTTAAATAAAAGGACACATTCTACTCATGCAAAAACACGCTGATTCCCGGACCGTTGGCAGGCCAGATTTAGAAGGTGATTGGGCTGGATCCAGCCCCCGGGCCTTAGTTTGCCTACCCATGCCATTGGATATGTGTGTGTGTGTGTGTGTGTGTGTGTGTATTACCTCCAACTGTAGAGTTTACAGAAGGGCAGGGAAAAGATGAGGCAGGAACCAAGTGCTCAGTGAGTGTCCCCAAATACCAACCCATGCATGTGGGGCAAATTGAAATTACATCTATATGGTGCTAGAGACATTGAAGTCAAAGCAAGGCACATGTGTGAAGCAAAACAAGAACAACAAGAACAACAACAAGAACAACAACAACAACAACAACAACAACAACAAACTTCAAAATGATACCCCTTTTGTAAGATTTTGTAAGTCTCTAGAGAAGAGACTCTCTCAGTTTATGAGCTTTCTGTTCTTTCTCAGAATCAAACAGCAGAAGTAATAAGGCTGTGGGGGCCAGACAGTTTGATATGATATGCTTCCTATTTCATTTGGGGCTAAGTGGGGTGTGCGCGCACTACCATCCTTTTACAACCCCACCCACCCACAAAAGAAGGGGAACCATTAGTTTGCTTGTAGAGAAATGCTTTCTGTCTTGGTTTTTTTTTAAAGTAACTTTTATGTGCTGGTATTCATCTCCCAGCTGGTGCCAGAAAGAATGTTCTTGTTAATTACAAATTGAGTGAAAAATTAGACGGGCTGACATACGGGGCGGGAGGGGGAGAAGGGCCTTTTTTTTTTTTTTCAAAGCGGATAAAAGAAAAAAAGGAATTCAGCAGCTAGATATGACTGAAAGCAGATATTGCTAAAGGAGAAGAGCTAATGGGGGAAGTTTGTAGGTTCTTTGATCAGTATAGTGAGGAGGAAGCTAACATGGACATTCCAGCTCATAACTCATCAATAGAGCACCTGTTCTTCATACAGAAGGTCCCAGGATCAATCCCTGGCACCTCCAGGTAGCACTGGAAGAGACCCCTCTGTGAATCCTTGGAGAGTCACTTGCAATCACTGTAGACATGAACCAAAGGTTTAACTTGGTATAAGGCAGCTTTCTATGTCCCTGTGAAGTGCATTTGTTGAAGAAGCCCAAAGAATAGCAACTGCCCAAAAACAGACTTCCCAACTACAGTCGAACGTTTTCGCTCCCGAATGCCGCAGAACCGAGAGTGAGTGTTCTGGTTTGCGTATATTCTTGGGAACCCAAATGTCCAATGTCCAATGCAGGTTCCGTGCATTCTGATTGGCTGCAGGAAACTCCCGCACCTTAGAATAGAATAGAATAGAATTTTATTTACGGCCATAGGCCCATACAAGTAAAAAAAAACCACGTAGATAACAACTTGTGCAAGTGGGAACAACAGCCGCTAAAACACCACAGTAACAATAAAATACAATAAAATAGAATGCCATACTAAGCCTTAGCTAGCTTGTAGTGCTCCTTGGCGTCGCTTTTGGGTAAGGACAGCGACCAGGAACCTTGCCACTTTCAGGGTCGTATGAGTATCCTTATCCTGCAAGATTTGGGCGAGGTGGAATTCTGGTGGGGTGCCCTCTAGTTTCTGTATGATTGATCCCAACAAATTTGCCTGTGGCCCATTGAACAAGGGGCAAGCGAACATAATGTGCTGGAGAGACTCCAGTGTCTCCTTATCACATTCGCACATGGCGGAGGCTTGGCCCTTTGAGAATCTATGTCTCAGGATGTTGGAGGGGAAAACGTTGAACCTCGCTTTGGTGAAGGCCAGTCTATGGACAACAGTCGAAAGGGAGGAGGCCGCACCTTAGTTTCTGAACTTTTCAGAAGTTGAACGGACTTCCGGAATGGATTCCGTTTGACTTCTGAGGTACGACTGTACAAGTTTAGAAGGAACATCTGAGAGGTGTCTGTCCACCAACAGGTTAGCCCTGCTGGTGTTCCTCAGCAGCAAGAACAGCTGAAAGATGATTTGCCCACCAATTGGCATGGTAGAGAAATTTGAATTCAGTTTACCTCTAAAGGCAAATTTACCTAATCCACACTTTCTGAAACAATATGCGAACTGAAATTTGCTTTGCTTCAAATTATGCCCATGCAGTTCTCAAACCAAGTAATTGGTATGAAAAAATGCATCTAATTGGGGAAAAGTATATATGAAAATGCATAACAGTGTATTAGTAAAAATCAATGAATACTTTTTTATTAGGGGAAATTGCTTTGCAAAAATGGATATATTAGGCAAAATTCCATACTGATGAATGCATTAGGAGAAATTTGCACTAAAATGCTTATGAATTTTCACGAGGACCTACAAAATCATTCCCACCCCACCCCCCAAGAACAGATGTGGAAATGTGGTAAACTGAATTTAAGACTGGGATACTTAGAGAAACCTAAATTGAGAGAGTCACCCATCCCTATCTACAGTACCAGTCACCTGCTCTCCAGGTGGATTCTATAACATACCTTACTTTTCCGAGTTTTTTTTTACTTTAAAGTAATGTTAAGAAATTGGGGTTGTCTTATACACGGATAGTGCATAGGGGGGAACGGGTGATTGGTTGGAGCTGTGAGCAGTCGCTTGTCAGCGGTGATTTGGTGGATGATTGGTGGTGCAGCAAGGGCTGCTTTGGATTGGCTGCTGCTGCAGTATTTGGGTGGGTGATTGGTTGCTGTGGCAAGGGCTGCTGTGGATATGCTCTTGCTGCAGCAATTGGGCGTGCAATCGCCGGCTGCTGTTGGCGAGCGGGCAGACGCTTGTTGTCTTCGGCGACGCGAGCGACTGTCAGCGTTTTATATTCGGGTTAGTGATTTTCGGCATCACCCCCTCCCAAAAAAGCTCTGCAACTCTGGACAATCCTCCCCCCCAAAAGCTCACCAACCCTAGAACTAGGGGTCATCCTATACACGGGAGCGTGTTATACATGGAAAAAAATATGGTAAATGAAAAGGATTTAAAGTCTTAGCACTGTTGGGTTGAAAAGCTTCCTGATTTGGTTAGATAAGTTCAGGATTGACACAGCTGGTGTGACTTCCATGCCCCCAAAGCCTAGGAGGATCCCTTAGCTGTGTTTTGCAGAGCCTTCAAAACCAGTCTTTGGGGATCTCTTACACAGATTGAACTTTAGGTTGTTGCTGGAAGCCACAAGAGAGGGAGAGTGTTCTTCTGCTCTGTTTCCTCTTTGTGGGTTTGATACAAGCATCTAATTGGCCACTGTGAGAACAGGATGTTGGAATAGATGCGCCATTGGCCTGATCTGCTAGAGCCCTTCTTATTTTTATGTTCAGTTGGGCCCAAGCAGAGGGACACCCTTTCA
The DNA here is from genome assembly GCF_009819535.1 of Lacerta agilis. Taxonomy (NCBI): domain Eukaryota; kingdom Metazoa; phylum Chordata; class Lepidosauria; order Squamata; family Lacertidae; genus Lacerta; species Lacerta agilis. The sequence continues at coordinate 7,742,805 of NC_046331.1, read as the reverse complement.
TTTGTGCTATTCACCCTGCTCTTTGGTGAAATATTTTCATTTTCTAAACACAAACTCTTTGACAGGAGAATCAAAACTCATTGAAATTGGTCTCAGCTCTGTTTATCTAATCTTAAAGCACTTCTGTGGGTTCTTTTTCTGCTTTCTTTGATATTGATATATTTGAATAAAACCAAAAGGTTTATCCAGGTCTCTCTAATGTCTACAGCATGGAGAAAATTAGTTGAAATGAGGATGGTTCTTAATTACCAGTACCTAGGTTCTAAGAACCTCTCTTGGAAATGCCCTTTCTTTGTTCAAACATGTGGCTTGTGATTGGCAGTTTCATTTACACACCTATCTGGACTTCCTTTTATTAATAGATATGCTTAAATCAGGTTTGATGGAATATTAAACAACAACAACAACAATAACAATAATGTTTAATTCCCTTCTACACACTTGTTTCATGGTGATGTAGAAAATATAATAGAGAAACTCAGCTAAAAACAGTTACAAAATAGCAGGGGGGAAAGAACAGCGGATTTATTTATTTTTTAATGGCAAAGAGTAGACATCAGTGGCAAAAATGTATACAACCAGCTGGGGGAGATTGGTGGTGGTGGTGGTGGTGGGAAATGTCTTCAGTTGTTTCTGGAAAGTGCAGATAGTGGGTACCTTTCATATCTTGACAGGAATGATGTTTCACAGCATTGCTTATTGTTAATTTCAACTGGCAATGGTTGTTGTTATTTAATTATTCTTAGTATTATTATTATTATTATTTGCTTCTGTTTGAAAATAAACAGAATGGTGAGGGTAGGCTCTCCAGAGACTTAGCAGTGAATGCAAAAATAAATATAAAAATGTGCTAGCCTTGGCAGTGTTAAAGACATGTGTTTTCCTAGGACAATTTTTGCTTAGGCACAGCTTCAGAGTGATGTGCGCAGATTTGCCATAGTCTGATTCAGACCATGAATTCAACCCATAGTCTGCTTCAGAAGGATATTCTTATCTTCTAATGGATTAAATCTGATAAATTATTAGGAGCCAACAAGGGGAGAACATTTCTGCACAAGTAGCTTTTAGCATCAGTGCCCCGTAATGCTTCTCACTGGCAGCACATGGGAAGAGCAGGGGTGCCTCCTAATTAGACAGCTTTCTAGAAATGTGATTGTAATTGGACTTTGGACAAGATGTGTGAACTTCAGCCAGGGAGGGAGCAGAGTTTGCTCTGGGAGGATTGGTAACACCGTAAGCATGATTTGGGCACCTCTAATTCAATCATGTCTCTCCCTCTAGGGAGAATTTAATTATGTTACAAATCAACTTCAATGCTGCTGAGAGCCTGTGGGTCTGCAGTGTTTCCTCAGAACTCCCCGTCTCTACCTCCTTTCTACTTTCTGTTTGTTGAAACGCTCTGATTAACTTTCTCAGCTTGACATTTCCAACTGTTTCCAAGCATTTTGAAAAAGGAACTGAAAAGGTGCTTAGCAAAAAAAAGGGGGGGCATGGGGGAAAGGAAAAATATGGGATGTGTCTCGTTTCATCTCTTTATAGCCAGCATGCTAACCCCACCAAAGAGAATCTGGTTTGCACATGTTTTGATTGTGTGGGTTTTCACAGTAGCAGAACACCGATTCCACTGGTGTTTATAAGCATGCTTTACTGAAGGTTCAAGACACTTGAGTGTCTTGCTTATGAAGTTACAGGTGGGTAGCCGTGTTGGTCTGCCATAGTCGAAACAAAATAGGAAATTCTTTCCAGTAGCACCTTAGAGACCAACTGAGTTTGTTCTTGGTATGAGCTTTCGTGTGCATGCACACTTCTTCATAAGTTTTCGCTTATGAAGGAAGGCTAACCATTTTCAGAAAGAGTATTTAACAGTCACCTTACCCCGCATATGCCCACCTGACTGCTTCAGTCAATGGAACTGGTACTCTTACAGATGCCACATAATACCCATTCTGCATTGATAAGAAAATGACACTTTATTGTGGCATCACCTACACTTTGGAACTCCTTGCCTATTGACATTAGGCAGGAGCCTTCACTGCCTGCTGAAACCCTTTTACCTACCCAACTACATTGAATGCTGATGTGTGTTTTAATCTGTTTTTTTATCTCATCATTGGTTTTAATTGCTTTTGAACTATTTAAATAGTTTTCCACGGTTGTTGTCTTTACTGATAATTTCATTGTCTTATTCTTTGTGCAAACCACATTGAGGTATATAAATTTTATGAAGTGAAGACTGGGATGAATAATGTGGCATACCTAGTGTTGTCCAG